>NW_020273306.1:3110597-3560954 GCF_003268045.1 Sipha flava
GTGTGTGTGTGTGTGTGTGTGTGTGTGTGTGTGTGTGTGTGTGTGTGGGAGGAATGGATAAACTGTGTGTTTATTATGGCTGTTGCGGTAGTCAAACGTACGTAGCGGTGATCGCGGACGTGTGCGCACACGGGTTCGCATGAGCCGCCGCAACAGGGAGACGAAGGAAGAAATATGAGAAATACGGTCGGATAAGAAAAAAAAACCAAAGACGACCGCGTACGACGATGAGTATGCGAAGATAAATACCGGTCATCTCGTTAGCCGCCCCACCATGGCCCGAGCACCTGCACCAGCACCGCACGAATTCCGGACACAAGTTCACTGTAGGTACCACCACCACCACCACCACCACCACCCACCGCTGCCACCTCGGAGCAACGCGAAGACTACGACGACGTCAACGACGGCGGCGACTGCGGCCCCACGCGCCGCCGCCGACAACAATCCCCCGTACAAACAAGATACAATCGACGAGCCTGCCACCGCCGTCTCACTCGGCTGTCCGCGAGATAATTACCTAACCATACTTTAGCCGCCACCTCCTTCTCCGCATCATCGAGCCCCCTGCTTTGCTTTCCGCCAGTAAAACCATTTTTCTATCGTTTAATACGCGTAGCTGTACGTTAAATATTATTGTAGCCACTTCCTAAAAATAACACACACACACACACACACACACACATATATACAATCATTGAACGTATACGTACGATTATACGGTTTATTTTCTTTGTTTATTTTTTATTTATTTATTTTTTTTTTTATTAACACGGCACACGTTATACATAAAACTATTAATAACTGGACGATTTACGACAAATCTCATTACCGTCCTCCCCTGGGCCCACATCGCTGTCGTCACAACACGCCGCCTCGACCTACGGCCAAACACTCATACAGTTCACATTGCACGTTTCCCGTTGCCAAAATTGCCCCGAGAACACAAATGAATGAAAACCGTTAAACATAAACTAACCACCACCACCATCATCATCTGACGAAATTACTACACCGCCAACAATACAAACGGCAATGATAATAATACACCCGGCGGTATAAGTCCCACCTAACATTTAAAATTTAACTGTATTTCAATCACAATATAGTATTATTTCGATTAAAATACCGGTAAAAGTGTTCGCGGTAAACGATTGACGAGTATAAAAATACTTATTTTCGGGAATAATTTGACACCGTAATGCCAAGAGCGTAATGATTATAATTCTACGATACATTTCAATATGGGGGTTAAATCGTAAAAAAAAAATTTATGATATAAAAACGAGCACAAGTTTTACATGAAACAATACGCTGTAAAACACTACACATTAATTACTTAATTTCCATTACACTAGGGTGAGCACCTAGTTACACTTTTATTTTTAGTGATGTTTTAATATGAAACACCAATCTGAATTTTCATTTTAATATTGATATTTTTTTTTAAAAAAACCATAACTATGATATATTTTGACAATCTTAAAATATTTAACTATGACGACAAAAAAAATATTTCCAATCCTCTATATTAACCATTATTAATAAAAAATGTTCACAGCCAAAATGCAAAAGCTTTAACAGTTATTAAATGACAGATAATTGTTCATACATTTTAAATATAAACGAAACGAGAAAAATTATCTTAGTGCGTATATGAATGATGATTCATTAACATTGACAAAGTAATTTTTAACATATTACATTGATAATAAAATATTAAGTCAAATTTCAATGTCCATTTAATCATAATTTTTAATTTAAATACATAATTCAAAACTGAACTTATTATAATATAAAATATCTCATTGATTAAAATATATATAGATATAATATACATTTGCATGCAAGTTTTTTTTACATTTATATGAAACATACGTATATAATATAGATATCAGCTTTTGAAATAAATAGCAAGTAAGTATTTAGGTATTAGACAATATTATTAATATTTATTTTGTACAATATAACAGTATAATTTAAAGTAAAGCCCACAAAATATTATTTTATCAACAGTGAAATGGAATTTATAAAAATAATTTTTATAGTGTAGCGACAGAATTACATGAAAAAAATCTTAAGCACATTCGAAATACAAGCGGTCAATTTCAAAAGCATTTTAGTGTCACACTAGTCACTAGTAGTACCGGTCGTTAAGGGAGATTTTAAATCGATTGTTTATCAGATTTGAGCTCTGCGTGTTTTTTTTTTTTGTCACTTTATCTTGCCAAAATATTTTGTCTGACGTCTACAACGTTATGTTGGAATTTGTCACCCAAACGCCGATAAATAAAAAAAAATTAATAAAATACAGCATATTCGGTTGCAACATAAAAGCAACAAAACTGACCATCATGATTATTTTAAAACGATCTTACAAAGAAAATTCAGACATCCTTAGAAAGCATGCTGAGCAGTATAGTGAATACAAGTTCATTTTATGATCGCTATGTACAGTAATATAAGATTTTTATTTATTTTACGATTGTACTCATTTTGAGGTTTACTTATTATTTTACACATCATTTACGTTTTATAGCCAACCTAATAATCATGGATTCCTACTGTTCAGATACTAAAAAATTCTATCCCGTAATAAAATCACTTAAGTAATAAAAATACCTAATAAATAATAAATTGATGTAAATATTATTTTCAATATAATATAAGCTTGGGTTTATCACATTACCAATTATATTACACAAGATTATTTTAATAAAATTTAACAATAAACAACGTATTTATCGACTCAAACGTGCATAATTAACTGTTTCATAATTAGCAATACAATATAAATAAAATATAAATTATTTTATTTCTACCATATATAAAACAACCAACATATTTATTTATTTTTAAACTCTTATTAAGTACAATATAAAATGTATTTAATGCATAATCAATTTATTATTATTATTATTTTATTTTAATATAAATTTCTTTACATATTATTGAATTCAATCTTGAATCTTAATAAATGTTGTTAATTTATGCATTTATAATTCTCCATATCTACTTTTAGATCGCATACTTTTTTTTTATTTGAAACGAATAGCTATGTTTTATAATTGTTATTATTATTATTATTACTTATATCCATTAAACAAGTTTCAAATAATCATAATAATAAAATATAATATAATAATAATAAAATATTTTAAAAATTATTATTTATTGGTAATACATTTTCATGATTGAATTTATAACGTCTGTCATTTTTATCAAACACATAAAAGGATCAATTAATGAGAGAATGGTAAATCGATGAAATAAAGTGTGGTGCGTGTAAAAAGGTGTCAAGGACCATGAAGAGTATGGCGTGATCTAAAAGATAGTAATGCAAAATAGAGAAATAAGAAGGTTATATATAAAAATCACAGATTAAAAATAGATAACACAAAAACAAATAAGAGAAAAATATTCACTTCAAAGTTTTAATTTAAACTCATTTAAATATAAATTATACGGTCTTAACTAGATCCATTATGTATTATTACGAGTATATAAGTTTCACTAGAATATAAAAAGGACATTTTTCTCGTGTAAAATGTAATGATTTTTTAAATGTAATATCTATTGAAACAATCTTTTGATACTTATATACCACCATCGAAGACAGCAGTATAAATATTTCCGAGGTTGAATTACGATTGAATGGTTAAATTATTTTCTGTAACTCTATCCATATGTAATACGATCAGCTATTTTCACAGATAATTTTCCATCATTACTCATATATGAACATTAAACAATATATGCAAGCTATTGTTTTGTTCGAAAAGCATAATTATCATCATCCAAAGGTCGAACTGTAAAAAATTATCCTAAAATCACAATCAGGAAACCCTTTTTTCATAGGTAACATTTATTCATAAAAAAAAAAAGACGATAAAATGACAAAACTAGTATAAATAAGTTACAAATTATGAGAGAGAACATCTACTTTGTGACTGACCGTTCGGAATCGAATGATTTAATTCCGAATTAAACCTAAACGACCAGTTTGACGTGGTTTTTAAGGTTTTTCAGATTTAATTAATTTAATATTCTAATAAATCATGTTGATATGACTACATGAAAAAAAAAATCGAAAATGTTAATATTTGTTCGACCTATTTTTACATTTAAATAAATATTTATAACATTATTAATAATGACTCAAGACGAGGTATATACGGCAAACACATTTTTCACGTTTTCCAACTCATGCTACTAGTGAAACGCATTTCAAATATAATACGAAGTATCGAAAACGTATATTTTTTAATAGAAGTCAATAAGTTACTGTTTGATTAGGCCGTTTTGGCTCATTTTCAAAGAATTTCTTACAAACGCAATTTTCGTTTAAAAAAATTCACGTATGCACATAATTACATGATATACATAACCTAACCTAACCTCAACATAAAAATATATAAATACGCCACCTCAACACCACTCGTATCATTAAGGCCGATAAAAGCTGATCCTAACATTTATTTTTTTTATTTTTCTTTTTATGTTTCATGCACGCCTTGTTTTCGTTCTCACACCTGTAGTTATGATAAGAACGAAGACGTGAATATTAATTGTTAGCGGTAGTATGGTAGTATGGTAGCTTCATGTCGCATATACGTACCAACTGTGATGCCGGTAGAGGTGTACGCATATATACATAAAGAAAACTTTGCGCGCTACATTCTTCGCTAATGGAAAACAAAGTGTTTGCGATTACAGTTTATTGAGAAAGCTAGTCCGCGTTTCATAGGAAACATGTAAATCATGTTTTGTATACGACCTGCAAGGCCTGCACCAACGATCAGAAGACCGCCCGACCGTGACCATTGCAAAATACGAGGTACGCATAAGTAATCTTCTGCCGGACCACAGTTATACGTGGATATAATATTCAGTATTCGGAATTGGCGAAATAACGGTAGAAAGATAAAAAAAAAATTGATATAGTTAGCGCAAATACGTCCTCTTTATCTTCCAATCATATTTTACTCAAATTAATTTTTAAAGTTTTTAGTTCAATTTTTGTTCCTGATTATTCATTAAGAAAAAACAACATTGTCTAACAGTTTTTGTATAGTGTTATCTGAACAATGTTATCATTAAATAGTGACCCAAAAATTTCAATAAATTTATTGATATATTGACAATGTGAATTAGCATCAATATAATACATTTTAGTTACTAAATACATAATTTTCTTATATAAAATTAAAATGTGTGGAAGAAATGAACACAATCAAATTATATACAATTATTATTTAAAAAACCTCATTAAATAAAATATATAGATTTACTTTTTTGATATTTATTATTAAAAACATCGTTTAATTATACATTTAAAAATACCTATTTTTCTATTACACATAATGCTGCCCTAAAAGTGATATAGAACATAAAAGCAAAAAAAAAATTCAAATCCGATATAAACAATAACTTTTTACTTTTAATTAAATCACGAATCTTCTAAAATGTACGATTAATATATTTAAATGATTAAATGACTTAAATAATATAAAATTAATATTACATAAAAATAAATAGTGACATATATACGTGTATATGATATTTTGTCAAAGTTTCATCAACATAAATGGTTAATATTTGTTTATAGAAATATCTAGTCAAGTGTATTCTAATATTCATTTTATTCAACGCATGGGAATTTAGGCTAACTGATCAATGATAAAAGATGTAGAATGCCATTTTGGACAAAAAATGTAAATCATGTTTCAAAACAAACATCATGTTAACGAATCATTCAGTTGTAATCCTCTCAATCAAAAAGAAAGGTAAAGTTAGTTTGAAATTCAATACCTAGAGATTTACTCTGCCCACATTAAATCTACATCATGATAACACTAAATTATCCAATAAAAAACAAATTAATACTATAAAATAATAATAAAAAAAACTTGAAAAAATAAATACGTAATAAATTTAAATTAACAATATGAAAATGTATACCTATATGTTTAACATTCTGACATATTCAAATCCTCAGATATCACAATAGTTATTTTTCCTATATTAGACTATTCTACAAAACTATCACGTGTACACATTTTTGTGTGTACATTGCTAACAATAATATCGCATTGTTCTGAATTAGAATCAGATTATAACACATTTAAATATGTAAACTCTACAAATTACTATGGACAATTGTGGAATATAATGTTTGCTTCCCCTCCAAAATTTCCCTTTATTCACACAACTAAAAAACCATTAATTGTTTATACATTATATCCTACATGAATATATCTACCTCACGTACGCACCAAAACAAGTTTAACCCTGAAGGAGAACCCGCGATGTGGTCTGTGAGCAATATAATATTGCCACAGGAGGACCCGATATGTCCCCATTGCGGTTGAATTCGGCTGATACGTCCAAGAGTGCACACACGCATGTACTTGTATATATATATTCACACAAAGCGCATACACACTCAACCCGGTAGCCCCAAAACATTAACATTACACGTTCTTGATCCAGTTTCCCGTAGTTACTAGTTATGTATTTATATTGTCCACCTCCGGCGCAATTATGTAAGAGAGTACTACTAATCTGATCGGACACGTGCCCGCTGGCAGACTTATTGGTTTCGATTTTATTAGTAATGATATCGAACGCACTTAACTTGCAGTCCGTGGTCTCAAATTTCTCTAAGAAATTCAAAGTAATATAGCCATGGCTTACTTGTATGCATTAAAAACAAAAATACTTTTGTAATTTAATGATAATATAAAATAAAATTACTAAATTCGTCGAGAAATAAGTGATGAAATAACTCAACCCAGAGTAAACTTTTTTATATAGTATTATATTTTTTCATAGGCCATAAGATTAAGTTGATAATGTTCTGTTAAAAACTCAGAGCACATATAATATTATTTTATTGTATAATCATAAAAATTCTCCTCGATTAATTTAAAAAAAAAATTTATCGCTATTTTCAAAGTATTTAAATATATAATTTACAAATTTCATCGGGTCGAAAATATTATTTAGCTTTATAGCCAAATCCCAAATAAAGAGCTAAATTTATATAAAGTATCTATATACATTTATCGACGACATTTAAAAGTGTTTGTTCAAAGACAAGTGATAGTAATGAATGATTTTATTAGACAGGCCATCGTTGTAATACTGTCAACCTACTAATTCTTTATCCAACAGTTTTTACTGTACGATAGTATAAAATAAACGGGTTCGAAGTATTCTTCAAAATTGAATGTATAACTACTATAATAAAATAATTGCTATTAATTATGAATTATAATATTCAATCATCTTAGAATTTTGTCACACAACAAGTACAGAAACTATTTCAGTAAATGGAATTCGCCACATAATTTTCATTCTTAAAGATAGCCGCAACAGTCTCCAAAAATTCATTGTGTATGACCACATCACTCAAAATAACATAACGTTTATACAGCATATAATAATCAACTACTGCCTTAGCATGTAATTGTATTAATTTGGCTCTATAGCCATTAGTATCGTACTGTATTGAATGCAGCGGCGCCCCAAGTGTATTGTATATTTGTTATTCGTAGCGAAAATTAGTAACAGTAATAAAATAAAAGTAAAAACTATACACTGACACATACATAATATCTAATATACGATTGCGAAACTAGAGCAGATATTGATTCTTTGCCGGGCTTATTGCCAAACAGTCCGGCAGACCCTGCGGCCACAGTAATACCGGTCGGTCGCTATTGCTGCTGCCGTACATAATATGCGGCTGCTGCCGCTGCAGTTGTTTGAACCATTAAAGGAGAGCCGGTTATTATTAAATATATATTATTATTATTATTATAACTATACACGTACATGTGTATGGCACACACTTGGACAAATTGATTGTTATCGGTGCCCATACACACTCATTTGTTCGCAGTTCGTTGTATACCGAGGCACTTTCGCCGTTAGTCGCACACTCGTTGCATAATTTGGGCGCATAAATCAACAAGTTTTTTTCTTATTATATGCGTACGTAAAGATTTTATAATATTTATATAGTTTGTTGTAAATGACGTTTCTGGAACGTAACCCAGTAGTTAGCACAATACTTGGCCAAACGTTTATACTGGTATTTACCATATACCTTCGTGCTACAATAACATTATCACCTGGTTAACTATGGTACTGAAAGCTAAAGTATATAACTTTAGTCCTGAATAATGTAAGCAGTGAGATCTAGTATATTATTTTATCAGATGTCTTAAATACATGATATACGATGAATCTGAAAAAGACAATAGTAAACTCAGAAAATAAATTAATTGAATAACCTGAATAATGTTCTAAAATTTGATTTCAAAAACGAGAAGAAAGACAAATGTAGACAGTGCAATGTAGAGAAAAAACGCAGAGAAATTTATAGGAATAAATTTTACTTACATTTAATTTGCAAAAATATTGACTATAAAACATTTTCTACATTAAGTGTTATTGGGTCAATTTCTTTGTAAAATCTGAATTAATAAATGTAGAAACAGTTTACAAAAGGCAACGTACCTCACACCGACAAAAATAGTTTACTGTTGTAATAATTTTAATAATAGACGGTTAGTTCATGACAATACAGCCAAAGCCAATTAAAATTACATTTCGTTATAGATGCTAAAACAATATATTTTACAACCTAAGTACAACAACAGTGACAATGAAGTAACCTGTGGAGGTGATTATCAACCGATACACAATAGGATCGCATCGGCTAGTGAAACTAGGGTCAAACTAATGGTTAAGAGGATTCTTTTTCCTTTTATCACAATACTATGTACTTTTATTCGACCTAATTTTCGACCTACGCGACATTAACATGTTTATGCAAAAATGTTTATATGCAATTTATATTACATAAACATACTCGTATTTGAAAGTCTACGTTTAGGCGTGAGAAAAAATAAATAAAATATGAACTGCATTTAGGATAAACATTTAACATTTGAAAGTGAACCATCATTATTATGGTTTCATAATAATTTAAAATTTTACATTTTACGTAAAAAAATGTTATCTCCTTTTCCTAATACATACCCAAATAAAAATATAAATTACTTAATTTATTATAAAGAGTGAATAAAATTATAATAGTTTCATAATTATTGAAATTCATTGCTTTCATTGAAATTGTAAAAACAGTAGTTTTATTTACACGTTATTTAATACCTAATCTAAAATAAAATTATCACCCATTCCAAGAGTGTCAAACACGCCTACGAGTACAACGAGGCGTTATAAATGATGTTTTTAATAAAAAAAAATAAAAAAACACCAAAACAAATATTTGTACTTCATGAATATTGAAACATGTTTCTATTTAATTTTAAGTCTAAGTTTTTTCATGTTAGAAACATATTCAACTAACAACTGTCATCCTACATGATAACACCTTGACTGCATCACGACTGGTCGAGTATCATTTGAAATTCGATTATCCCGGATAATTTAATCCAATAAAATACAATTAATGTCAGATTTAAATGTGATATTACAAACTGAATTTAGGAATTATAAACAAGATACAATGTCCATCATAACTTATGGTAACTCTTCTTATTTACATACAACAAACTCAAATACCAACATCCAGGCTAAAATATTTAAAAACATAGTGATCTATGATGATTAATCTTCTTATATCTAAATTTTTTATAGATACACATTATTACAGCATATGCAAATAAAAATAGATCAAAAGCTATTAAAACGCTACTATTTCAAATAATATGCCCCATATATAATATCGATAGGGTGTTATTTATTAATATAAAATTTAAAATATTACTAATGACAAAATTCATAGAAAGATATTAAAGATATTAACTGAAAAAAAAATATTAACCAGAAAAGTATATTAAAGTAATATTACACAAAACCTAAAAATAAACCTAATAAAACCAGTAATAATATACTGTATAAATCATAACGATTAAGACTGAATGTACAATTGTACAAAGCAAATTAAATCAGTCAGATTTTATTTTAAAGCACTGCATCACTTTCAATAGTGAAGAATAATAATAATAATAATAATAATAATAATATATTTTACTTTTCTACGTATGATTCGAGCCAATTTTAATTGATTTGAATGGTGTGAAAAAACACACATTAATTTACAACATTTCACTATACGTACTATGCTCCCTAAAACATATTACTAATACTTAAGTTAAATTACCTTTGTACAATACGTTTACTCTATAAAAGTCTACATAAAAAGGCAGCAACCACGACCTCCATGAGTGATCAAAATAATATTCCATAACATTTTACAAAAAAAAAGCAATGTCCAGCATGTTAAAATGTTTCTTAAAGTTCTGAAGTTATTTTGAATACTATACATACCTGCAAAAAAAAATTATATTTTAGTTGCACTGTCGTTATCAAAACAAGCATTTTATTGAAGATCAACAATCAAAAGAAAATCATAAAAAAAAGTATTATGTTATTAATTGCTAGAAATATAAAATACTAATTCGACTAATTAATTCATATTATAATCTTTAATTTGAATCATCCCGATAAAATATTAATAATAATTTCATTTTTACCGTAGTTTTTGGACAACACACTTAGCATTTTCACAAATATATTTTATTAGATCATTGTTATATATGGTCGGTAAACATTTAACTTGTAAATAAATTGTATAATATATACATTACTTAGTTAAACAACTCATAATTAATTTCTAAATAATTATTACATTTTTAATTCATAACCTGACGTCTTACAGTTTAAATTAATAATACAAAATAATTTTTTATTTGTGTTTTATTATAATATAAATATATTTTATTAATTAAGATGACTCAAAAGTTCAAATTAATGTGTTTAAAATGATTTGTATGTGAATTATATTCAGCCAAAATATTACAACAGATCATGATGTGCGTGTATTATACCATATAGCAAACTGTTTATAATATATAAATATAAAATTATCAAAATTGAATAATTACACATATTTAAATACATTAAAATACTAAAAAAAAAAACAAGTTATTACTTATCCATACTTCCTTGATGTTAAAATATAATTTAATTTTAATTGTTTAAAATGTAATAAAATAATACACAGCTCACAAACATAATTGAAATGGTTTTATATATTTTGATTCTCAAGAGGAACAATACAAAAAAAAAAAAAAATTATGGCTTTTAAAAATAAATATAGTTTAGAGCCGGATATCTATATCATATGTTAATACATATTATAGACATCTTGATTTAAAATTAATGCCTTCAACCATTTTCCTAGCCCCCAGAATATATTAATTAAATTACATAGTAGAACATAAACTGTTAGTAGTATTTTTTTTTAACTACCTTTTTATTCGACATTTATTAGTTATTATATCACCAAAGCTCCAACTAAAATATTTAAATAAGCTACTTTACATATAAATCAGCGTACGTGAGTTTCAAAGGAAAAAATACACTTATAAAAATGTATATAAAATATTTTACAATAATATTCAATACAATATAATACCTATTATATATGTTACGCCGAATTTATGAAATTGCCGATTTCACGCAGAAAAATTGACGATTTCATAAAATTAGAAACACTGTTGCCAAATACATAAAATCGGCAATTTGGCACCGAATTCACGAAATCTGCAATGTTTGATTGCTTTTTCAATAAATCAGGCAGACTTTTCGTGTCGATTGCATGAATTCGGCAACACATTTATCATATTTATCATATCACATTTATCATATTTAGCACGCGTGCTCATTAGCATAACAACCCCATTATCTTTATTACTTGTGATAATAGACACTATGATACGTACATACCAGAGACAAAAGCATCCTCCCTTCCTTAAAAGTTGGTGACAATATTCTAGTGTCAATCCAGTCAGAGGATCAAGCACTATCTTTAATGCATACCGATGCATCTAACCTTCTTTCAATAATTATAGAAGACGAAGATGGAAAATTTCATATCGAGACTAAAGAAGGGATTCTGAACACATGGTTGGGGCGATACTGTTTGGCTGCTACAAAATACTGTTCCCTGACGACTACAGACTTCAAGCAAATGAATATTCGTTACAGGAACTCGTTCGATTAGGGTCAGATGGAACAGGACAAGGACATCAACGTTACACCTGTCGTACGAATTGTACATCTAAAAAGTGCATGTAAGAAAAATTCCATGTGTAATTCAGCGTGGCATTCAGGCCGTAGTTTCCAAAATGTAGAAATACATTTTTATTATATCATATCATAATAATATTTTATATTCTTATTTCGTATTTTTTTTATTTTTTTTTTTTTTTTTACTGAATATGTATTACTTTTTATAAACACAATTAATTATTACAATTTGATTTTAATATATTTTTACTATTCCAGAATTCTAAGTAAAATCATGAATATAACACATTCTATGTATTGATTTATTTTTTATGATTTCTTAAGAAGGCTTTTGCCGATTTCACGTATTTGGCAATAGAATTGCTGAATTCATAAAATCGTCAATTATTCTGTCGATTTCGTTGAATCGGTAATTTCACAAATTCAGCATAACATATATATTTATATGTAAATAAGGACATCTGTCAGAACTATGATCAATATTTTCATTCGAGAAATTAATTGTGAATACGATTCATATATACGTTTATCTACCTACATGGCGAACTTAATAAAATTATACGATATGGAACCAGAGGTGAAATCAGGATGCCAAGGGAATGCGATAGCACATAAATTGTTTTCCGAACGGAAAACCCTGAACATTATTAAGCATTACAGGAGAACAGGACATAAAAACAAGTAATTCCAATACCAGACCACGAACGTAATCGGTAGGAAAGATGAGTCCCATGGGTAGCGTGCGATTTTACGTGATTTCGATGAAAAAGGAAAAGGACAAATTTCATTATGTTACACTATACCCAAATGCTTAACCCAACAGCAATCAAATAATTACCTAATGTTCCAATAATATTAAGTTTTTATTTTTCAAGTTTAGTATTAAAATTAACTTGTTGGGTTCATTTGAAAAAATAAACAGTATCTAAATAAAATATTACCACAAAGTATTCATTTACAAATTTAATTTTTCGATTGTTAAAATTTATAAAACGCAAAAATAATTGAATTAAAAGCTATTATTCAAAATACTTTATATTTTAATTTGTACCATATAAAAATCATACATTTTTTAGAAGCTTTACATTTAAAAGTATGGAAAAATTATATAATATTCGTAATTATAGGTGTTATAGTATCATATGAATATTAAACACTATATACAGTCAAAATCTTTTATAATTAATTTTATATGCGTATAATATTACTATAGCATATAAATTATACATACCCCTATATTTATAAGTAATTTTTAGTTCTTTTAAGAGGCTATTAGTTTCTCCTTGGTACAGTTAGTACTCTATACAGATATTTAATTTAGACATTATAACTAGTATTTAAATTTTAGTTACTATTTTCTGACAGTGTCAAATTAATAATAACAAAGTGTTTTGATCACCTTCAACAGTTAATACAAACTGAAAGACAAATTGTACGGGTAGTTACAAAAAATAGTTGTGTAGTAACTAAATATTGTTCAATAAAATAATTGTACCAAACGTTTTCGTTGAATTTATAAAACAAATTAATATATCGATGAAAACTGATTATCATGCGAACATACACATTTTTATCATTCACTTACATTCTGATTTCTTCATCTTAGTTAAACATAAAATGATGAAATAATATGTAGATAATATTATTATAGTAATAATATCAATACAAATACAATATCATCAGTGAAATAAAAAATAATTTAATATTAAATGACATATAAGTTAAATAATGCTTAAATCTAAAAGTTACAATAATAATGATCATCGAGAAACTTAAACACACCTACCTATTTATCCATTAAACTCAATGTAATTAGTATTTATTGTTGGTCAATAAAATATTGGCATAATAATTCTGAATAAATATGCTTTCCAACATTAATTTCTACAAATGAGAATATTTAACAGATTTACAAATATTGCTTCGAAATTCAAATGATTTGTTATCTTTAATAAGCCAAGCTGTAGAAAATCTAGTTGTATATTATTGTCCAATTCGACGACTTATATTATTTTTGATGAAGTCAATATAGTGTAATATATTATGTTACATAACTTCTGGTAACAAGCATTGTGATATAAGATTTATGGTGTTTTCATCAATAAAAATTTACCGACGTTCCGATATGCCCAATTATCTTTGCACAGATTACCACGATTGGTAAGCTGTATCGTGATCTAAACACCTTTTGTCCACTAGAAATAATATGAAAGGTGCCTAAAGGTTGAAATGATACAAATGAACAGGGTAGTAGCGGGACATTTTCTGTTGCAAAAACAACACAACAGTAAATTTTCAAAGACAAGTGGAATCCAGGTGAAGTTAAACTAAAAAAAAAAAAAATAAATAAGCCGGGTGTAAAAAAACTACAGGGGTCAACACTGAAAAGACAAATCGGTCCATACACACACACACACACACACATACACTCGAGTAAAAACGCGTTTAGATTTATGATTTAAGACCGTTAATGACATTTTGCTAGTGGTCTGCGTATTTTTTTTGCCCCGTAGAGTATAAAATGTAAAAACAATTCCAGAATTAATGAAAATTCACACGTGGTAGATGATATCCAGTGAATAAACACGTGTATACGGAATAAATAGCAACTTTAATACATAAGCACAGAAAATGAAAAGGTTTTTTATTCTAACCACAGGAAATAAACAAAAACTTTGAGAACTGTGAACCGGAGAAACGATTAACAAAACCGTTTCATAACACGAAAAAAAAAATTGCAATCGAATGCCCCCGGAGTGTCTGCTTAATTTACGTGTACTGTTCGGTTCACTCATAAATAACCTAACATCCGATGACGTCTCGAGCAGGAATTCTTGCTATTTATTTTTACTTGATCTTTTGTTCCACAACGTAGATTTCTCTTTGTACGGAGAAGGAGTACAAGATGAAAACAAAGTACAAATACTCCGAGTAACTCGATAACTGGCTGACTACAATACAGTTGTAAATCACTATATGATAAATATACTTCTCTTCTCCGGACTATAATAACACATGACCTCACTCGAAAGTGCATTTATGTTATCCGAAATCTTATGCTTGTGATATATCCATTTTTGATTCAGTAAAATATTAGTCAATAAAATAAGTACAACAAAAATGATACGAATAATAAGATAAAAAATAATATATGAATATTATATTAAGAACTATATTAAATTAATCCAGTTATTCACGAATAGGGACAAATGGATGTCAAAAAAATATATATCTATATCTATATATATATAAATATATATAAGTTATAAAACCATTGATATTTTATATTCATAATAGAACTAATGGTATCGTATTATAATATAAAACCTTATCGAATTTTATCGTTTTGGCAATAGGTACCTGTTATATCAATATATATAACTTATTGGTTTTTATAACTCGTAATAATTATCACACTTTATCGAAACACGATGATACATAAAACACGACAATACACATCTATAACCGTGTTAGTTGTGTACAAATTGCATTCAAGTGTATATGTGAATGTCATTAATTAATTCAAATCGCGATGTTCAATGAATATTTTTGACATTAAAATTTATATATTATAATAAATATAAATAACTTAATTATTTTATTTACGGATTTATATATATTTTTTTTTGACGTCCATTTGTCTCCACGTCCAAACGACTACGTATATTTGTCTTAGATCGAGTTATTCAATACTATGATATTAAGGAAAGCATATAATTTTTTTTGTTCCTAGAAAAATTTTCAGTTAATAATTAATTTATTATAACATTATAATATTAATATTGTATTATAATTGTTAAGATAATTATTAATTATATTAAATTTAAAATCTTATATTTATAAGTGTATGTTTGATGTACATACTATATATGATAATTTACCAGTCATTTATTATAATTATTAAAACTCAAGCAAAAATAGTACACTAGGCAAAATCAAATTTTGCCGTATCTAAAAAAAAAAAAAATGAGCTTTTATTTTAACTTAGCCCCTCCTCTATTTTTTATGTGACATATCTACTTAAAAAAATTTTAATTTTTTATTTTATAGATAAAATTATATGTAAAAAGACTTTAAAATGATTTCTATTACTATTACTCAAAACCCATCACTACTGCGACTATCGGATATGTGATTATTTATATATTTTAAATAATTGATATCGCCCAGCATAGGCCGTAATATAAAGTAATATAATAACTTAAGAGAATATTATTTTATTATATAGGTAAGTGGTTTTCACGAATGAATTCATTTAAATATTTTTCTTATAAAACACCAATAGTACTAAAAAAATGTTCGAGTCAATTTTGAAAATGCTGCTCCTACTAAAGTGCCGCTCTAGGCAAGTGCCTAGCTCATCTATACTTTGAGCCGACCCTGTTAAAACTACAAATAAACAATTAGTGACTTTCTAAGTATTAATAATTAATAATTGACCATGGGATAGGTACATGACAAATCGAATCATTTATTGACAGTTAAATGTTTAATTTAACAGTTTTCGTAATGTTTTTACTTTTTCCAATATACTTTTTATAGGCAGCTTTTTAACGACAGTACAACTTGTTTTAATGAGATTCTATATGCAATCTATATACCAATCCTAATGAACTAAAAAATTCGCACCATCATTCACCGCAGTAATTTAAATCATACGAACACACCTCCAAACAGAATTTTACAACTTGTATAAGGTTCATTAAAATAAATAGGTAACAACGAGACCTAAAAAATAATTGTACTTTACATTTCAAAAATACATTAGACATAAATGATCAACCTAAAATAAAATGTTTATGATTATGAATGTATTTTTCTTTATCGGTACGACTTATCAGTAGGTTATTTGAATATTGGGACCGTAAAATAAAACAACTGTCATGTAATTGGTCAGTTTTTATTATGTTTTCATTATAACCGACACTTGGCTTGTTCATTAGCAATAAAGCTCCACATTTAATATATTTTGCGCTGCTAAGGAGGAGAAATCACAAAACTCATAACGGATAATCATGAGCACAAAACCCTGTATACGCATCTGGGAAAGAGTCATAAACTTGAAAATTCCAATTGGTGAATCCCCCCTTTCTCGTCTATGTTTTCAGTAAGGTATAACCTCCATAAAAAAAAAATCTCCTGCTGACTTGAATAATTCAACATAAATATATAATTTAGTTGCTTATGAAACCTTAATAAACATTAATTTTATATTAAAATTCATAAATCGGTAAAATAAACAAATCTTCATAATCATTTTTATTAAGTCTACAGAAAATAAATAAATACTAGCACGCACTCTCATGCATATATATTTTACAAAATATTAGCAACAAAATAATGCAGTACCAAAAATATTTATTCACTCAATACGTTTTTTAAGAAAATTCAAAAACCACAAAATTATAACAATCAAATAGAAAAACATTAGATTCTTAATAATATTTAATTATTTAATTTATAACAAAAATTAGCGACAGCTACAAAAATAAAATGGAATATTTAAAAAAAAAAAAAAATTTAAAAACGTTGAAAGTAAATTAATATTGTATTAACAATGTCAACAATGAAAGATATGCCCTCCCCAATCTACATAATATTTCTATTAATTATAATTTTTCTGATAAAATTAACAAAACATATTTTTAATTTTAAAATCCAAAATATTTATCAACTTTTAAGCTTAACGATCAAATGTGTTTTAAAGATATGGTTTTTAAAAATAAATTTTGTTCAAAACAATTAATTATTTTTACATTAGATGTAAACTCATTTTTATAAATTCAAATTCATATACTTTATTCATAATTTAAAAATTATTCATTAGAGTCATAGATTTTCAAATATTTTAATAAACACGCAAATTGCCATATTCACCAAGATATATTTCAACAAAGATCAACCATCAATATGTAACATATAACGAGTAGAACTGTATTATTTCATATGCCTTACTCTCGAAATAATATAAGCAAATTTAGCATTATGTTAAAATCCCTGAATGGTGAATAATTTAACTGTCTGGTAACTTAACAATAAACGTAGATAATCAGTAATGATTAATATATAAAAACTAAACTTGCAATGCAAAATTTAACACGTTAAATGTAGCCATTTAAAAACCTATATACGAGTAATATATTAATATATATATATACAGAAATTATATACGAGTATTAACAGGGAGTTATAGAAGTTTAAAAGAAAATAGTTTGTTTTTTTTTTCATATCAATAACCAAATATGTATCATTCATTCTCTTAACAAATGTCCCACTCAATACTGATGATTTGACGAAGAGGTGGCTGAAAAAAATTCGTAGATAACTCAATCGTACTTAAAGATACATCAAAACGGTCCCGATTTCGCAGCGGGACGCCCGCAAGTCCGGATTTAAGACTATTAAACACATGAATTAACCATGGTTTGTTGTTGACATTATTTTTTATTCAAAATTATTTGAATAATATTAATATTTGTCGGTTACCGTTTGTATAGTATTAAGTTACAGTCACTCATCATTCCGGTTCTTTGTACAAGGTTATTGATGTCGCAGATCCAAGATAAACTTAAGACAAAACATTTTGGCGAATAAATGCACAAACATAATATCTATTGAAAAATTTTAAAAAACTATAACATCTTAATATTTAAAATAAAAATATTCATATTCATATAATATAATATTATATGATTTTCCATTTCGATGTTTTACAGTTAAGAGTCAACTTATAAAATTGTAAGATGTTGTACAGTTTATAATTAAAGAATATGGTCATCATTTATATACAACCACAGTAATCGTAAATATAATTTGAAAAATAAATAGTTAAACTACTAAACATAATATGTTTTATATATTATGTAGCCCTGAAATATAATAATACATATGAAGCGTCATCAATTTAATAAGCTTATCGAATAGTTATATTCCCCCATTCGGGCTATGGAAAATTTTCATCAAATCTTATAGCGTACAATATTATAGTATCTTGAAGTTATACATTATGCATTAGACTGCAATGCAATGATGACCGAAAGTTAAGTGATTTCCCTTGAAATTGAAGAGGTGATATAAAGACGGATGCTGGTAGATTAAATCATTGTTTAGCAAGGGAGCCCAACATGCGGGTCGTACAAATAGTGCTGACATGGCCAGATTTACACCCTTTGTAATTTAAACCACTTCTAATGAAAACGCATCCTTTGTGCGGACCTTTGCGGATCGTTAGACCCTGAGTGTTGCAGTTATAGTATTTCTTGGATAGAATTTGCTTGTAACGCACAATCACTATTTCTGTTAATAATTTTCAAAATGACAAAGGTAATTTTGGACTGATTTAAAATGGATCCAATTGAAATTACCAAGAAGAAACATTGACAATAAAGGTAAAAAACATAATTGGATAAGAAAAATAAATAAGATTTCGTAGAACTCCACGGGCGTTCAATAAGAAACCGATATAATGACAGAGTAATATAGCAGCTGAACAATTTATGACAAAATAAAGGCAAAGAAGTTATCAAAAATTCCTATCGAAAAAAACTAATTAATACAAAACATCGAAATGTACAGGTAACAAATTCTCAGGAAAATCAATAAAACAGACGTAGTTAAAACAACTGTAATAATACATTAACAGATGTACATATATTTAAGAAAACTTCTAACATAATTGTACAGTCCATCTGCTATCAAAACTTGATTAGATCTACTGGGTATCTACTACTACTGTATGTTTAGGTGCATGACGTTTCATTAATTTAACTTACATAATTATTTATTAGAGTACTTCCAAATCCCTAAAGTATAAAATATGACAGTTTATAGGAATTATACTAAATAATTTAAGTAGATCAAATAAATAATTATTATTATCAAAAGAATTGAAGTTTTGAAGTAGATTTTTAATATATGAGAGATATGGAATGTGTGTGAAATATGCAGCGAATATGTCTAACATAATAATAGTTACTTTTAGAAGGAATACACTGCTAATTAAGTGAATTATTTATTTTATAGTTTAATATTTGTTTACATAATAATCCTTTCTTCGGTCAACTAAGGATAAAAGATTTAAAAAGTTCTAAATATTATTACAAACAAGTATTGAGGTATTTCAATATTGCATTTATTATTAGTAATACAAAAACAATTATTTTAAACAGCTTTAAATTAAACTGAAAACATCAAATGTAATAGTCTGAAAAAATAGTAGCATTAAATCTAGAAAAATATATCTTAGAAATTATCGTAAAAAAAGATAAAAGGATTAAATCATTTACGCATAATTAAACTGAAAAGAGAGAGAGATCTAAATTTTTTATAACAGTTATATGATTGAAAGAATAATAATTTAGAATCAAAGAGGATACCGAGATTAATTACATTTTTACGAGAAAGAGTTATATTATTTAAATTATAGTTAAAAGACAGATTGATAGATATGTAGAGGTTATTTTAAAAAAATTATTAAATACATGTATTTATATTTAAATTAAATGCATATATAGTAAACATTTAAGTGCAACAAAATATTTTACAACTTTAAATTTGATACAAGTACTACGAAATAAGAACATTAATTTTATTTTATGAAAAAGTATAATAATATTAAAAGAGTAAATTATGTAACTTAAAAATTTAAAAATCCGTCAAAAAATGAATATTAAATATTTATAAATTGTATTTTTTTTTATAAAAAAAATCATAATAAATTTGTAAAAATTAAACTTTTATTCAATAAATATATTATTAAAAAAATAAAATTAAAATACAGAGCTAATGACATTAAGATATTAATTTGGATTCTGAAATAATTAACACCGGTTATTAAACCGAATATCTGTCCCACAATTTTTCATACACATATGTAATGATGAATCGATAGAATAATTTTACGATATTTTTTAAAAGTGTCACCGACCACTTTCAAAGTGAGCTTGACGAATTTTATTATACAATCAACTGATGTACGTACATCTATGATAAACATTGTACACTTTTTTATGACCATCAGCTGATGTATCTAGAGCTAAAATTATTTTTATGGAACACAAACCATCCACACCCACACACAAACACCTACGAACGCTCGCATACATTAATACGTGTTAAGTTAGGTTAGGGGTATACCTACAGATCGCACCCGATACCCTTTTTCGGTTTACTAGTTTTCGGTCGTTTACTAGTATTCGGCCGTTTTATTAGTTAACGTGAACTAGTCTATTACCTTCCTACATTGTTTTTTTTTGTTTTTTTTATTCATATAACCCGACAATGAAACGCGTGTTGACAGGTTGTCGTCGCGTTACAAGTGACACACAATAAAAACAATAAAAATATTTCCTTTACGCCCCGCGACGATGCATCGTTGCTTGTTTCCAAATCGTGTTTATGACCGTTTCCATCGAACATTATAATATAAACGTTACAGTTTCCTGCCGAGGGCTCGTTACGGACACCCAAATTCAAAAAATATAGCATAAAACGTTTCCCCCTGAATGACGGTAATTTTGGATACGGTTAATAAACGAAAAGAACCGGTGAACACAGGGAGGAGTTTGCTTGACAGCGTAATGGTTACTTCCTGCTTACGGATCAAAGCCTGATAGGATACAACTGCAACATCAAACACCCTCCCTCTAGAAAACTAATTTCAAAAATGAATAACAAAAATTTATTCACCACCTCCATGTTCGAATATATGTAAATAGGAATACTGTAAGGGTTGTTACTTTATACGGAAATTAGTCTCTTTCGTGTATTCCAGTCCCTTTTTTATCCGGTCCGATTACTATTTAATTAGATAGGCGGTTAAGCACACGCCGTAGGCAAATCCCTAAAACGCGTGACCGTTAAATTATGGTACAAAAACGATTTGTAATCCGATTTCTGAGAAGCATCAGAATTATAAGTTAAATAACATATACATTGGACCACTCGGAGGGTCAATTCTTTAAGTAGTCGGAAAAATAGTAGTATACTCTATTCATCGAAAACCAATGTAATCGAAATATATTAGTCACACTAAAATTTGAAAATATATAAATTAATTGTTTTATATAGTTATCTATAGTTCCAGTATGTTTGTAAAAATATTTTTTTGTTAATTAAATAGTTGGACATTATATTATATAATATAAATTATATTTAACTATATTTACTTTGAAATAATGATTTCAAATTTTAAATGCTTTGAATACTATTAAAATTTTATATTTTAATTATTTTAATTTATAAAACAAAAATATAATTCAAATAATATTATATTATAGGTATAGGTATCAAAAGAATTTAAAAATATAAATATTCTAAAATAATATGTCTTTGTTTTATTATTTATATTATTCTAGTTAATTTAATTAATTACTTATGTGATTTAAACACATGTAAAATTAAAAAATTGTTTATATTTAAGTATAAATGTATGAATTTACGTTTCATAAAATATATACAAATGCAAATAAAATAATATAACTATACATTTTTGCATATTGTTCATGATATTGGCATTCGTGGAATAATGTTCCAATGGTACAAAACTGCTTGATTTTAAAAATAAAATACACACAATAAAACATAATTAATAGGTTTTTTTTTTTTAAAAAAAAAGAAGGGATTGATAAATTATATAATAATAGTAATAAAAAACCAAACTCGTTGGACACTTGCGGGCGGTCTTATGGTTTACATTATTTTGTTATGTTTGTGTACATATTTACCTTTAGATTAAAATTGTAAAAAGTTATATCAGAGGCGAACGCGTCTCTTCACTGCAGGAGGGCACCAAAGTAACCCAGTGACAAATGGGGACACACGATCACTTCTTTAGAAATATATTTAATAAATAAAAAAAACATAAATAATTATCATAAAATCAAGTAAAAAACCTACCATAAGAGAGAAACATTATAAATATTTTTTAATTAACACTGCATCACACACATTTTAAATGATTATAGTTAATTTTACTGATCCAAAATCATGTATTACTGACTAACTAATAGACTCCACAAACAAAAGAACCGATTTCATTATTGTGTAAAAATAATATGTTTTGAAAAAGAATAATTTTGGTGGTCTGAAAATTGTTGTTGAACTATTGCTTCAGTATAAGTAAGTGTAAGTAAGTGTATATAAGTCGCATTTTATGCGTGACATCATAAAATCACACGGTTCGATGGGCCGTATCTAAAATACATGCATGATATATATTTTGCAAAATCAAAATAACGGTTGGGAAAAATTGAAAAGTATATTTAAATAAATTTATATATTTTTTCAGATGATTGTATTTTCTATAATATTAAAATTTGTCGGTGGGTAGTTTATATGAATGAAAATAAAAATAAAAATAAAAATATATAAAATAGCAAACATAAATAATTTTATTCTCTGTTATTTAAGTTTAATCTAATAAGTTATTATAATTATTTAAGATGTAGGAACTAATCTAAATAGAAATTCTCATAAAAACATGTATTAATTCTAAAAAAATACAAATATTATACGTAGGATTAATTGAATTATAATAATTAACCGTAAGTTATATCATATATTTAAGTAAATCATAAATATCTTTTCTATTTTAATTCTTCATATGGAGGGCAAAATAAAATACTTTTTGGGATGTTTTTATTTCATTATTTTTGTGGGCATGGACTAATTTCATCTAAAAAAGTTATTGTTAAGGGTCAATGTACCAATTGCGCTCCATATAGTTTATGGTCAATATACCAATAGAGCTATTCAAATTTGCCTACCTTCAGATATGAAAATATTGTTAGTAAAATTGATTTATTATTATAAAAAAATTTAATTATGCATTATAATGTAACTGGTATAACTCAAAATTTGAATTTATTTAAAGTATACTATGTATTTATAGTCGCAAAAAAAATCAGTTATTGTAAGAGTATTATTAATTTTTATTATATTTATAAATATAACTTAATTTTGAATAAATGCCGATCAAAAAGTAACTTTTGAAATGTGAAGAAAAAAAAATTAATTATTTATTTATATTATATGAAGTATCTATAATCGAACAAAAATTGGTTAATGTATTCATTTATTACATAATTATAACTAACTAATAAGTTTTCCTTGAAAATTGTAAAATATTTTGAGCAGGATTGTTCAATTGACCTAAAATATTCAGAGCGCAGTTGGTATATCGACCTAAAATGTTTAGAGCGCTTATGAAAAGGTCGTTTTAAGCAGAATTGGTAAATTCCACTTTTTGTACGTCAAACCGTTTTAGTCAATTTTTTTTTCAGCTGTGTCAATAATTTTTGACATTGTATCACCTCTCCAGTTATTTTGAGTTTTAGTGTAAAATGTTTTTACTGTAAAGCGTTCTAGTAATTAAGAAAATACAATTTCTTCTATTGATGTCTTATGATTACTATTATTATGATTGAATATTGCTTATGTAGAAAATGTATATTTAAGTTGTTAGTTGTATAGTTGTATATATCTAGTAGAGATCTGCACGGATCGAGTCAGCCCAACCCGGCCCGTACCGGGCATAGCCCCGGCCATGCCATAATATAAATATTGCGAGTTGATTGTGGGATCGTAGTATTTTTCTTTAGACCAGGTCAGTCAAAAATAAAACTACCTAATCTAATTGGTAACACTGTGTGATCGATGTTCACAAAAAATTAACTAAACTATAAAAATAATTTTTTTCTACCCTACTACTCACTCGCTGATAGTCATTTTCAATATTATATAGTCATTAATGATAAAAATAACTTTATTTGTATTATAAATATAAGAGTACATACTTGTGCCAATTTTTGGCGTTAGATAAGGAAATGTTCCCAAATTGATATAACAGACTTGTCACAAATTATAATAAAAATACATATATATTAGTAACCAATATGATATTTTTAAATTAATCACTGATAAAAACAAATTATAAATATTACGAACGGAGCTGGTCGGATGGGATTTAAAAAAAAATATGGACGGGCCTAGGCTGGAGCACTTTGTAAGTTTAAATTTCGGGTAGGATCGAGCTAAGAAAAACGGCACGTTCAGATCTCTAATACCTACTACTTCTGGTTCACAATCTATTCAGTTTGATGCACCCATGATATAATAAACTAGATATGATGTAAATAGTCGTATTTTAGTCTTTTGTTGAGCAAATATGGCGCTGAATTTTGGCCACTTTTCATTGGTTCATCTATTATTATGACTACAAACATTTTTGGCGGTAACCAATCTAATCTAATCTAACAATCTCGTTTTTATAAAACTTTTTTAGTAAAAATATTTACTTATCAAGTAAGTGTTCATCCAAATTCTTCGTATTATTAATATTTAATAAATATTATTATTTTAAGTTAGTAAATTTTTTACAATTTACAATATAAAATGATTAATTACTTATAAGTTCAGGTAATCATGTTTGACAATTATCTGACAAATTACCAGACTTATTGCATATCACAATAATATAATATACAACAAATGAAAATCGCGAAGTCCATTGCCATATTGTATTATTGAAATGAAGGATAGCGAAAGAGAAGTGAATGCGTATCATAAAACAGTGCATCATATCTAGTTTATTATATCATGGATGTACCATAAGTTATATAGGATAACCTAACTTCATTTGAATTAATGAAGGTTTTTTTATTTAATTTAGTTTTTAAACTATAAATAATAATAAAACATTTGTTTAAACTTTAAATAATAGAGTATAATATTAATTATAATTGTTATCTTAAATATTTTTATTTTTTGTCTTTCCTATAAACTACTAAGAAAAAAAAATGTTAATAATATAGAAAAAATAAAATCATCTGAAGAAATACATAGCTTTTATATAAATTTAATTTAATAACTTTTCAACTTTTCCCAATAGTTATTCTAATCGCGAGAAATAAATACCACGCGTGTATTTTATATACAGCCCAGTATATTATACATATACAGTTATATATATATATATATATATATATATATAGTTAGATGAAGTGATTTTATGACATCACACGTATAATGTAACTTTATTTAAACACAAAAGCAATTGTCCGACAACAACTTTTAAACTTCCGTAATTATTATTTTTTAAAGCAGTATATAGATGCGTAATAAAACAAAAATGGATTTTTATTTTTAGTTGATTACAAATAGCCATCGTATAAATCATAAACCACAATAACAACGATGAACATTTTTTATAATTATAATACGTTTAATAACTTTTACAGGATTATTTTAAATATATCATATTGAAATTAGAAAAATTAGATTTCTTATTATTTTCGAAGCAATTTAACCATATCATTGAATCATTGCTTAGATTATGAGTACTTGTATATTTATAAAACTATATGATAACAAAATTTCAGAATTAATTAACTACACAAATTCTATTCATCTTTAAAAATATAGTTTTCAATCCAAAAAACACTAACTTATGAAAGTAACATAACATTTTGTATTTCATTTATGCAAATATTTACAAATTCAGGAGATATAATTTAAGTAACTTATTTGTGTTGTAAATGTTGTTATAACAATGATAGGTTCCCTTAAAATTCATAAAAAAAAAATTATTATTTTGAAAAACATTTGATTACTTATCAATAAACAAGTTTCTTATATGAACTGAGCTAAGTTCAAATATTAATAAATAGCTTCCTAGATCATAATGATTAGAATATTGTCGTAAACATATAATTAATAGTATTTATTTTTTTCAGCTGCTTTTTTTCACTCGACTGGTTGACAAATAACACTGCTAGTTAGTAAAATGAGCATTACTTTTAAAGTATTCATAAGAAATTAATTTATACACCGTATATAAAATAAGCAAAGTGTATTTTTTCTTTCCAATTGACTGTGAAGTGGATTAATAACCAACCAGTTATCTACGATCTGTTATAGGCTATATAAGCTTTAACTCAAATAAAATCGTCGACAGTCATTTTTATGTACACACACACTCACATACATATACACACACACCCCCACGCTCATTTATCTACCCAACAAATAACTAAAAATATTAAAGTATCATGTTTCAGATATCAAATGGTACCTATAAAGGAAATTAGTATATATAAATTCCTAATATAACGTCAGATTTTGAAACATGATTATCTTATTGATTGAGTACAATAAATAGACAACAAAACTAAGAAACTGTTATGTTACTCTGATTAAATTCAATCGCGTATCGTCTTAAAACAGTAGCTTACCTAGGAATTTTTTATGGGGGGGAGTGGTCCAACATTTTTATTTTATCTGATAATGGGAAATTATAATACACTATATATTATTATTATACTATTTTCTATTATATCGTCGAGTATGTAGAAATTTCAATGGGGGGTCCGGACTCAAACCCCCCCCTCCTTGGGTTAGACCATTTAGACCCTTTGGGTTTTAAAACATAATGATAACGTAAACCATCATAATGTAAAGTATTAAAATGAATAGTAAATAATATACAATAGCAAGATTCTAACTGATTTTCAAATTGCATATCCAATATCTGACATTTTTTTAATGAGAAATTAAAAAAAATTAATAAACCTATTATGCCGATCAATTTACTGGGACAATCCGTTCCCCCGTTGGCGTCGGATCAAATAAAAAATAAAAATAAAAAAATATACCAATCAATAAATTATTATTTATTAATTAACTAATCGTCAGTTTAAGTTAATAATCTAACATACACTATAGTATACAATAATCCTTATAGACTCAGCGATTATTAATTTAAA
Source organism: Sipha flava (assembly GCF_003268045.1). NCBI lineage: Eukaryota > Metazoa > Arthropoda > Insecta > Hemiptera > Aphididae > Sipha > Sipha flava. Next base: position 3,138,488 of record NW_020273306.1, read on the forward strand.
AAAAATATAACAATGAATCCAGGGTAAGTTATGCCACTTTTATTTAATAATCTTATTACAAAAATAAACTCGCTTAGATTTTTTAAGTTTTTATATTATTATTCTAATTTATGAATATTTGTTACGTAATACACTTGATTTAAGTACTTTTTTTAAATTTGCAAAAAAAAGAAACTGCTAATTGCTGATTTTATTGGATAAATTGTAATTGAACTTAGATCAAACGAGTAAATTATTAAAATGAAGAGAGAGCATCCCCTGTAACGACCACTAACCCATAAGGTTAACGGCCCGACATAGTTTACCATTACTGAATGCGAAAATGCTATTGCAAATATTATAATATACGAGTACCAATAAATCAACAGACTGATAACAGTAACTAATTGTAATTTAGATCCGCCGCCGATCTGTCCAAAAACAGCCAAATGACAAAATTTAAAAAAACAATACACATTCGTAAAACTAATTTAAAAACCTTCAGTAAAATAATAGAGAAAATTAGAAAAATAACTAATCGAATCGTTAGTAGTACGGTCACATTCACAAAAAAGAAATGTGAATATGATCAAAGCTTTTTTTTTTTTTTTAAATAAGAAACAATTGATTCATATTTACACAAACATTAGATGAACAACTTCAGTAAATATGCTAATGATCTATTAAATATAAGTTATAAATCTTTATCCATCACTATGAATTTTATTTTTTTATTTTAATAGAATTACCTTTTATTTTTTTAAATAATCTTTAATATATTATTCACAAAATAATTATAGGTTACCATATAATAATTGCAATTTATAATTCATGTTTTAATTTAACATACATACATACAATTGAAATATTTAGCAACATATTCTTTTTTTTTTAGAAACTAACGTCAATTACAAGTCTAATTGACAATTCCTTGCCAATCAGGCATTATCGTTGTTGACTAGCCATTGTCGACATTACCTAACTAATAATTATCTTTTCCAGTAACATATATATTATATAATGAGTAATAAAGGATTAACAATATTAGACATTTTACATTTTTTCAACCCCCCCCTCCACGAAATTTTTCCTGCGTTCGGTCCCAAACTAACCTTTGATCCAATGTTATTTATTTACAATCGAATGTTGATATTTGATAGTATTGAAAACACAAAACACACAAGACACGCACGTTATTTAAAAAAAAAAGAACTACGTTTCCAATTACGGGAAAAACTGATTTCAAAGAAAACGAGATCATTAAGAACCAATTGTATTGACGATTTCGGGAAATACAATAAAATCTCTAAAACTCTTGACTCCAAGACTCCAACCAGTCGTGCCAACAATGCCATTCGATAGACATCCTTATGTACACATGGTGCTACTGTATAGTATCCACCAACCCGCTCGTGAACAGTTCCACCGAACGATAATAAACAATTATTTTTACGTCGTCCACAAACCAATAGCACTTAAGTATACGGATTTTAACAATTTTTAATTTTTCTCTTGCTCTCAATTTTCAACAATCCGTAATAGGTACGCAATATTGGTTATGGGTAGCATGTAATATAAAAATAGTTCACTGGCCATTAAGTCAATGTCAAGAAATAAAACTATAACTAGGAGTCTATGATAACTTATTGTCGTGGATATAAAATAAACCATGTTGAAAAAATATAATAATATAATAAATAATAGAACACGTATTACACGTAATTCGTTCGATGACAAAAATAATTACTACTAGTACTATTGTAATGGCCCCATTCATAAACATTATATACAGTGCCGGATTACCTATTGGGCGGAGTAGGCACCCACCTTAGGGCCTCACTCATTTAAGGGGTCATGTGAAAACGGAAATCTATAGTTTTTTTTATTTAATAATATCAGTATTGTATTTACAAATCTACGGAACAAAAATCATTATGAAATGTATTATATATTAAGTTTTAAGTGTTATATGCAGTAATAATAATTATTTTTTGAAAAAAATAAAAATAATATAATAATTAATTATTCTTGCAAATAAAAAAAAATGTAATAAGTATGATTTTATTTATTAAAAATAGTTGGTTATTATTAAAGATGTTTATTTTAATTATTGGATAGTAATTTTAAAGATGTATGTAAAAAATAATTTTGTAGGGCTCAAAATTGTAATTGCCTAGGGGCCCACAAATGTTAAATCCGACACTGATTCTATATATATATATATATATATTTACAGAGCTCGACTTGAGGTGGAACGTAGGGGGACGGAATAACCCTTCTAATTTTTAGAAATTTTAGCGTCCCCCTACTATTAATAAGTTATAATTATAACGCTTAACAAGTTTTTAGGACACAATTTTTTTTAAGCAAACAGAGTCCCCCATCTTTAATTTTGCCAAATCAAACACTGTATACATATATATATATAGTATAACACAGGTATGGGTCAAGATAGAACGGTTCAACGACGATACCGAACTCAATCAACTAACGTGGAATCTTCAAATGTAACGCACTACCGAGATAGAATAGTTGAAGGAAATGAAAAAATAATTATAATCTGGAATAATCACTCTGTATAATTTGTTGTACCTAAACAATGTTAATTGACTGATAAATGTAAGAAAATAACATTAATAATTTCGACCTATACACGCACATACACACATATATTTATATAAATAAATATATATGTATATACACATACATACATAAATAAACAACTTACACCGTTATATGTACTCAGCACAGGTATAGCCTCAGTGGCATTACAAATCCAAAAAGATGAAGAATATGAATATTCAATTTACCGGTATTGCTAAAATAAACTACCCCGCTTTTGGCGCACAGTTTATTTTAAGATACCTGCGACAATGACCTCGGTTTCGTAGGCACCAGTTCCACAAAGTCTGAAATGGAAACACTGGCGTCCGGCACAAGCGATATTTTTAAACCGACAACGATTTTACGATATTAATAGGTACACCGTGTATCCAATAATGATATCGCAGCCGTCGATAATCACGTTAACAAGATAGTGGGATACTGACGAAAACAATATTTATATTGTGAATTTACGACATACTGCACGAAATATTCTACCTGGGACGTTACGTTTTCCATGGAACGTTTTCATTACCAGTTCTTCGCATATGTAATATAAATTAAGTTTTTAACTATCGTAAATATTCTTAAAAAATATCAATCCTGACATATTTCAATCTTTCAAAAATAGCTGGTAGAATCGAATCTTTTGAATGAGGTATAATCGCTTATATTTAGCTTAGCAATTTTTAAAAAATAAATACAAAATTACTCGTTATATCTAAATAATGATTTAAATCTGAATTTACAGAGGGTCCAAGGGGTCTAACCCCCCCCCAGTCCTGAGTTTAGGCTATGATATTCAAGTATTATTCACTCGTGGTGCTTGGATTTAAAATTTTATTGTTATATTTTTTCATTTACATAAGAAATACATTTAAGTAATTAATTCTTAATAAATTAAGTAAGATTAAATATTTGTTGTGTCTTAATATATTATAAGATAATATCAAAGGATCCTCCCAGAAAAATTATAAAAACTGCTAATAACTAAATAACTATATTATATATATGTATATAAAATGTATATGTAGTAATAATGTTATGATGTATACAGACATAAAATGTAATTACTATTTCAACAATATTTTTAGAGTTTTTTATACGCTAAGAAAATCTATGAAAATAATAAAATCAAATAATGCACCTTAAAAAGTATATCCAGTGTAAAAATGATATTGTATAGAGGTCGTTTTGAAAATGTTTGGTACAGTATGACCCAACAATTTGATTATACAACAAAAATATTGTATAACATGTAAGAATATTTGTAAGCTGTTGCTGTATTCAGAATTTAAAACTAGTATTTAAGACTAGCATAAGTTATTTCATACATTACTAAAACAATTTTTTTTTTTTGCTGCAATTTTTTAAATTAGTACTATTTTAGTAATTTTTACCAAAATAACACCCTCAAATACAACCGTTTCTAAATCCACATATTTGGGCAGTGTATATTATATATAATATAGGTACCATAAATATAGGGTTAAAACTTATCAAATAATTTGGCTTTAAGGGCACACCTCGTTATAACGCGATTAATATCCCAAACTGAAGTTAATTGCCGGTTTGGGTACACAATAATAAGAGAAGATGTGGATTTTTGTGCCCGTAGGCTTTGAAGGCATAAAAATAGGCGCCTAGCACATGTTGTTCACTGGGTGGTGTAAAGGTGGTTTATGTTTTTATGACCATAATACCGCTATAATATGATGGATAAAATTAAAGTATTGAAAAAAAACGTAATAATATAATATAACGTTAACGAAATTGTTCATGGTTTGCAGCTGTCATGAGACACTATTTGAAAATTTCAAAAACGCATACCCAATCACCCTGACAAAAAAACCAATAAAAATGTATAATCTCTTCAGCTAGTAGAAAATGTTAAACTACAAAAAAAAATTATTTTAATCACTTAAACGGCATACATAATATAGGTATATTATAAATAATATACCTATATTATTTATAATATACCTATATTATGTATAAATATTTAAATAAGTTTTCGTTTTCCTTTAAGAATATTAAAGTAGATCAACTGTTACTTATTACCATCTCTACCTCAATATATAAAAAAAATATCGTGTTACCCAGTTCATTTTTTAACTAGTTAACTAGGCGACACAAATGTCGCCCAGTGATTATACTCTATCGACAATATTAAGAAAGATTGGACGAAATAATGCGAAACAAACGTATAATACTATAATTGTACTATGGTATTATATTAACTATTTTGAGAAAAACATTTTTTGTCACCCAGTGAAAATTCTTTATAAAATGCACTGGTGTTACCATTTTAAAAAAAGTAAGTTGTATTGCACATGCGCGTACCGATAGGGTAAAAATTTGAAATTTGTCTGAAGTTGTGTATTTTGGTACTACCTTTCATTTCCCAAAAACCCCATTTAAATACAAGGTCATCTAACTGAAATATATAGTGGTACCTCTTAGCGTGAACACTGTATATTGTATAATAGATTTTATATTATGTGTTTTACATACATATAACAAGTACTTTACTAACATTATTTACATCATTATTTTCCTGTTTTATTAATATGTAAAATAAATAAATTTTACTGTAATAATATTTAAATTATACATTATAAGTTAACTATTAAACAATGCAACATTAATAAGTTTTTATAAATAAAATTACTTATACGTTTTATGTTTTATCTACTATATTCTAAGTACAGTATAACAGTTCATATTATTTATAAATTATATTCTTTTTATTTGGGATTGCAAACACAGCCAAATTAAAACTCAGGAATATATACTTATAAAATAAATTTTACACCAATTTTGATATGCTATAATAAAATACTACTATTATTGAAACCGTATATAACCATGTATGTAATAATAACAATTAAACTAAATAATTAAAACAAAGACCGGTAAAAACTATTCGTTTGTATAAAATACAAAAAATAAAATAAAGTACAAAATTATATTATAAAAGTATACTATATATAAAAGTTATTATTATAAGATCTGCCATCGGTATTTTATAGTTCAGCCAGATAAATTTATGAACTATTACAAGACGAAAAGGGTAAAATGAAAAAAATATAAGTACCACAAAAAATTGGACGGAATTTGAGTTTGCTTAGACAGTCAGTATTTATTAAAATGGAAAGCCTTTATTAAAAAAAAAAAAAATCCAATTGCACTCAAAAAAAACAAATAATATCATTCAAGAAAGAAAAAAGGAAAACGATAACACATAAATGTATACGAGTAGTATATCGTACATTTATTATTAGGATAAATTTAAAATAATATAAAATACAACATCTTGAAATTTGTCAAAAATACATAATATTATTAAAATGTGAATATACAAAAATAATATAAAATGTATTTATATTTAATTGGAATTAATTTATCTTTATAACCAGTTTTAAGAAAAAAGTTAAATTTACATTTAATTCAGTAGTGTGTAACATTTATAATGAGCGTCATATATCACTATTATTAAGAAACAGTAGAATTGGAATAAAACACATTCAACACAATTAACTCATTCAATTTAAAAATGTCCACATCAATGTAAAATAAAATTGTAAGTCAAATATATCCACACAATAAAATAAAGTAAGTTATTTTTTATTAAGTTATCACTTTTAAGTATTTGTATCTATTAGAAATTAAAATATATAAATATTTTTAATTTGTTTTTGTAAATACTTGAAAGAAAATCTTTAAATATTAGAACATGTATTTATCTTTAAGAACACGTAATTTAAATTTTAAATATTCTAATAAGTATAATATTGAGGACATTTAAGTAAACAATAAACACATATTATTGTTGATTTATAATCATACGAAAAATGAAAAAATTAAATGACTTAATAGTGAAATTAATTATATAGAAACAAATTAAAGTTTACAAATTTAATTCCAAAACAATAGGATTCTAGTTAAATTATGAAAAACATCATATGTACTCGTATATAAAAACAGAAACCTCCAACCATTGAATTTTAAATTGTTTACATGCACTTCTCATTATGCATACAGCATCGTAATGCGCGATAACATGAATTTTCTTTCATCAACTATTGTTCATGGACATGAATACAATGCAAAAATTCTCTACATGAAATAGCCCGTGTTTGTCATCGATTGATTGCCCACAGGGTGATCCACATGTTTCAAGCTTTGAATACGATTTGAATATGATTATTTCAAGAAATCCTTGTTATTATTTGTATAATCTATCTACGTGCGGTCTGGCAGACTGATTGAAGTCTAATTTGCACACAATATACTCAACACGTGCATGTGTAACAACGTGCAGAATTTAACAACATTTCCAATACGATAACTCCAAATGCAGTGTGGTATTGTTATGAACCAAAATGTATAAACCAATTTAATATATGTATATGTATATATATATATTTAGATATGAAACAGTAGTAAGGAATAAATATTAAATTGGTTGAAAATTATCTTAAGTATAATTGCATGCTACTACAACAATATATCTATACGATTTTAACTTGAATATATTCATATTTAATTTTATTATTGATGAAAAATAATATCTGGAAAAAAAAACTATCAGTTCATTTATTTAAAAACGAGAAAAATTAAGCACAGAAAGTGACACTTTATATGCAATTTATAATAATTTATGAAAACCAATTTTAAAGATATTTAATTATTAAAATGTATTATTGTTGACACTTAGTATAATTCCAAAACATATTTTAAATTATATAATCCATATAAATATAGTATAATAATCCACTACTCTTTTTAATTCTTTGTTAAAATTTCAGTTAACTACTGAAATTCGGAAATGTATTTATTTTGATAATTTTTCTCACCGCAGAAGATTTATCATATAAAGAGAAACTCCGCCTTTCACACGCCGACCAGAATGCGTTGTCGTCTTTTTAAATAAAATGATTTATACGTTATGTAATCTAAACATACGTTTAAAGACGATATATATATATTTTTATTTTTTTATGTTGATATTTTTTCCTCACCTCCTTTTCTAAACATTGGCATAATTTTGGAGATAGATTAAAAAAAAAATTAAAAGCCATATGTATTATATAGGCATCTTGGTAGGATATTTAATGACTACAAACTAAATGCCGCATTGTATACTATAGGTTGTCGGGACCTGTTTGTGGAAGGTGCTTGGCCCGGCTAATAAATACTATGCTAACGAGACCTGACCAGTGCCGGTTCACCTGGCACCTTGTTATTTACTGTATATTTTTTGTTTAACAAGGTATGTTTTAGACTATAATTAAGTTTATTTAAAATTACGACGAAGTTGTCCCGATATTGACTTCTAAGGGATGACCAAAATAAAAAAATATTCAAAATTAATCGTAAACAATCGAATTTATTGTATATTGATAATATGAAGTAATAACTACTAAGATAAGATTGAGACATTCCTGATTAAAAAGAATCTTTAAATCTTGGTTAAATGTGAAAAGATATTTAAATGACATACAACAAAGACAACGATGAAGTATAAAATATATTCATGCGTTTAATCATTGTTTAAAACTGTTTAAGTTGCCAACGAATCTTAATTGGGTTTTAGAACCACTGAATACTAATATCATATCATAACCCCATTATTTTGTTAAGTTTTATCACTAGATCTTCATTATAAAACAAAAATCATGCAGCCAGAATAAACAGTTGAGAAGAGGGTATAAATATATCCACTATAGCCACCCCACAGTGTTTAAAATGCAATAATCAACCGTGTATATCCCAATATTAAAATACAGATATGATACGAAAAAAAATTCTCTGAATAATATAATACAACATATAAACAAATAAAAAAATGAATAAATCCGTATTGAGCACTTTTGTTCTTGTTCGTAAGAAGTAATGTAAAAATGTTATCTTAATTACATATATGTACGTAATTAGGTAAATAAAATATCTAATATATCAGTATTGTAATGCATTTTTAATTAAAAAATAACTATGTTATTTATTTTATTTTATTACTTCACATTCTAAACAAAAAAAAAAAAAAATTGGCAACTTTATTAAACTAAAGTTATATTTCTCAAGCATTAATTTCATTAATTTATTTATTTTTTATTTTTTGAGTCAAATAAAATACAAAATGATTCATACATTTCCAATCAAATACTGTTCCAAGATATTATTTAATACTAAAAATAACAACAATTTTATAGAGCATTATATTAATTATAAAGTAATTATATAACATAAGAACTGATTTACCAAATAAATAATTTTTAGTTTTTATTCAACTCCCATCAAAGAATAATACACTAATTTATGACTTACATTAGATGATAGTAAATTTGTATTTCTACACTAAATTCTCTATTTTTTTACATTTAAATAACTGATATTTACACAAAAATCTCCACAATCTAATCATTAAATAATTGTACTCTTACTATTTTACATTTAATATAGTTTAATTAGTATATGACTAAAAAATAATTTACATTATAAACACAGAACAAATAATAAATACAATTTTCAATCTAAATAGTTGTTCTTTGATCATATTATAATTTATCTTATTGATCAAATTAAAATGTAAAAATTATTTATTTATTTTTACCTCCTTATTATATCACAATATATATTATATTTTATTCATCACAAAATCAAAACTCATTACCTATCAAAATTGAAAATTTAATATGGTTTAAAGTCACATATAACTGTCTAAAGAAAATACAATTTTAACAACTATAATTACCATAAAACAAATTAATTATGTAAGTTTATCATATATATAATGCTATTTTTATTTTTGAATATATGTATTTTGAAAACCCAACCAAAGACTGCGAGTTGAACTGCAATAATAGTATTTTAGTTTTATTGAGTCCTGAATCGTTGGCACAATAAGCATCTTCATAATATATTATTGTCCTAAGCCACTATTGCGGCTAACCATTTATCGTTAAATAGACAACCGAATGATTTCGATCGTACATAAATAGACGAGGATATTGTGTTTAGCGTCATCAGCCAGATACGATCTGGTAGCCAGGGCGCAACATGGCCGATGTCGATCCGTGACAGTAGCGTAGTATATGTGTTTAATGTGTACGGCTAATGTACTGTGGTTGCTGCGTTTGTACCTACCGATCTGATATAATATACAACAGACAACACATAGACAAAGTAAACAATGATAAACGAGTACAAAACATCCAATTTATATGCAAGTAAATATCATTGGAATTGTTTAAAAGGCCAAAAACCAACGGTTTTGCGTGCACTCAAATTCAAATATTTAAGAATACGAAAATTGTTTAGTGCATGTAAATTCTGTGTTTGTTGATTATCAGATTGGAAAACCGGATAATTTATTTATTTTTTTATGTTTTTCTTTCGGTGGGTGAGTATAGAAAGAAACGTATGTACTTATTGAAAAAAGTAACCAAAAATAATAATAAAAAAGAAAAAAAACGATTTTATTAACACAGACAAACCGATGAGTGAATTATCTTCGTCGATAATCTAGAATTAGGTAGAGAAAAAAAATACAAAACACAAGCAGTTCTGGACAATCGATCTAAAAAAATTAAACATATAGGCAATTAAATTTTACGATGAAAGTGGTGTGTCCAATTTTTTCACTGGCCTCTTATCGCCTCACGGAATCGGTTTAACCAATGTATTTTATAATAAAGAACAGAGATTTGAATCAGTGGACTATCATTTTTCCTCTTTTATTTTTCGTTCACGAAATTCTCAAATGAAAAACAGCGCAATCGTGTTGTTACGAAAATAACCCAACCGAACCCATTCGATCGACTTGAACGAAAATCTTCACATAATTTCACGAAACCTAAATACATAGTTAATTAAGAATGGAGCTCTAAGGCGTTTTTCAAACAATATTAACATTCAAAAATATTAAAAATTAATAAATTTATAATATAATATTAAATTATATTAATAATTAAATTAAAAATAGAAGTTATAGTAAAAAAAAATTAAATACAGTTATAATACGTTTACACCTATACCAGCGGTTCCCAAACTTTTTAAGTTCACGCCACCCTAAAAATTAAAAAAAATAATTGCGCCTCCCATAAAAAATTTAATTACAAATTTATAGTATTTAAATATACAAACACTTTTATTTTTATGAAAATATAAGTTAATAGTAAATATTATTAAACTTCAATTTAAAGTATTACAAAATACAATGCGTATTAATATTTAAGCTTAATGCGAACAATGTGCTTGTTTTCTGTTTAATAATTCTTCAAAATTAGGTAGCAATGTTGTGACAGCCACACGCATTTCTTTTTCAATATTAAGTTTTGATCGATATTTTGATTTCAATACAGCAACTGCAGAAAAGCCTGCTTCGCATAAATACGATGTCGCAAATGGTAGTAGTACACGCAAAGCTTTGTTGGATATTTCAGAATATTCATCTTTAATGCTGCTCCAAAATTCTAAAAGTGAAAATGAAGAAAATTTCAATCGTAACGAAGAATCAGATGAAATATCGATTAATTGTTCTTCTTCAGTAGTTGTGAAATTTGGTAATGGGTTTTCACTAAACGGATCTTTAATCCAATTGTATTGTACGATGTCTTCTGGAAAATATTTCTCGAAATGATTTTTAAGAGTCATTAGATGATCAGAAATTATGTTTAGTGAGCTCATTGGTAATTCAAGATCATTATCTTCAAGAAAACTTTTTAAAAATGAAAAACACGTGATTTTACCGTTTTCTTCGGTTAGTTTCCTTTGCCATAATTCGATTTTTTTAATAAAAGCAACCACTTTATCATATAATTGCAGAATATTAGTTTCTTTACCTTGTAAAGATGTGTTGAGTATATTAAGTTTTTCAAAAATATCACATAAATACGCTAATTTAATTACAAAATCACTATCAATAAACTTGTTAAAATCATTATGACCTTCTTCACTCAAATAAGTGTAAAGTCCTTGTCTAAGTTCGAACACTCGTATTAGTACGTTTCCTTTTGATAGCCATCTAGAATTACAATAAAACAGTAACGCAGTATGCTCTGCTCCCATTTCTTCACATATTTTTTTAAAGAACCTTGCTTTAACAGGCCTTGTTTTTATGTAGTTTACTACTTTTATAACTGTTTGAAGTACGGTATTTAACGATGGACACATATTTTGTGATGCTAAAGATTCTCGATGAATAATACAATGAGTCCATATCATTTCTGGAGCTTTTTTTCGTATTAAAGCCTGAAGTCCACCATAATGACCAGCCATAGCTCGAGCCCCATCTGTACATACACCCAAACAGTTTTCCCAATTAATATTATTATAATTTATAAAGTCATTAGTGATATCAAATAAGGTTTGAGCCTTAGTGTCTCCGAAAATTGGTTTACAAAATAATAACTCTTCTATAATATTTGTTTTGTCCATAAAACGAATATAACATATCAAGTGTGCGTCTTTATTACTATCGGTAGCTTCATCAAGTTGAATTGCAAAATTTTTGTTTTTTAATTTACTAATAAGCTGTTCATTTATATTTTCAGAAATATCATGAATTCGCTGACTTATTGTATTATTAGACAAGGGAATATTTTTAAGTTGGTTTGCAGCAGATTCCACGATCATAGTAGAAACCATATCAATTGCTGATGGTAAAATGAGTTCTTCAGCAATTGTATGAGGTTTTTTACTCTGAGCAACACGAAATGCTACCTTATAAGAAGCTAAAAGTGCTTTGGTTGGAACACTTGTCAGTTTAATAAAACTGGTTGATTGTTTTTCTAATTATTCACGTTGCCTTACAAAATAATCACGTTTTTTATTAATTAACGATCCATGATTAGTTTCAAAATGACGCTTTAATTTATTTGGAATCATACTATCGGCAGCTAATACTTTTAAACAAATAACACATTTCGGACGTTCTTCGTTGTCTATTTTAATGTAAGTAAAACCAAAGTCTAAATAATTATCATCGTATTTTCTGAACTTACGTTTATTTTCTTCTTTATTGTTGTCTTCATTTAAACGCTTGGTTGTACTCTTAATATTAAGAAATTTTTCCATTTTTCCAGAAAATTATAAAACACGAGTTGATAATGCGCAATTCGAAAATGACGAATACACCTTACGTACGGTTCATTTACGACGACTACTGCTGCTATTGCCGTGCAAATATATTAATATTGGTCATTACTCATTACAATTCTACACTATTAGGTAGGGTAGACGCAATAATATTCGGTTATCGATAATGCGATAATGCTGTAACGACATTTACGGAAATCACCGAATCAAGTATATTATTGTACGAATATAACGCGACTTTAAGTAATACCATTGATTTTATAATACATAGATAAGCAATTCTATAGAGTAATTTGGTTTATTATTATTTTTTTTCATCAGTATGAAATATTTGTTTGGAATAGTTATGACATTTCAACAAAATTATTGTTGATTCAAAAATATCAATATTCACCACGTGGCTCGCGCCTCCCCTGCCAAAAACTTGCGCCTCCCAAGGGAGGCGCGCCTCACAGTTTGGGAACCGCTGACCTATACAATAAATAAAAAATATAACTAAAAACTGTTCCATTAGTAAAACGACCTAATGTGGAGCAAAAGCAGTGTTTGTTTGACCAAAATGCGAATGCTGTTGAAAAGCAGTATATTATAATCGGACCGATTCCACTGAGTCATTAAGAGTGTTAATGGATTGTCGTGGATGGCGGCTCCCGAGGCCAAATCGTTTAATCATTTAAAGAGAAGAATATATAAAATAGGTATGCTCATTTGAACCAGAGAACATTATGATAATTTATATACGCAGAGGTATTAATAGGAGTTTGGTGATTGCGGAACCATGCGAAAGGGGGTGGGTGGTTCAACCCCCCCCATGACCGAAAAAATCATATTTTTCATTTTTGATCTATCAAATGTAATATTTTATAATCTTATTTGTAATAATGCAAAACATAATAGTACAATACTAAAATATTATATAGTGTTATCTTCACGTTTGCTGTTTATCGACTTTCGTTGTTGCTGTTATCGATAAAATATAATGACCAGGATCATATAACTTATAGATCTAAAAAAAGTAATTATAAGCTCTATAATATACTTTTAAAAATATTCACATAAGTGCTTAAATATGCACTAAAAATACAAAAATATGCAAAAATAAATATAACATGAAAAATAAACAATTTTCATTTATTATTAAAAAAAACGTATCATGTATAATAAAAAAAAATTTAAATATTTATTATTAAAATTCTGATTGCGTCGCTATATATAATAAATATATAATTTAAACCAAAAGAAGAAGAATTAGTTTGTAATTAGTTTTCATAAAAACTACAATAAAATACTCTTTTCAACTCCTATCAGCAATAAAAACATTAGAGTTTCAAGTATCAATTCACGTTTTACACTTAGTACATGCATTGACTTTATCATTTAATAGAGTTTTACAAACAGAAAATCAAGATTTGGTTGAGGCTGTTAAGTTAGCAGATGCAGCACAAAACACGAACTTGAGCAAAGAAGACAATATTCTACAGATAACTTCAACAAAATTGTTGTGACTGTAGAATATATTTGTTAAAAATACAATATACCTTGACTAAATCGAAACTTACATCACGTCAAACTAACCGTTCTAACATTATAACAGATTCCGTAGCAGATTATTATAAAATTATTATTTAAATACCATATCATGGTTCATTTATCACTTATCTTCAAAATGGCTTCCTTAAACATCGAAATATTTTGTCCAACTTCTCATGTCTTTATCCTATTGAAATTAAATTACAGTTCAATTTTACGACGACTCCCAAGAAATTTAGATAAATATAAATATGGCGATGACGACTAGTTGGTAAAATATTCAAAACGCCCTTGATGCTTTCGATATTTGTAATGCAGATGCGTTTCCAAACGTTCATAAAATGTTACGTGTAATGTCAATTTTGCCTATGATTACAACGACTAATGAAAGGTCATTTTCAATATTATGTCGGCTGAAAACTTACGATTAACAATGGGTGAAGATCGCTTAAATGGACTGGCATCATTAAATATACATTTTGATATAAACGTGGACATTAATCAAGTATTAAATCAATTATTTTCTGTCCCTCGTAGAGTAAATTGATTAAAAAATTATTTTTATTTTATAGTATTGTTAAAAAAACACTTTTAATATAGGTATTTACAAAATTAATAATAAATATAAATATGTTTTAATACTATTTGCTAATTATTGATGTACCTATATTATAAATTTTTTTTTTTCAAAACCCCCTCCATTATGAAATCATGCGTAGAGGCCTGGCTGATTGTGTCGTAATACAAGTGATCGATGACCGGTTAATAAACTTCTGTGAATAGGATTTTAGTTGCAAGTTCCATTATCTTAACAACACCACAGTAGTGATTTTTAATACTTAAACATTGAGAAAATATCAGTTAATCAATTTGATAATATCACAGTACTACATTTTTTGGGAACACTTTTATGCCATATATTTCTTTATTTATACATAGACATAAGTTCAATAAATAACTATCAAAGTTTTTTTTTTTCTTTGTTTACAATAATCAAAACTCGCATAAAAAAATACATTTTTTCTATCATAATCATGTGTTTTAACAATATAAAAATATTTCTCTGTTGGTCGAAAAAACAATAATAATTACTAAAATTACTAATTTAATTTTTCAACCAAACAATCATACAACAACGTGAAACACTACTATAACTACACTCGTTAACAGCGATTCTCCCCGAAGGCACGAGTAGCAGGTGTCTGTACAAGTAGCAACAGCCATGAATACGACAGTGCAACGAGAAGTAAAATCAGATACATACGAGACATAAATATAATACTTAAAAGTACCTAAAGACAAGGTAATTTTTAAAAAAAATATTGGGGGCAAAAACATGTAAAAATGTAACAACGATATGTGGTTGAATTAACAATATCACTTTCAATATCACTACCTCCCTCATATTTGCGTCTACAACAGTTTTGTATCAACAATAATAGCTTGGTGTTTCCAAAGTGCTTTTACACACTCATAATATTAGAAATAAATACACATACATACACACACGCGTGCGCGCGCGCCTTCGTATCACGACTACCGCATACACGAGCGGGGCGGGCTTTCATCTCAATTATTATGATACGAAATACTATATGCACTCAATAAGAAAAGACGTCTGCACGATCCTTTGGCCCCGGCACCGTTTTGCATATTTATTAGTAAAATAATAGCCATGCACGCCCACCCGAACGGCAACAGCACCGACTCAGCGGCGGTGATGACTGTCCCAATAGACTCGATCATTCTTGCAACCGTTAGAACGGATGCGATTGTAACAATTTATCAAACACGAGCGGTCATCGTTCCCGCCAAATACCTATATTTTTACAAATATGATTGAGATGAAGTTTAAGAACTCCTAGTTTATGTGCAATACTCTCATCGAGGACTACACTAAGATTAACATTTTTAGATCCCCAAGAAATTTCAGAATCATTTATCTGGATACTTACTTTAGACATTTTTTTATAATAAATAATAAATAGAACGCGTTTGGACGTATATTCGACGGTCAACCTTGAAGAAATACAGCAATTACTGAAATATTAATATGTCCGATGTCGGTGACAGGCGTCTCCGTGGCCCGTATCAATATTTTGAGGGTTTAACAATATTATCTCATTTGTTTATAAATAAAATGAATAGCCCGACAGTCAATCTAATCGACAGTACTTGAGACGTTTTTTTAGGAAAAACATGCATCTGGGAAGTAAACAACCACATTGATATTATGATATTATGATCAAAATTTAAAATAAATTTAAATTCAACGTTATTTTGGTTATATAAATAAATAAATAACAACTTCGACGAAAAAATATTAGTAAAATGATAAATTATTTAAAATATGCATCTAAAAGTATAAAATGGAAGAAATATGCCCTAAAAACCAAAAAACGCAAAATATGCATTTACATGCACAATAAAATGTCAAAACTAGATTTGTGGAAGCATGAAACGTATTTGTTTCGCACTCTGCTATTTTTGTCACTGTGCAAAAAAAATATACAAATGCTACAAGTTTTCTGCCCTATTTATAAGTATCACGACAAATATGAATTTTGGGGTTTAATTATATTTAACTCATATTTTATAATTTCAATATCGTTCTAGACAGGTAATGCCTGTCTAAAAATTTTTTTTCCTATTAGCTCTTTTTTTCATTGCCGGTCTTAAATAATTCTCATACCCTATAGATGTATTTAATTAAATCGCTCACCCGGAATACGCTGTATACATCAAGACAACTGTACCGTGGAAATTGTTTGGAAAACCATAAGACAAAATTGTAATTAAACTACGTAGAACAATTGCAATTAGCGAGAATCCTCTATAAGTCCTTTCATATAAGTATATATTAATGGTGGTAATTTCTGTGGCTAACAAGCCGTGGAATTTGAATTATCATAAATATCAAAAACATAAGTTATAGAATAATTAATTAAATATAAGACACCATATTATAAAAAACACAAATTTACTTAATACAATTAAAATAATTCGTATTAAAATTATTATTGCCATTGATTTAATAACTATAAAAAATATACAAAGTATATCTACGGCTGTACTTCATTAGTAGTTACTTTAGTACTTTCTAGTACTTTTTAAAAAATTTTAAGAATAAACTAAATAATAATATTATAGCTAAAAACTAAAAATAAATTAAGAATAAAGTTAACTGCATTCTAAAAAGCATTAATATATAAATAACGATTTATAACTGTAATCGTACACAAAGAATCACATTTAAATTTACAGTTCAAAGTAACAAAAATGAAAATTTTTTTTAATTTTTCTAATAGTAGAACGTAGTTGATGTTAAAAATGAACGAGGTGTTTTCTTGTTAGCGGTTTGAAAACATTGATCTTCCTAACAGGGTGTCAAACGCCTACGCTGCTAGTGATACGTTGTGTACATATATCAAGACGTCCGTTGCCTATAGAACGAAGACATATTGTAATAGAGGGTTATAGGTAAGTATGAGGTCACGTTCTTATAAACATTGCAACATACCAAATGAATAACGAAAAAAAGTAGAGGCCATTTAACATAAGTTTTATGACACATTTGTTCTCTACAAAATAATGTAAACCAACACGATCAAACGTTGAAAATCACAAACTTAATTTATTTATAGATGTATTAAACAAAAATTAGTGTAGTCAGAAATTAGCGCATTAATAATGGACACAAAATAAAAATTTAAGAATGTAATATAATATAAGCTAAAATAAAAATTCCCTACTAAACTAACCTACAGGTATACCAATGATATACCCAAATAAACATATATATTTATATCAGTTATTAGAATATAGGGTATACATATAGGAAATATTCATGTAATGAATAATTTTTACAAACACTGTCATTTAATAAGTTATAGTAAATTCCTAATGATTGTTATTTATTCAGCTATATGTACTATAGAGATTTCAGTGGTCTCGGTTTACATATTATTGGCTTCAAGTATTGACTAATGAAGACTAGAAGATTACTAAGTCCGGCAGGCAATAATAGTCGTTAATTTCAGTTATCATTAAATTCAACATGTTTATTTTTATTTATGCATTTACTAATGTTCTTAATAATTTAATTTCAGCGATAAAGATACGGTATAAAATAGTACAGACTTATTTTTACCAGTATCTTGCCTCCGGCCCACCGCAAATATAAAGCAAGATGTGTTTGCAATTAATTATTGTGTTTAATTTACTAAAGGAATAACATAAATACATAAATCCAAGACAGAATTCACCAAAGAAAATGTCACAATAAGCTAATATTCGATAAATAATATTAAGTATTACATTTAAAAATATATAAACATCTTAATTGTTTCTCTATAACAATTATTTTACAAGTGTTATTAGTAAAAATAAAACACAATCAATGGTAATGTAATATAATAAAAAAATAAAATATATATTAATGTAATACAATATTATTAAATTAGAGAAAATATACTATCATCTACTATTCTTTAGAGCATTTTTATATTCTCATATCTCATTTTATATCGAATGATTAAAAGTACCAAATATTCAAACAACAGTTATCAATTCACTCCGTATTTTATAACAAGAATTATAGGTATAAATGAACATATGATTAGTTTCTATGAAAATATTAAACCATACAGAATTATAGAAAAACTAGTAGTTTAACTGAATTTAAAATAATAATAATAGATAAAAGTATTTTTCATAAAATTATTATTCATCAACCGATTATTTTCAAATATATATTCAATTTTTGTTTCCAATGATACTTATATTATTGTGTACCATTATATTTAACATATATTAATAAAATCCATTCCAAAAATCATTGTATTTTTTTTTTTTTTTTTATGAGATGTATTTTATTACACTAAGTCAGTTTTGTGCGGTTGCACCTATATACATAGGTAGGTACCAAAATACGTGTTTACTAGTTGACGTTGAAATTCGATTAACTCCACGAGCCGAAATGGTTTCAGGCGAATCACGCCTCCCGCTTATTCTTTTACTCAAACATCGATCTAATTTACATACGTGTCAATTAGCAAAAAGAAATAAAGTAGTTATAAATAACATTTAAATTTAGTATGGACGTTGAGAACTTTGATTTCATGATATAACCTAACCTAACCTAACATAACCTAACCCTGATTAATCAGGTTTCATAAGTTCATGCCCTAAAATAAGCATGCATTTATGTACTTAAAATTGGCAAAATGTGCTTTGAAATATACCTTAAAAAGTTCAAAAATATGCATTTATATGCACTAAATATCTTAAATTATGCACTTAAAAAATGTTCACTTAAAAAAATCATAAATTATTTTTTAAATAACATAAATTATCCATTAATTTTTTTTTATAGCTATATTTCATATTTTTATATCACAATTAAAAAAAAAAAAGATTTTAAACACTATTTAATACTATTCTTGAGTCTCCATGAACTACATACTCATGTACGTCTTGGTCAATAATTCATTTTAAATCTGAAACTTTTGAAACAAATTTATTCTTTAAATGTACGAGTATCAAGATAAAAAAAGATAAGATAATAAAATTTCAATTTATACACATTCTTATTTTCCATTTAGATTTTTGATAGATTCTTATAGAATGTTGTATAATATGCCCGATAAAATAGAAATATGTATAAATATGCCAAATATACAAAAACATGCCAAATATGCAAAAACATATAAAATAATGTTTCATATATTTAACCGTGGTACCTTGAAATGGAATTAAACAAAACTTTGCAAGATTGATATGTAAATGCACGAACTTACGAGCCCTGGTTATAATAAAGTTTCTACGGTAAAACATTGTTAAATTCGCAAATGACTCAATATTTTCTTGAATCAAAAAAACACAATTTCGTCATTTTTAACAAGCATATATTTTTAATATAATATAATATGCTTGAGAAGTGATTTTTTATTTTATTTTAGAAACGATTTTATAAAAACTACAATACTATATTATAAACATTCAAAAACGATCAACAGATAATTTTCGACTAACATTATATAATAGACGGATTTAAGAATTAAGACTTGAATTTTTACTAACTCATTGTCTATAGTAATAATAATAAATAATAATAATAATTAACATCCATACAATAATTTATACGCAAAATGGTTTTAGTTATAATCGGTGAATATAAAAGAATATTTCTAGAGCCTCGAAGAGTAGGGAAATAGGCGTGGTTAATAACCACCAGGCAATTAAGAATACAAGCATAGGTGTCACTCGTAATTCTTTTGGTTAACTGTATTTAGATTTCCCATTTGCATGAATTTGAGAGCCCCCGCAGCTGCTACAAGCTTCTATATTTATATGCTATTACAATGATAATAATTAATGTTTTTTTTTTCACTTTTTTATTTTCTTGAACACAAACTTTTCAACAGTTAATTTTCAATTAAATATTAAAAACATTAAAACAGTTTTCATTCCTAAAATACAATTATTTTAACTATTTAGTACAATCAAATTAAATAGCATATCATATTGATAATTTTATTAAAATTATATTTAATTTAAATTTATAATTGCCATTTTTTTACCACAGTTAATGTTATACTGTTATGATCAAATAGTTCATTTATAACGAATTTTTGATGATGGATCATCTATAAATATTCAAAATATTACAAACATATTTAATAATAATTTCACTAAATTAAATTGATATTTACTATTAAAATAACATTTAAAATACTATATTAATTATAGTAGGCATTAACGTGTATATATGTCTACTTTTATAGTATATACTATTACTTTAAAATTATTATGAGAAATATTTTGCAAGTATTTAACTAAATGTATTACATTTAGTTAAATTAAATTATTTAAATTATTTTACAACTCCAGTTTATATTACCTATAAATCTTACATGAATTATTGTAATTTGTGAACACGTGGTAGGTATATCTATATTTATATTAATCAAAATTTAATAATTATTTAAGACAACACGCTTTATGAAAATATAATTTAAAAAGTAACAAAATACAAATTAAAATTGAACACTATAACACGTTATTCCAAACTTAATCGAAAGATATTTAAAATTTATTTTTTTACCAACTATTTCATTATATGTAAATTTAATTTAACAATCAATTTTGGTTTTTTTCTTTTATATTTCTTCTAAACTATTTAAACTGAAACCCTAAGGTACACTATTACACTATCACAGATAATAACTGTACGTGCCACACTGTTCAGAGTTTAATAATATTAAACCGCTTCCAGCCACTCAATTATAGCTCAATAAAAAAATTATAATAATAAAGTTCACCCCGAAGACACCTATCAAAAGTGGTTTCAAGTAATCGCTGTTAAGTAGAAAAAATAATATAGAGAACAATCATTTAACAACAATTAATATTTGATAAGTCATACGTAAAATATATTAAATATTTACTTTAACTTCATAAATATAAACATAATTTTCTATAAAACAAATGTTCTTTACAGGGGCGGATCCAGAGGGGGACGAATGGGGCAATCGTCCCCCCCTCCCGTTCACCGTAGCAGACTTAAGTTTTTGACGTAATCACTTCAAGGGCAAATAGGAAAATCTTAAACTATTTTTTTATACCAAACTTATGCTAGTAATGTGTTATCACTAGAGCTCGGATGTTTATGACTTGGCATATTTTTTTCGCGCAACCAGAATTATACCCTAATATGATATAAATTCGATTCATGAAATCTTGATTGCAAATATGAAAACTTTTTTTCAATAATTTAGCATATTTAACATTTTTGAGCATATAAACGCATAAATCGATTGTTTCTAATAAAAGATTGATAAAATAGCATATATTTTATAAATTATTAAGTATAATATTAAAAATTGTCCATATTATTATAAATTATCGATCATAATCGTTAATTGTGTTATTTTCAGTCTACAAAAACTTCTTGTCGGATTGTCGAAGGTATTTCAAGTTTGAAAATATCAGCAAAATTATTGTTGTACAGTGTAATACTAATACTTAAAATGCTTAACCTATGTAAAATTTAACTTGAATAGATCGAAAACTAATTAATATTTTTTTTCGTATTTTTTAGCTGTTGTTTTTGTAATAAAGTAATTTTATATACACATTCAAAAGAGTATATACATTTTTTGAATTAATATTAACTATTTTTCTGCATAATTTGCTGAAAAAATAGATATATTTAATACATTTTATGACATATAATTGCATATTTTTATGAAATTTTAGTCATTAACATCCAAGCTCTAGTTATCACTTATATTTACGAGCGTCTAGAGACAGCGCCTCTTATCAGTATTACACTATCACTACAGTTGCCTTATCATTAAATCGGTTGATTACATATAAATATTATATTTAAATAAACAGCCATAATACTATATTATTTAATAATTATATTAATTGTAATATATTAATTATTTAGTATTATTAATTTATATAGTACAAACTACAATGTCATCAAGTGAAGAATTAGAAGTAATAAATTAAAAATTTTGTTCTCTTCAAGGTAATGATTTAAAAAATTCATAATAATATGTAAAACCAGTCTTGTTTGTAAAGTATTTGTAAATTATTTGAATACGTATTGTCTCATATATTATTATCACCCAATCCAAAACTGACAGATATTAGCGGGGCAAAATATATTATATTCTAATAATCTAATAGTATTTGAATACAAAATAATAGTCTTTTTTACAAGACTACAAAACTAAACTGTGTAAGATATCATTATTTAATTAAAATGTACTGTAGAGTGAATCTTGTAAGTATTATATTCAATTACTTAAGAAACTAAAGTACTAAATTATATTTTGAAATTATACCTATATAATATGTACTTATTATTATAATTATAGGTAAAATTGAAAGTGGAATCCCGCCAAATGTAATAATTGATCAGTTACGAAATGAAACTGATTATAATATTGAAAAAAAAAATATTACAACAAGAAAAGACATATAAAACATTTCTAATTCTTCACTTAGTGATATTGTAGTTTGTACTATATAAATTAATTATACTTAATAATTAATATATTACAATTAATATAATTATTAAATAATATAATACCATGGCTGTTTGTTTAAGTATAATATTTAAATGTAATCAACCGATTATGTGATAAGGCAACTGTAGTGATAGTGTAATACTGATAATAATAGTACAGATAAGAGGCTCTGTCTCTAGACGCTCGTCTTATATTTATTATTTTGTGATATACTGATATCACAGTTATATACTATTATCATGATGTTAAATATTCGTAACCAATTTTATGTTTGTCGGTGTTTCCGAAACGTGATAACTAATAACGATCAACGTAAAAATCGTTTGGTACCACCATAATCAACAAATTTGTAATTTTAAACTATATTGTCATGACACATATTGGTATTACTAAAAAAAATTATTATTATTACTATATAATTTTTTATTTTTATTTAAATAAATAACCTATATCAAAATTAATATTTTCAATTTTATCTGTATAAATATCTATATCATGTGTGTCCGTTAAAAATCAACCCCTTCCCTCCGTTCTCTTGGTCTGGATCCACCCCTGGTTCTTTAACTATATAATTTCAATGTTAAACATTATGTGAATTATTTTTCAAAATTAGATACTGTGATTGTTTAATATAATTATATTTTATGAAAAATCCAAAGAGTTTAGGAAATCGTAAACAAAAATACGAAGAATATGAAAAATGAAAATACCTTCTTATTATAAAGTACATAATAAATACCAATACTTGACAAGTTAAAACATTGTTTTAACTCAGATAAGTCAATATGCATCAATAAGAAAATTTGAAAGTTAAAACACATTTTTTTAAAATTTTTTACTGTTAAAAAAAATTGTTATTTTTTATACGTTAGCGTACTTTATTTTTTACCAACACAAAACTAAATTATAAAGTACATACTTCATACGACATACAGTATAACTATATAATATATATTTTGTTAATTTTTCATTTCTAAAAGAAATCACAAAATATTTTACTAAATTGATGCAAAGTATTAAATACTAAAAATCAGTTTAGTTTGAATTGTATGTTTATATCATTATATCAATCATATAAAATTACATTAGAAATGAAAATATTATTTTAGCAATAAGATAGAAATATCTTTTTAATTACATCAAATTGAAATTTTACTTTAACATAATAATATATTTATAAATGAAAACAATTCATTCAAAATAATAATATTTATTAAAATATAAAATAATAATAATTAAAACAGTTATTTAAATTCATTAAATTTAAGAGAAAAGTAATTTCAAAATTTTTATCTGCTATTGATGCTTTCCTCTTTTCGAACAACTGTCCCCAAGCATTGAATAAGCGTTCTACATGCGCGAATGATGGAACTGTAGTATTTAACTCAGAAAAATCTATACAAACTCATAATAATAAATAATTCGTGCCACCTACCTATTAATCTATAAATAACCAAAAGTTCACTAGTCGCAACACAACTGAATGTCTGAATAGTAATTAAATAACAGGTCCATACTATAAAATGTTAAAAAATATAAGGGAGAGAAACTGTTGGATTTAGAGTACAGGGGCCCGTGGGCACCTTGAAAATAATTTGTAATTTTTTCAATTTTAATAAGAATTCTCAATTTATATTAGATATATTTATGATTCTAACTTCGTTTTGGTATAAAATACTATCGTGTATTAACCAAAAAAATGTTATACAAAAAAGGGGAATATCAATAGATGTAGAGATTATCCCCATATCAGATTAAAAAAACTTACAAGCTAAACAAGATAATTGGCCTTAAAATTATTCAAAACACATCAAATAACTAAAGAAATACAAGTAATACCAAATTTCACAGATAATACAAAATTAATAAAAAAAAAAAGAAAATATCAATGAAACTTCTGAAAGTACTAAACCTGAGTGATATTTATAAATAATATAATTTACTACACAATTTACTTTATTTTGCTCGTAATAACTTATGGGAAATTTTTTTATTGGAAGTATTGTAAAGAGTCTGGACAAACATTTAGTACAAAGACCCAGAATTTTGTGTGGGCTATACCAAGTGAGCTAGCAAATATCCTTAAATTATAAGAATACCAATTATAAAATATACTTGCATCGATAATGTAATCTTCATTAAGACTTTTAAATAAGTTTAAGTTTGACTTTACTACTTATAATTCAAGTAATCGTAGGAGTAACATAACCCATTTATCATAATATCCAAAAATTATACGGATCGTTGGTTAATAATGTAGTTGATTTTTATGTTTTTATATTTTTTAAATGTAGTTCCTCGACCAGATTTACAAGGCTTATGGGTAGACAAAATGGAAATAACACATATAATCGTAAAGCCAGTCGTAAATTAAAAAAAAAACCAATAACATTGGCGGTTCTATGAATATTTTCTCACTCGCCCATGTGTTAGCCCATCGGGTATAAATTAGTATCGACAAATAAAACAGAGTTATTTATGTCCTACAATAATCCATTAAAAACTATGTATGTAGATTGTTTCAAACTAGCCGACATAAAGTTCTTTACAATAGAAATTTTAAAAAATGTCCATATTCAACATTTTTTCATTCTATAATAAATAATAAGTATGTATCAAAAGTACTCGTTTGTGAAAATTAAAAATCAAAACAAAATAGTAATTGGTATAAAATACACTTATGGTATATTAATATACTACTAACATTTATGCCATAAGTCTAATTACTTCTCGTGTATGTAACAAAAATTAACATTTTCACAGTTAGTATTTTATGTTAGTATATTACATTAGCTACAAAAGAAACCAGATCAGTATTAAAGAGGCACACGATGAACAATAATTATGCTTATTGTCATTTTCAGAAGAAAATTGCTCTTATCGAGTTTATTATAGATTATGGAATGTACTTATTTAAATTTATACGACAATTCGTCGCAACGAAAGATAAAACAAAAATTTATATTTTATACAATAATTTTAACATAAATTATAAAAATGAGATTATATATATTATAATAATATAATAATTATATGTATTTAGTTGTTTCATTAATAAAAGTTGACATGACTTTTCTGATAAGTATATAGATATAATGGAAAATGTTTACATTGATTAAAAGTATTTAATTGAAAAAATTTCCAGTGGTTTTTTAATTTTCCTTCATTTTAATCAACTATTCTCAGAAAATCTTAATACACATATTTTGTTCAGTATATTCAATCTCGAAATTTTAAAAGGCATCAATTAAGAAATTAAGACTTGATATTATTTATTTTTAAACAAATACATCACTAGACATAAACTGTGACGGTTTACTTGATATATTCTTCCATACATTCTTTCAATTTACAATGCATATAATTAATACGATTTTATGATTAATAACTCTACTATGAACATCAGTAGTATCCATTTATAAATTAAAAAATTCAAATCGAATTATATTATTTTACTACAAGATAATTTTATATTAGTATCAAATAATAATAAAATAAAATAAATAAAATAATAAATAAATAAAATACTATAAAATTGAGCGCTTCTGTGAATGTGAAAGATTAATTATTTCAGTCCTCCACTTATAATTTATCTTAATACACCTTTTCAATACTTACATTAAGTTGAAATCAAGGTAATTAAATTTAGTTGAACATTTTTATATGTAATTAATAAATATAATTACTTACATATAAAAATGTTCAACTAAATTTAATTACGTTGATTTCAACTTATTGTAAGTATTGAGTATGGCTATGTATCCTTTATAAAAAGGTGTATTAAGATAAATTATAAGTGGAGGTCTGAAATAATTAATCTTTCATATTCACAGAAGCGCTCAATTCTAGTGATGAAGACAAAACGTTTACAATCATTATTTTTCATTTTTCTCCCTGACAGTAATAATAATAATAGTTTATGTAATAACTAAAAACAGATATGAATTTTTTATTAAAGAGAAACCGCCCTCATTGTACTATGTCTTTGTTTCATACATCACCGACACATTGACCCGGAACAATAATATGTAAATATATTTCAAATATTTTATTATATTATTTCCAAGACGTCATTATTACTAAGGTTTACCCGAGAACTATCCAGAATTTACGGTTCATTGGAATGTGTTGGTATTAATATGCGATTTATCATACATGTAAGAGAAGATATCTCATTTAGTCTGAGATTCCTTCAACTCAGTGATGGATAGATGAGTGAAGAATAATAAATATGTGACAAAGAGTGAACACAACAATATTAGTTAGATGGATGTACAATAAATGACTTAAAATGAAAATATTCGTAGTGAATACTTGGAATGAAAATTACTAACTACTAAATCACATCTCATTGGTCGTTATGACGAAAAAAATTTAGTTTTTAAATTAATTATAGGTACCTAAAGTTTATTTAAGTGTATTAGTTTAAATAGCAATAAACTGTTATAACAAGTTTTTTTTATGTCCCAACACATAGGTCCGTAAGCGAAAATGTTTTTCAAGTAATACTGATGTATTTAATATAATTTTTATTTTAAATATTTTAGCTTTTTAACAAATTTAACTTAAAACGCATTTTAAAGACATATTTTCCTGTTATTAGGTCATTTTTAAAATTCCTAGACCATTTTTCAGTACCTATTGATCTATAAATTCTTAAATATTAGGATATTTTATCACGCGTTTTATCGTCTGTTCGCTCAACATTTATACGTTTAGTATGTAATATACTAAATTGATAAACTAACAAATACAAGCATATTGGCCCATGTACTTATTTTATCGAAAATATATGAAAATTAAAATAATCAAAAGATATTTTTCTAATTACAAGAGTCCAACAACGACCGTCACAGCAAGTTATAAAATAAATTAAATTAAAACAAAATTTAACCAAATTAAATAAAATGTAAATATTAAACAAATAGATATTTATTTATTATTATTATGTTGAATAAATACAATTAAATATGTTTAGTAACATGATTTAAAAATATCGTTTTTAAACTATAATAAATACATTTTTATAACACATTTTTTATGATTTTTAAAGCATTTTTGCATTTTTTTTTTAAAGCATTAAAATCACAGTCCTAGTTATTAATAACGTATACTTCTCGTAGTTATAAATAATTAATAGTAAAAGTATAATAGTTATATATAAATATTATAAATTAAATTAAATTAAAATGTTATCTAGTTAACTAACAATTATGAAAATATACACAATTTCAATAATTGCCCATATGGACAAACCGATATAACCATAGTATACAATATACAAAAAAGAAAAATATAATTATAATTTTTTTTTTTTTTTTAAGTTAAAAAGAAAGAAATAATTGAGTAACTTAATCACTGTAACATTTAAGTATTGAATTGTTGAAAATACTCTACTGGCATCACAATTGAGCCTCAATCCAATGTATAGGAAAATACTTCAACGCAAACTATAACACTAATTCCACCACACATCATAAAATTACAAAACATTAGCACAATCTAAATATATTTAATTTTTTTTTTTAATTAACTTAAACCTATTATAATTGTATTACACGTTATATTAGCAAAAAGTAATAGTCTATTTAAAAATAAGACATAAAATAATATCTACATGGATGATATCTTTACATATACCTTATTATTATGGATAACATTCATTATCGATTAATTCTAACATAAATATAATGGTTATTATTGATTTTTTTTTCATTATTCAATCTTAAGATTAGTTTGAAGCAATTCTCGACTCTTCACTGTTACTTGCCTTTCTCTTAGATTTTTCGCAAGAATAAAACCGTTGGTTTTTCATAACTTGTTGCATATACTCTATTTATTATTTTTCCCTAGAATTTTTATCTTCTATGCAAACTTCTATAATTAATTCCAGCAATTTGATATTAAAAATTTGAATGAATCTGTAACTTTGATGAGATAATTATTTCGAAATCACCCAATAAATCCGGATTTTAATGGTTAAAATCAATCAAAAAAATGTGATAAACCTATTATATTTTACCTATATGTTTTACTTATCATTGAATATGTAATAATACATAAATTTAACTACTTTATACAAAACTGTAAATTAAAATGCATTTAATTAAAAACTAGAAAGATTACATTTGAAAAAAATACAGGGCTAAAATATAAAATGTATTATTTTAACTCAGTTGGCCTTGTTATTCATAGTTTATGGATGATTAAGTAGAACCTAACACAATACAATGACTACAAAAAGGAAATTGACTAGACAAGAATATGGTGTTATGAAAAGCGAGAAAATACAATCATTTATAAACGTCTGCGGTTATTCGGCGAATCTCAAACAGAACCACACGTATAATAAAATACACAACAGAAGTATCCGTCAATTCAATACGCAACCGACCACAACACGACATGTGCATTGCGTGCGCAATGATGAACCGTGAAGACCCGTAGTCGCGAAAACCAAAGGGACCGCCAGCAAAAATCGTCAAAAAAATTAGTAACGGCATTGAGGGGTCGAAAACATCTGTAAACCGTACGAATTTTAGCATTTACAAGTTTTTCAGTCTTACAAATAATTTTTCCTGTATGCTATAACTTATAAAAGAAAATGACACATGAATATTTTTATTTTTTTCGTTTTAAACATTAAATGTTCATATTTTATGCTTCGTTCTAAACTAAAATGAATTATAACTAACTTTATATTATTTAAGTTATATTACATTAAACTAGAAATTATAATATATTTAAGTCAATGCAATTCTGAAAATAACATGTTCTAGCATAAATGCGTATTCATATAAGATAAGCCCTTACAATATTTACTTTTAATTTTTCAATATCAATTTTTTTTAAATATCCAACACTTAAATAAAAAAAAATAAATAATAATATGATAGCGAAACTAACACAAATTTATTGTTGACTATTTCCTTCTTAATTATTCAATTGCTATTGCATTGTTTAAACCATTTACAAGTCTACAATTTAAAACATTATATATTAGTATTATGAATATGATTAAAATCTGGTGGTATATTTTATTACCTAAATTAAAAACAATTCCAATAGTAAGTATATATTATGTATTCAAACAAAGGCTTAAATTTAATATTCATAATCTAAAATGTGTGTCAACTATAATTTTAGCGCAAAGTTGATTATTTATTTTTCCAACTATTCCTATAATTTTATTCCTAATTTTTATAGTAACACTCATACATTTTTTTAAAAGTTGGTATATTTTTTAGTGAAACTAATGACATAAAAATTAATATATAAACACAACGACTCATTTAAATCATCAATGAACGTTTAATGTTGATAAATTTTTATTTTACAAAAAAAAATTGTATACAATATCATCTACTTGTATTTTAATAAAATATTTATCATCACTTGAAGAAGAAATGTATATGAAAATGTAGACTTAAACAATGAGTTAAAAATATAATTAAAAGTTTAAAAACAATAGATACAAAAGAATACTAAACCTAAATAAATAAAAAAGAGCGATATACTTTCAATGACACTATCATAAATAATTTCATGTAAACATTTTTAAGTATATTTAAACAAAAAAAAATATTTCATTTATTTTCTCAATTAACTTTAGCAATCAAGTGGTTAAAATCTTTAACTAAAAAAAGAAAACCAGTCCATGACAAACAACAGTAGACGAATTCTTGAAATAATAATTTAGAAATTAGTAATAAGTGGGCACTTCATACATACATTTTTCAAATTATCATTAAAATATTTATTTAAAATTAAATAATTATATTCAAATTGTATTTTATACTTTTACTAAAACACTTATAGTAATATTGATTTTCAAAATTAAAAAACGAGTAAATTATAATTAAAATAAACATTTTAATATGCATAATATACCTACAATGCAGTTCAAATAAACGTAAATACAAATATAAAATATTTCTTAATAAAAATGCAAAAGAATATAAAGTACACCATGTAATTTTCTCAAAACAAATACAAACGTAACACACATAATAAAAAATGAAAAATCCATTCAAACTAATCAATATAATATTATAACAAAAATTAGTTGTATAGTTTTCACATATGTTAGAAAATTAATATTTAAAAATATTTTTTTTTCTTTTAGCCAATGGAATCGATGCAACGAGCTCGATTATTATAGTCGTATTTCAAAAGTATCTGTTTAGAAAAAGTTCCCCGCGTTTATATAGTTACGCCTAGTCACGAAGATTGTTGTAGTTCTGACAATACAGATGAATAAATAAAATTTAAGTATAAATCAATATAAAATTAATTTATTGATGAGTTTACCGATGTTTGAATTTTTATAACTCAGACTCAACAATTAATAAACTTAAAGAACTTAACTGAGTCCAATATCCATTAATTAAAAAATCTTAAATACAACTTGAGCTATTTTTTTGAAGACGAAAAAATGATAAAAATCCTAGTAACTCAAAAATAAAAAAATTAAAATTAAAATATAGTCTTTAAAAAAAAAATTTAACAAACTATTCATATTTTTTTGTAAATACGCAATAAAAAAGGTTAAATTACCTAGTGAAAAAAGTTCGAGTTTAATCCACATGCGATGCTTTATAAATCCCATAACATTATTATCATTATACCAAATAATCACTCATAAAATCTTAAACACTAGTATGGCACTGTAAATCTTATAATAAATAATATATATAAATATATTAACGAATACCTCAATAAATACAAAATGTTTAAAACAATTTTTACTAAGTTAAACATTTAAATAGTTATTTAAATATTCAAAAGCTTAAAAAATTTTCTTAAATCAGTATATGAATAACGAAACAACTACTTTTTAGTCGTAAAAAAATTTTATCGATTATAGAAGAACAACTTTAATTTTTATCGTTTCTTCAATGAGTGTAGAATTATTTTATATGACAACTATCAAATAGATATCATAAATTACATAAAACCAATAGAAATGAATATACAAGTTATAACTATATTCATTTTTTCAATTAATTATGATTTCCATCATTTTTAAACTCATAATAAATAATATATTTATGACGTAGTTGTATTTATAAATATAAATGAAAACAGTATGAAAAAATATGTAATATAATAATATGTAATATGTAAAAATTAGATCTTCTGAATACCATATGCCCTTCATGTTTTATATATTCAATATTGTTTTAAGAATCTGAATCAACATTAATAACATATGTCAAGATTGAGAGATATTAAAAAAGATTCCATGGAAATAGAGGCAACATGAGTCGACAAAAAAATTAAGAAACCGATCGATGCATTAATTAAAGACAATTTTAACTAAACATCGTTTATCAGGCATAACGGATCATATTGATATCCTTTATGTTATACGCTATTTCATGTTACCTTTAACAGCTGGACATCGAGCGAATATTGTTTTCACCTCAGGGAGAATCCCTTTGTTTGCTTTTTTTTCTTTCTAACTTAATTAGACCTCCTGACCTGATTTTAATTCAATGAAAGTAAAACAATACAATATAAGCTCATTACACATATTTTGAGTATAATATAATACATAATATACTATAAAAATAGTATAATACTATTATGTACAAACACTTTCATCCGTATAACGTTTTATTTAAAGTATACTAAACTTTATTATTTTTTTTTTTTTTGTTCAAATTCTTTTTTTTTCTTTTCACTTTACCAATTTATTACAAAAACGTGCCCGAATTCTTACTTACAGTATAGAGGTACAAGCAGCATTAAAAAAGCCGCCCACGACTTCCATTAACGTCACATCGTTTGTCACAAATTTAGTACCTATCGTCCAGAAAACCCAGAACTCTATTAAATACGAATTTTGGTTTCAACAAACCCTCTTTATAAGTATATACCAGCACCAGCATACAAATAGCCAATTTAAACATTTTTATCTTTAAGTCTCTTAGCGTATTTTGTTTTACTTTTTTTCTTACCCAGCCAATCTATGATGTGATAGCAGTACGATCGTGCCTAAAATAAAAACTTAGCACAATTTATACTTATTTTTTCACTATTACTATATAAAAAAACGTAGATCAAAGTACCTATTTAAAATAATTAAAAACGATTGCGTTTAGTTTTGAAAATCCTCAAACAATAAAACTGCCTTGCTGTATCATGAAACGATTGTCATTATATACGGCTATTTATAATAAAATAAAAACTGTTAAGTACACATACATGTATGTATTTTAAAGTCTACTAATAAAAAGAGATTACATACAATAGATAAAAACATTTTCATTGAATGAGATTTTTCCGGTGTAAGGTGACATGAAAGGTTTGAGTGGTCTTTTGAAATGTTTAAATCGAAACCGGCACCTTTTATAATTATAGTAGAAAACATTCATCTTTACTCATGCAATAATATATATTGT
Source organism: Sipha flava (assembly GCF_003268045.1). Taxonomy (NCBI): domain Eukaryota; kingdom Metazoa; phylum Arthropoda; class Insecta; order Hemiptera; family Aphididae; genus Sipha; species Sipha flava. The sequence continues at coordinate 3,172,152 of NW_020273306.1, forward strand.
CGGCGGTGTTCTTTATAATAACCGCGACCCCTTTGAAATACGAGATGCCGAAAAGTATAACACTGCCGAAGCCTATAAAATTGGCGTGTACGCAAAAGAAATGACAACATGTCTAATCTAACCACCCTCATTCATCAACTACCGGTGATGCCACATATATCATACAGCATGTTAAATGCTTTCATTGAGACATAAAACTAAAAACAAAGAAACTTGAGAAAAATGAACAATTAATCACATTTTTATTGAATATTATCACAAGAAATATTGGTTTACAAAAAGCTAGTTTATAAATAAAAATTATTTCATCCATCTATTCTACTTTTAAATGCCACTCTTGATAATTTGTATAAGTTAATTTAAAATTTTTGGAAAATCCTTAAGTCTAAATGAAAAGAACAATAATCATCTATATAAATAACAATCCTTATTTTAATTTTCATAAAAACAATTACAAACAATTAAATATACTTTAATGGTTACTACAATTACCTGGTTAGAATACATTCAATTTGAATTTTGTTTCAGAAGAAAAATATTAAATGTGGTGAGATATCGGTTTCTATGATTAATGCAAAATAAACATTAACTGAAACAAACACATAAATATATTTATGTGTGTGTGTGTACCTATGTATAGTAATTGATACTCACAATTAATACCTAATTAATTACTAATAGGTATATACTAACTATATTTTGCAATTAAAATTTACTCATTCCAATTATATTCGTATTTTTATTCTTTGTAATAGGTACAAAGATTTGATAATGTCAAAACATTATATGTAATAATAAGATAGAATATGCAATCTCATGAATATAATCATGAGTTCTTAATCCATAAGAAGTTTTAGATACATAATTATAATTGTTGTAAATTATTTTAAATTTTGTTTTCTATTATTCTTTGCCAATAAAAAATTTTTTGACCGATGTTAATTTAGTATTATTCCAACACAGAATAATAGATCAAAAACATATTAAGCCAGTAAAAACAGGTGGATATGATTCACTCATACGATCATCCGACATAAATTTATTTATAGTATAAAAAATATTAATTATGATAATTATTGCTCTGAAAATTCCTTATTATAATACATTATGTTGTAATGATGGTCAAATATATTTTATATAGGTATATATATATATATAATATTAAAATACAAATACCTTTATATCACACTAAATGAATTATAGGCATTTTATCAGTATTCGCTTTATTTTGATGCCCTAGTATAATATAGACTATCAACTAACTAGACCCCCTTGTAAATTAGGCATTATCATAAACGGAATTTATTATACTTAATAGTGACTATTTTACGATTTCAAGAAAATCCAATAATGGACTAATACAGTATCAACAACTATGACAAAAAGTTAAGCTGTTACTTCTTTCCTTTCCATCAATGTATCTAGCCGAAAAAGGATTCAGTGTTGTTCAGATTTTAACGAAACAAAGTAATCGATTAAATTTTTGCAATAAAGGTGATTTGCATTTAACCTAAACCAACATTGAACCAGACATCGCAAAATTAGCAGCTACTCACCAAGCCTAGGGCATTAAAGAGGAATGACGGATTATTATTTTTTGTATAGAAAAGTTTAAATTAGAGTCAAATAAAATATTTATTAACCAAAAATTAAATTATGAGTTTTTATTTTAAATTAGAATACTGATTCTTAAATGTATGACAATTGTATTGATTGGTTTGAAGAGAGGGTGGGCGTAAGCCATTATTTATCTCGGTAAAAGGACGCTGAAATAAAAAAAGGTTAAAAATCACTGATCTAGATAATTTATTATTATAACACTGAAAATATATGAAAAATAAATAAATATATGTAACCAAATTGAGTGCACTAAGATTACTAGGGCGCGAGTTTTGATACACTTGCAACTTTTTTTTTCTACTGTTCTAATTAATTGCTAAGCAAGTTTTAAATACATTTCGTGTCAGTACAAATTAAAATCTAAAAATTTTAAATTCAATATTTTACCATTTTTTCATTTCAATTGAAATTTTATTCACATTAATCATTTCTAAAACTATTTTAATTATTTTACATAGAAGTTCCGTAAAATTATCAAACAGCTTAAAGTCTGAAGTATATGATTTTTTATGGTGTATTGACATTATTGCCCTTATAAATATTTGATTATTTTTAAAATCATATCGGCTGTGTCTTACTAAAATTATCGGATTTGTCATATTTACAATTCATATAGATAAAATTATTCTTAACACGTTAATTTGCGAATTGTGCCTATTTGAGAATCTGTTTTTCAGGCAGTCCTGGAATTTTGTGCGGTATCCCGTTCTTTTATTTTTTTGTAAATATGCCAAAAATTAAGCAAAGTTAAATGCTGAATACAGTATTATAAACTGTCAAAAAAAAATCCTTATAGTTATTTTCTTAAGTAACTATTTTTTTTAGATATTTTTAGAGTTTAAACATTTTTAAAACATGTTTTATCAATTATAATGAAACGTTATTTTTCAGTATAATTTTTAATTTTTTAAGCGCGATTTTCAGTATTTTGTAGTACAACACAGCAATCAATTTTCCTACTTTTTGACTACTACAACATCCGTGCCCCAAAGATCTCGTTAGACAATTAATCAATATATAGATCTTTAATACATTTCGTAAAACAGAAACTTTCTCCACACGAACCCCCATTGAGACTGATATGCATGTATATATATTGCGTATATACGAGTAAATACACATATAACCGTATATAGATGTATATATTATACTGCTTTTTTTACACTATCCATTACTTTTTTTCTAACGTATAAAAACAACTAATAAAATTAAATATATCAAAACTACATAAATTCAAAATTTGTATATTTCTTCGGCGTAGTGCCGTCATAATTATCATTAAGACACAAATTTGAATTGAAAACAAACAACGTTAAACAAGATTTATTAAATACGAAGTTTATATGGTAGATAGTAAAAAATTAAACGAAAATATAAATATTTATACTTGTGTAATTTAGTGAAATAAGTATGTTACCGTGTACAGTGAGTTATAAATAATTTAAAATACGTAAAACATAAGTAACTCTTAATAAACATAGTAAAAAAAAAAAAAGAATCCAAAGACAAAAAGTTAAAATCATAGACATTATTGAGAAACAGCAAGCATCATTATTTTATATGAACTCAATAAAAATAAGAACATATTTATCTATTGATACAAATCATAATACTTTTATTTGAAAATATTTAAACATAGTTTACTACTATTCATATATTTAATATACCTATATATTAGTAAAATAATAAATTCCATAGAATGTAGATATAACTAACTGACATCGGTAAATTATTGTTTTTAATTTGAATGTGAAAATGATAGTGTTAAAAAAACAGTAAATTTTACAAATATTGATCTAGGTTTTATTAAAATCAATAATTTAATTTTATAGACATAATCTCGAAAATTACTAGGAAATTCAAAAAATATTTTTTAATGTTTAATTTTTTTTAATTTATCAATACATATTATAGTAAGTTCAATTAATTGTACTGTCATTGTTTAATATATCAAAGTAATAAACAATACAATTCAATTTACGAATGATTACAACAAATAAATGACAATCCAATTTCTATTATATAAGAAAAATGGTTTCATTCAAAATGTAGATGTATAGAATGTAATTTTAAGCACCAAGGGCAGATCCTTTTATCCCTTTGTGACTAACCACAGTATTACAATTTTTCCTTTTATTTGTTCAGGACAAAAGTTTCACAATCCCTTTATAAATGATTGAATATAAAAAGCAAATATAATACTTTTACAGTTCTTCCTTTTAAAATTAACTATAATTGAACAATTTAAAACATAATAGATTTTAAATTATGTAGATACCTCTATAAATAATTTTCTGTAAAAACTGATAATTTATTAAATTGATTTAATTTTAAAAAATTTTATGTATTTGAATAATTAATATTTTTTTTTTTTTATAAAATAATTTAACAGCTTAATTATTTTCTTATCGATATTATATAATTAAAATTCTGATCTATATTTTATGTATAGCTTTAAATTTTCTTTTTAATATTTTAGAACAATTACAACTAAAAGTGACCGATGTTTAATTAATAAATGTTGTTACATTTAAAAATATATTTTTGTAGTAATATACAGTTAATTTACAAGAGCTTAATATTCATGTATTAATAGGTAGAACTATGCCAAATCAAATATTTTTAAAAGGCTACTTTTTCAAAAAGAAACAATAAAATAGATGATAATATCATCTTGATATTATATTATAATATCAATTTTTTTTTTTTATCTATTCTTAGTTATCAAAATAGTATCAGAAATATTTCTATAATATTATAATTAAAATTACTATAATTACTTCAAATTTATCTGAACTCAATAATCAACTAAATTGAAATTGAATTAAAAATACAAAATATATATATATACATACAGGAGCTGATTCTATACAAAAATGTGCAATAATTTGTATTTTATGTAGAAATATTGATTAGAAAAGGTTAAAATAATTAATATAGGTTAAGATTTCATGTACTTTTTTTTATATGGGCATATGCAATAATTAATATATTAAAAATACCATGAATATATAATTATATCCCCACAGGTAAATACAACAAAGTAAAAATGTATAAAAACTTGAATATACTGTGATATTTCCATAGGATATAGATGCTATTATTCTATTAAGTAATCATGAAATTTTCTTATACATTTGTTTGTAACAATACCGAATACTAGCATGTGTTGATAATTAATTTGATGTGCATTGGGAAAAACACAAATTCCTTTGGATGTATATTTCCTTAAAAAAATCAGTCAACAAATACATCGCGGATAATCTGAGGTATTTGATATTTTTTTATTTTTAACAAACTTTATTATAAATATAAGTAAAATAACACTAACCTGTTAGATGATTTCCAGTAAATTCAAAATCGTCATCTTGGTCCCAATGTTTTAATGACAGGTTATTTAGAGGAGTAGCATTGGCAAACTCCAAGTTTGCAAAATGCCAATCCAAAATCTGACGATCTTTTGTTGATAAATAGACATCACTATAAAAAGTTAACAAACTTAAGTCAATGAAACTTTAACCCAATTATCTTTAATAGTTTTGTCTTTAATATTAAATATTAATAATTAGTCTAGATCAGCGGTTCCCAAAGTGTGCGCCCCGATGTTTGTACAGAGGTGCCGGGTCGTCAAGAAGTACTATCTAGTGTAAATTTTTCCTTATGATTAGTCGTGCTATGACTTAAGAAAAGGCACCCTGAAAACTACTTAGATCGAAAAGGGCACCATGAGTCAGAAAAGTTTGGGAAGTACTAGTCTAGATAAAGGGTTATAAAAATTTTATAGGGATGGGAACTGAAAATCTTTAGAAAATCACTTGTTTAAAAAAAAAACAAATTATCGAAAGAAATTTAATATTAACAAAGAACTGTCAATGGGTGAAACTGTTCCTACAAGGAAAATTTCTCAGAGCCTGTCTCTACAGAAAAACATATAGACAATAAATATAGGATTGAATTTTATTAAGTAATTAAAACAAATATTTGTGGAGTTTAAAATAGTTTCTTTTATCAAAAATATTTTCCAAAAAATTAAAGGTATAAATTCATTGATATATTTTTATACATTATAATAAAGTACATTTTCTGTTAATAAAAAATAAATAAATTATAGAAATAACCTTCGACCAGTAACTATTGGTGTATGTCATATTTATAACTTCTATACTAGACTTAATTGGTTTTTACAATAAATAGGAACATATTATTATATGTTATTTAATATTTAATATTTCACAAATATTTCAGAGCATTAATGTAAAAAATTGTATAATTATTTATATTAATATATATATTAAATAATCATTTACATTGAAATATTCAGTTATAAACTAGCATTAACATCTATAGAAATAAAACATTGTTATGGGGGATCATAATAATTATTTATGAGAAATTTAAATGATTGTGTACATTTGTTATGCTTTAAATATATCAATATAATTATTGGAGAGTAGATTTAATAAAAAAAATCAAAGAAATGTGAGTGATACAACTAAGGTGTATACAATTTATAATTATGGTTGAAAAAATTAAAAGTACAGTATAACAGCCACACTAATGTTAATATATATAAACACAATAATAAATAAAATTACCTTAAAATTGATACAATTTTAATAATTATCACTAAATATTTTCATTTATCATATCTTAAGTACTTAAATGAATGATGAGTATATAATACATACCTAGGATGAGCTGCTTCTATTTCTTTCAACTTTTCTTCAATTTCATTTTTTTCTTCAATTAATTCATCCCATTGCTATAAAATTAAATCATATTTAAAAAAATGTACAGTAGAATACAAATTTAGAATTTAAACTATATAACTTATATAACTATATAATTTGATTGATTATTTAATACTTATTTTAATATTAATTTAAAATTTATAAATTAATCCAGTTTATGCATCTTAAATACAATTTTTTTCAAATAAAACCATTATTTTTAAAATATTTATACAATGTACTCAATACAGTATGTCGTACAAAATGTTCTACTTTTATATAAGTTAAGGAAATACATATTTAAAATATGCAATGTACAAAATATTCAAATATTCAAATATTATATTTTTGATAAGATTTTTAAAAATAGTATAAAATTTTGTCATTTTGAAAGAAAATATAAAAGTATCTAAAATAATTAAATCAAGTATTTTAATCAAATTTGTTAAATAGTTTATTGTAATATTCATAATGTTAATAATGTTAATAATATCATGAAATGAAAATGATGTTATGAAATCTAGTGTTTATCTATGATTCTAACACTGCCTATAAATATACGTACTAAGTAAGAGAAAATTTATTTTCTAACATTGTCTGTCAATATCAGTTTCTATTTAGTGGTGAATCCAGGATTTAATTGGGGGGGGCATGGTCCAAAATGCAAATTTTAGGTATTTTAGTAATTAACAAATAGGTACATACAAATAGACAATAATTTTAAATGTGCATTTTTTTTATTTGTTAAAGATTATATTTAAATTATAATAATATTGAAAGAAATGTATAACGATAAAGATAATTTTAATCTCCTAGGATTAGATTTTGAAAACATATCTAATACTTCTTCAAGTTTTACATCAATTTGTTTATGGATATTAAACAAAGCTAATTTATTTAAATGGTTTTCCCCCATTGTGGTTCTTAAATATGTTTTTATGCGTTTTAGCGTTGAGAAAGACTGCTCACTTGTCAATGTTGTTACAGGTAATATTGCAAAGTTAGTAAAAGTTGACAAATGTTTGGAAATTCTTATATCATTATAGTATTATATTATTATTATATAATTTATATCATTATTTTTGAACGAAACAATATAAAAGATAAAATTATAAAGATTAAAATAAAAACTAAACACTATTGAAGTAATAAAACCTAATTTAAGCCAATGGAGGGGGGCCAAGGCCCTTCCCTTAAATCCAACACTGTTTCTATTAATAATGAGTTATCAATTCTACCATTGTCTGAGATGTTATTAGTAGGGCCCAGATTTCAATGCAAAGTGCATATTTTTTTGGTTAATCATACACAATGCTCTCTAAGAACATTATTCGATTCATGTAATGAGGGTTTCAAAACTACAAATTATATTTTGCATATTTCGACGTTTTTTCATTTTTAGTATTATTGGGTCATTTTGTTGGTTTTTAATGCATATTTGTTCGATGTACTAAACAAATTTAGCCTATTTAAAATAAAATTAAAAGAAAAATTATTTTCTTGATATTTAAGTAGGTTTATCAGGTTTTTCATACACATTGTCAATCTTTATTTTTCGATTCAGTTTTTATTTTATCTCAATTTATTATTGACTATGGAACGTCACCAGTATTTGGTCAAATAACAAATCAACTTTAGTTCGTATTACATCGCAGACTTTGCTCGTATTACGTGTGAATGTGATTAAAATGTATTTAATAGATTGTTAAATAATGCCCACAACTATTTTTTTTAATAGCATATTTATATGGTTTTAAGTGCATTTAAATCCGGGCCCTAGTTAATAGTAACAGTAATCTCATATTTACAAAATATTAGAAAGCAATTTTTTATATACAAATTTGTTAATAATAATAATATTGATTTTATCAGCTACTATAAAATAATTTAAACTTACTTTGATATTGAGAGCTATTTCTCTTGTAGCTGAAAGGTATGCAAAATTTGCACTAACATCATTATTCTTTTCTTCAAAGCCTTCTCTTTGTTGTGTGGCTAAATCACTTAAAATGTCTTGCACATGAATTATCTAATCAAACATATAATAATTTGAGACATTTAAGTATTATATATTTTAAAACTAAAGGTCAATGTATGATATACCTCAAATATTTTTATGACTTATAGTTATAATACTAATATAACTTATAACGATCTAAAATTGGTATTGTAACTCAAAATAAAAAATATTAGTTTATTTTTAGTTATTTTTCAATAAAGACATAAAATTATAGATAAAATTTATCATTGGCATTACAATAAATACAAGAAATAGTGAGTTTGATTTTTTTTTCATTCTTAATGCATAATAGTTTTTACATGTAATATTTTCACTATGCAACACTAATCATATCTGTTCTGCTTTATTTAATCAATTCTCCATAAATATTGAATGTTGCTAGAGGTTTTTAATATTTTATTGTAATAAATAAATTATAATTTATTTGAAAAAAATTTAGAGTGACATAAAAAAAAAATTAGTAATTAAGATGCACAAAATAGAATTCCAACTATAGCAATTGCTTAATTATGAATAAACTATTAAATAAAAATGATTAAGCTCATTAAATATTAACCATCAACTTTATTCATTATACAAGATCACATACTGAACAAATTAATGTTTATTAAAGATAAAACTTTATTATGGTATTTGACATTTTTAAGAATAACACATCAACTTTTATGAAATGGAATTTTATGTAATATACCTTTTTATGAATGGTTTTCAATCGTTCTTGTAATGCTACATAATTTTTCATATACTGAGTCAATTTCTCTTTGACATGTTTCTCTTGTAATCTATGATAAATAAAATATTAATTTTATATATTTTCTTATTAAAACTATTCCATAATTTTATTTACAGACATTACTACTAATAATTGGAAAAAATGTATGATTTAATAAATATTTAGTCAAAATGTATTACAAACAGTTGCAGTAATATAATTTTTGGAAAAAAAAAATGTATAGTCATAGAAAAGAATTAAATAAACTAGTTCAAATATTAGTAACTAATGATTTTCTTTTTTTAGGTATTTTACTCTTATTTTAATACTTTAAGATGCAATATTAATAAAATTCTCTATAAAATACACATGTCAAAAGCTTTTCTTTTTAAGTATTTTGAATGGTTAATTATTATTATATACATTGAAATACATTTTTTCCGTTTATTATTAATAGTTAACTTATTAATATAATTATAATTGAAAATTATTGGAAATAATACAAAACTATTAAATAAAAAGTAGTTTTCTTAATTAAATTAAAAGTACAAACTTTATAACCCATTCCAATGCATGACCAAGTGAAACAGGTTTTCCATTACAATAATTGAAATCCAAATGATGAGATAAATAGCTTGTAGCTTCTAAGAGGCGGTTAAATTCCCGCTCTACCATTTCATCTTTATCTTTAGGAACTTGCTGTAAAATAAAATATACACAGTCAAGTTCAAGTAATATATTACAAATATAATCATTGAATTTTATACATACAGTTGATACCAATGCATTTAATTTTCCAGGTTCATATAATGGACATTTTTGACGAATACGATGAAGTTCCATGTTAATTTGCTTAGATAGTACAGTAACTGGATTACCTCCTAGACCAGTCACAACCATAGCACCCAAATCAGCGACATAACTGTTTTTTCTAAAAGTAGCGATACGTCCACCAACTCGATCCTTAAACAAGGAATAATTTATATTATAAAAATATACCAGTCGGTTATTAATATATTTCATTAAAATACCCTTGCTTCTAGGACCACTACTTCCATGCCAAATTGTTGCATTTGTTGGGCAGCAGCTAACCCTGCAATACCTGCTCCAATAATGATAGCTTTACCAATTTTCTTTATAGGTAGAGGCTAAAATTAAAGATACAAATTAAATATTTTTATAAATATACAAAAGTAATATGCAATATTTACTTTCAATCTCTTAAATACACCAAAATTTATGAAGCCATGACGTTCTAAGTATGTAAAAATTCGATAAATAAGAACTTTGTCAGTATTGAAAGGTGGTTCAATGGATGGTAAAGCAGATTCAAAAATTAATTGTTGTTTTGGATTATCCAACCATTGTTGTAACTAATATTAAAATAAGATTATTACATTGTTATTATTTTATTATAAATTTAAATATTAAAAATATATATTTATTTCACTAAAGTATAGCACTTACCAATCGATTGCGAATATGTAAAAAAATTTTTTGAGTTTGTGTCGGTCCATGAGCTACATCTGCAAAGCAATAGGCTTCATTTGAAGTCATTTTATCAAAGGGAAGACGACTATGAAATGCTGCTCCTTCCAAGCCTAATAAAGTAAATTAATAAGATAATTATTTATTGAATATAAATATTATAACAAATATCATACATTTGAAATTCTAAAAATAAAAGTTTATTTAAAAGTTAGTTGATGGTAAAATTAGTTTTGATAATTGATTAAAAACATAACAACTTCAAATCCCTATACAAAAAACTATAGGTATAATCATCAAGAATAATAATAATCATTTGCATAGTATAATACTAAGGAATAATCAACACTAACAATTGAATCAGTTTAATCACATAAATAATTAAACTATCATTTTATGTTTAATTATGTTCTTATACCAACTAATTTTACCTGTAGGATCATCCTGTTCAGAATCCATCTCAAAATCATTTTCTTCTTTAATAGGTGTAACATTGTCCTCAGACATATTATTGTCAGGAGCACTACTATCAGTCACACTGAGAGAAGCGTCATCTTCATTAGGTGCTCCTGAATTCAGCTAAAAGAGTAACCCAAATCCCAGAATAAATAATTTTTATCATAAATACAATAATTTTACTCACCCGAATACGATTTCGACGATTAATTAATGCACTCATAATTTGATTATTCAAACAAAACAATTTCACAGTTCTATGAAAACACTGGATTGTTAGCGCATATAAAGTTATTCTAGGTAACAAAAAAAAAACAATTCGAGAACAAATAATTTCAGAATCAAAAATATAAACCCAACCAATAAGAAAAGATTTTATAATAATGCTGAAAGTACTCACTAAAGTTTAATGCAATAAATTACGAACTAACAGAAAGTTATTAACTCAAACAAGGACACCAACACTGAGAGCGAACAGAATGACGACTAATATAAAATTTCAAATTCAACTAACATAAAACATCTGTAATGCAACCGGCTGCAGTGAGTTGCCGCCACAGATATGTATATTAATATGTGGTTACCGCTCATTGCAACAATGATAACAAAATACCGGGAATTTCAGGATAACGTTTTTATCGCTCCGATTTTCCAAAATACCTTTTTAAAAACCACGTTTCGTGTAACTATAATATATCCAACGACAAGTTACTTGTGTTAAAACATTATTTTATTTTTTCCTAAAAATAATTAATAGTTTAATTAAAACCGACTATTTTTCCATACGACGAAACTGTTTCGCGGGGAATTAATTTTTTAAATTTTCTTAGGTTATTTTTGTATCACGGTTTATTTGTGAATAAGTGACGAAAAAAAATGTCTATAACCCTACGTTACCAGCATAATAATTAATATTACGAATAATTTTAAATTAATCGGATAAATAATTATATAATACACACCTATCTTATTAATGCAATTATCGAAAAAATATCAATCTATCACAGCATCATTTCATAACTTATTTTGTGCTATCACAATATCTCTATCACAGTACAACCGTATCAACCTCGGTTTCGGTCAACCCATAGACCTTATACTTTGATATGTGTTAGTGATGTGATAGTAACTGTCACAACCACGAAATAATAATCCTAGACATTGTGATAACCGTAATCCTAAATCATGATGGACATTGTTTTCTACGATGATGGATGATCAAAACAGGTACACGCTTCGGCGTCTACTACACCGCAACTACATCAAACATGTCTTGCTGTTTTTCTTATATTCTAGTTATCGCATGTATAAAGTAGCCAGAAAATTAGTCACCGAATTTCAAAAGTTATTTACGGCTATTATATAATTATAGACATAATTATGTTACGACCGTGGTCTTGGACAATATTGAAGCAATCTTAACAAAAGATTCCGATTAAAGCCATTCTGATATGCATAATTCAAGATAAAAATGTGTAATAATATCTTCCAACCCACAGTAATTATTTTATTGTACCTTCGTTAGTTGTTAACACAACGAAGGCGTGTGATAATCGAATGTAACTTCGAATTGGTCCTATCCTCGGATAAACAGTAATCACATGAGATTTTTAGGTAATCTGTGCTGAGTCGCTGAGATAAAAATGATGATAATATGATAACACAATATCAATTGGATAACGCGTATTCGTGAGAGCAGAAAACATTTCCTACAAAGATATCACGGACGCGTTGCATCGTAATATGGGCTCATCACTGTTAGCGCTGTCTTTACGAACCTACTGATTCCGTTTTGTCAGTAAAACCATAGATTAATTAATATACGATACATATTCTAATCTCAACTTGACTATTGCTCATCAACTTCTGGTTGCCCATTTGTAGTAACTCTAACCGTATTCGCGTTTTGTTATTCCTGGATCATTGTGTCTATCATCTCGTCTGGTAAGTGATTCAATCTCTTCGGAACATTTAGACTAGTCCACCGCGTGCCATTTGTTCTAGTCACGTCCTGGTGCATAATTTAGTCTATGTTTCCATTAGTATCTTCTTGTATTATCGAAATAGAGTTTAAACAGAATGGTTGTACTATAAATTGTGACTTTGTTGAGCAACTAAGTTTTTCTATTAGGTGGTATGCAATGAAAAATGTCAAAAAACAGCAACAGTCTTCCGATATACAAGTTTAAACCTTTTGTATTCACTGTGCTTAAGAAAAACCTTGACCAATCGCAGCTACCATTAGCCAGGAGTGGTCATCGTGTGGTGTGCAACAATGCATATTTATTTTCATATGGAGGTTTTAATCCTCGAACAAATGTAAGACAAGTCTATTTTTCTTGATTGAACATTTTGTTGATTTAAATTTTTTCCAAATTTCTTCAGAAATAATTTTACTTCACAATACCTGTATTGATGGCTAAATTTATTTAATCTTTTAATGTATAATTGATTATGGTATTACTTTTAGGATGCACATGGCCAACGAGTGTCTTCAGTTATGCGAGAACTTTGGAAATATTGTTTTGATTTAGGTGAATGGAAGATAATATCGTGTAAAGATGTTCCTCAAGAATTAGCGTCTAGTTCTGTTACTTTATCTGGTAACATTATCATTATATATGGTGGTACTGGAGTTCCATTTGGAGCATTTTGTAGCAATCGAATGTACTTGGGTAAGATTTTGGAAAAACATAAATTAATAGTTCAGATGAACTAAATTACTATTCATGTTTTCAGGAAATTTAGCCAATGAATATAAAGAAGTTGGGATGAAATTTGAAGAACTACAAGTATCTGGTGATGTTCCGATGCCATTATATGGGCAAGGTGTTGTAATGGATGGTAAATATATTTATTCCATTGGAGGCACATCTGGTCACGAATATGAGATGGATGTCCATCGACTTGATCTAAGTACTAGGAAATGGGAGTTGTTACATAAATCACAAGGTAAAGGCCAAGAACCTGAGCCTAGGTATCGACATGAAGTGGTATTCTACAATGGTGGTGTATACATATTTGGTGGTGGACGAGGAGGTTCAACAAATATATACTATGGATTTTCGGTTAGTGTCATATCTTATTTATGTGGGAATTAGGCATAAATAAGATTTATTGTAGTTGATAATACCTTAATGGTGTTCAATAAATTAAAAATCACAATACAATATAATAATAATAAATGCAGTTCCATAACAGACAACAATAACAAAGAGGATTGTTTACTCAACACAGTGCTCACTAGTGATGAGCAAAAAATCATGTTACTATTAATTTGTTACTGTGACAGTGAAAAAAAATAAATGGTAAGTGGTGATTTGACTTATAATATTGACAACAATATAGTATATTTATATATGCAGAAATTGTGTAGATGTCCACACTCTATGACTGTTGTGGTAACTGGTGCCTGCTGTAGAAAAGAATGGTGACAAGTCACTTTTACCATTGTCGCAGTAACCAACTTTAGTCATTATTAACCATTTTAACTACATACTTCTTGACTCGATTCTTCGGAATGTATACACACGCTCTCCCTACTCTCTTTGCACACAACTCATATAGAAGCACCATCTAGGCCAGCAACTATTATTATAATACAAATGTTTTGACAGTTATTTAGTTTTCTTTGGGTCTGACTGAGAAACTGAAAGTCATTAAATACAAAATTTTTACTTTATGATAAGATTTATTCCCACTTAACTTCAGAATACATTTATTTGTGATTTTTGTATTTTAAAAATCAATTTTTATCATTAATTAAACTTTAATTTTGATAACTCAAATATAAAATGTATAAGAATAATCATAAATACTCAATAACTCAACATTATTTTTAATTTGAGTTGTATTTGTTTAATTACAAGTACTATTATAGGTATTTTCTTAAATATTCATATTGTGTTCTTTCAAACATCTTTCTTACCCCCATTTTTTTCCTTATTTTCTACTATGTTCTATTAATTTGCAAAATATAATTTACTCAATAGCTGAGGTATATTTATAATATTGATGATAACCAATGCTCAAATTAAAATACCCTAAAAATATTTAAAATATTTTTAAAAAATGCATTTATGACCTAAAACTTTAAAAAATGCTCCAAAAAATTAAAAAGATACCCTTTTAAAAAATACAAAAAAAATATGTAGCATATGAAATGCATCTGCAATACTTACAACGTAATATGCAACACACAATTAAAAGCATCTATTGGCCACACATACTGCCAGTATAATATTATCGCTCGATAAGAAAATACGCCGATAAAAGTTTTATATCATTAAATTGACTCATTGGGTAGTATGTACATTATGTGACAAAAATCAAGATAAATTTCAGCCTTGTCTGATGTTATATAGTTCAAAATAAAAATGATTTATATCACATAGTATAATTTTTATTTCCATAAGTAAATATTTTTTTTTAGTCATATTACAAGAAATAGGTAAAAAATGTCTAATTAAATTTAAAAAATGCATTAAAAATGTTAAAAATGCCTAAAAGTATAAAATCCGCTAAAAATGCAAAAAACGCTTCAAAAAAATTTTGTAGTTCCAATATGGATTACTTAACACATTTAAAGCTTAGAAAACATCCTGTAAAACATTCCAAAAAAAGAAAATGCAAATACATTGAAATCCGAGCCCAAATGATAACAAAGCTCTATTGGTATTGCCCTTACATACATTCAACTATTGTGATTATATTACAAATGAAAAAAGAAACATAAATTTACATTATAGTTAATCTAATTTAAGTAACTTTTTATCCCATTATAAAATGTGATTTTTATTTAAATAAATTTATATATAGCAATATAAAGCAATATTACATTGAACTATTGACAAAATGTAATGAGTGTATTTTAAAACTATTTATTTCTTCTAGAAAATCCATATGTTCGATGTTACCACCAGACAGTGGCAATTTCTCCCTGCAAAACAAGACCACAGGGTACCAAGACCTGGTTACCCAGATAATCGAAGTTGCCATAGTTGTGTTCAGTGTCCTGAAAACCCAAATTTTGTGTACGTTTGTGGTGGATTCAATGGAATACGAGCCTTTAGAGATGTTTGGCGTTTTGATTTAGACAACTTGCAGTGGGAAAAACTCACCAGGTGTACAATGCCTCAACCAGTGTATTTTCATTCGACTGCTGTGACTCCTTCGGGCCGCATGTGTTGTTATGGTGGCATAGTTTCTAATGGAGGAGTCTTGGACGGTAATGGTGGTCGATCGAATGATATAACAAGTGCATGGATAATAATACCTAAATTAAAAGTTATATGCTGGGAAGCAATGATATATTATTTCAAAGATGAGATGTTTGAATCTAGTGATGAATGTTTGAAAAAAGTTGGTTTACCTCAAGAATACTATGAACAAATAATTGAAGCTCGAAGACCTTCTAATGTTGTTCATAGTTAAAGCATTTATTAAATTTGATCAAATTTAATTTAAAACACATTATTTGTTTGTAGTCAATAAATTAATACACATTGGTTATATTTAAAATATAAATATATAAACGATTCTTCATTTTTATCGATTTTTACTATAAAATGTATCAAAATTCAATGTTTACAACAACATTTTTACATTTGTAATTTTTAATAATTATGTACATGTTAAAATTGTATTGTATAATGACATATTTTTTTATGTATTATAATAAATTTGATATCCAACTATTTGCTAGTTTTTCCATTTTTTTATATAATTATATTTATATTTATTCTATGTATAATGTATTATGTATAAATTCACAACATTTTAGTTCATTTTACAATAACCCATATAAAGTAGAACAAAAAGCATAATTCATCACAGAAAACATTAGCTATAATAAAATGCATTTTATTTATGTACAACAGTTTATATATATTCCAATAAAAAATAATTAAGCATAATATAAAATAAATTAATTTCATATCACTCATGATACACAACTTGTAAATTGTTTGTTTTGGTGGCATGGTTTTGATTCTAAATCCTGAACGGCCGGTTTTGATAATGTGGATGTTCTGTAAAATGTTAAAACAATAATTTTAAAATTAAAGATATTCTAACTATCTAATATTAAGCAATATTTATTATCAATAGTTTATATTAATGGTTCAATGTACTTTTTGTGTAATCAAATTGATATTTTGTTTAACACTATTATTTTTTATTTAGGTCTACAAAATTATAATAATAAATAATATAACTCAATTTAATTACTTAATTACTCAATAGTTGACTGGTTGAAAACTAATGTAATTTAATTTAAATTAAACTGTAATTGATTATATTCTATAAGATTATGAATTAGAACCACTGAAACATTATTTTGTTAAATATTTATAAAGTGCAATCGGTTCCGAAAAAACATTTAGTATATTATATTTTAAAATTTATAATAAATAACATTAACTTATTTAAGTTAAAAACATCATAGTTTGAAAATCACTAGACTTAAAAAGGTTATTATTATGGTATGCACTAAATTAATCTGTTAATTTAATGTACTGTTATGAAAATAATTGAAATATATTGTGTATTTTTTTGGATACCACTGAAAAGATTATTATGTTATTTCAAGTAAATTGCATAACTTATTAATTAATATAAATTTCAATTAGCTGTTTAAGATATAATTAAATGCATTTGAAGATGTACACACATAGTACTATATTTAACCTATTATTGCCAAAATATTTTCCTTTAATATTTTATAACCTACTCTTTTAAGTGCAATTAGTTGCAAATAATATATATGATAAAAATCAATAAATCATCATTCTCATACCTATTGTGAGCCATATGACTTTTCACTAAGTGACCAGCAGTTAAGGCAGACATCAGTGACAGTTCACCAGCCAAAACCGTTGCACACAAAATACGTGCTAACCGTTTAGCATTGTCACCCGGTGTTTGAGAATGTGCTCCTCGTACTCCAAGCATTTCCAAACATGCCGATTGACCAGGTAGCGATGTTCCACCGCCTACTGTACCAATCTCAACGGAAGGCATTGTACATGACACATAGAGGTCATCTCCAAATGCTTCCATTAGCGTCATGCAATTACTACTCGCTACATTTTGTGCTGGATCCTGTAAATCGATTTATGGTAATTACTAAAGTACAGTTTATAAAAGAAAATAATGATTTATTATTACCTGTCCTGTAGCAATGTATACAGCTGTGACAATGTTAGCAGCATGAGCATTATTCCCCCCGATACTACCAGCTATTGCTGATCCCATTAAATTTTTACTGATGTTAACATCAACTAATGCTGCTACAGTAGTTTTTAATACATCTGTAACAATTTTTGAAGGTACAATGGCTTCACTTACAACATATTTTCCTCGACCTTCAATCCTATACAAGAAAATTTGTGTTATTCAATAAGGGACATATTCATAAAACATTTATACAATAATATACCAATTTACTGCAGCTGGTTTCTTATCTGAACAAAAATTACCGCTTAAACTTAATACTTCCATATCAGGGAAATATCCTCCAATAATTCTGAGAGATTCTTCTGTTCCCTATAAAAATACATAATTACAAAATTATATACACAATCATTGTATTATAAAAGTATAAAAGTTTTTTGGACATGAAATCATTATTACAAATAACTCATGTAAATAATGAATTAAAATTTACTTTAGATAACATGTTCATGCCCATAGCATCACCAGTCGAAGCTGTGAATCGAATAAATAAATGTCGACCAGCTATGCGTACGAGTAATTTGGTAAGTCTAGCAAATCTACTTGTTGAATCAAATGCAGACTTTATTATTTTGAAATTTTCTGGATTATCCATCCATAATTTTGCTTCGCTAATGAGTATAAATTGAAATAGCACATTATTTTCAGAAAATATAAATAGCTCAAATAGATACCAAGTACATACCTAGCAGTAGTAACAGAAGAAAATCTCACTACAGGTCCTCTAGTCATACCATCATCCACAATTCTAGTTATAACACCGCCACATATTGTCAAAGCTCTGCATCCTCTATTTGTACTTGCTACTAAACAACCTTCAGTTGTAGCCATAGGCACTTGATAAAATACATCGTCTACAAGCAATGGCCCAGCAACTCCGACAGGCACAGCTACATAACCGATAACATTTTCACAATTTGTTCCTAAAACCTAAAATTATTTAATTAACAAACAATATATTACTATGAAGTTACTACTACAATAATTGGTTCTAAAACAAAATGCACCTACTTTTGAATAATCATAACCAATATAAGGTAATTCTGTTAAGGCTTTTGTCAAATTGTTTTCTTTTGCAATTACTTTCCTTCTGAGTCCAACACCTCTCTCCGGGTTATTGACACATTTTTCCAACATGTATGGTTTTATATGATTTGATTTAACTAACATTAATACTTCTTCATCATTTAATTTTTCTGCTGATTTCTAAAAAAATAAACAGATACAATTTTACAGTACAAGATTAGAAGTACTCAAAAATGAAATGTAGTAAAATTTTACTAATCAAATTAAAATAAAATTGATTAATTAAAAATAATTAAAATATTTATGATAATAAAATCAAGGTATTTTTTTAAAGATTTATAGTATTAATACTAAAATAATAATCATTTATTTAATAGTTCTTATAACATAAATTATTGTTGAATATTAATTCTTAAATTGATTTCGTAATTATTTTACTACACAGTATGTAATGAAAATTAAAATCAACGGTGATATTAATTGCAATGATAATTTATAAACTGGCTTGGATTTTAAGTAATTAATTTAATTAACTTTAAATATAGTCATATTTAAAATAAAACTGTCAGAATAATTAATTTAAATTTTATATTATTATTAACACTACAATTAATTATTTTTTAAAATTGTTAAATAATAAAGCAAAAAATTATACTATGCCATATATAAATAATCTTAAAGTATTAAAGTAAAACTCTAAACTTTTTTAAAGAGACTTCTCTTTAAACATAATTTAATTTACCTGAGTTTTGTATATATCTAAACATTCATCAAATGTTCTGATTTCCATATTGTTTTCATCTGGAATAATGTTACTATCAACATCTTCTGTTTGAATCATTTTATTTAAAGTTATTTTTGCTGGGCTTTGATTATCAGTGAGGCTTTTAATATGCTGAATATTTTTTAATGTTTCATGTACTGAATTACCTATATACAAGAAAAATAAATATAATAAGTTCAACAAAACTTTATGTATTATGTTAATTCATACACATTTTAGTTTGGATTATGTAAGATATTAATGTAGATTTTATAAGGAGTTAAATCATCAACGACAAAATGCAAACACTAAATATTATAATGTTTCAGTGTAAAAAGATCATTGACAATAGAATTATCTTTCCAAATCTTTAAGGTCAAAAATATGTTACAGTTAAAAGAATTACAAAGCTATACTGAAAATACAATATCTATTCAAATTTTTTAATATACATAGTATATACTTCAATATTGTACTCACCAGATGTATAATGTAATGGTTTACTTGCTAATGCTAAGTGACTAGCAAGTTCATCGCGGTCTCCAAAGAACCAAAACCAAACTATTATTGATGTTAAAATGATCAATATGACTATATGATCGGCTCCACCAGCCATCCAACTATGGGAAATTAATTAATATTAGAATCATATTTTGATATTGTTTAAATGTAATTGGTGTGAAAATATAAGTTATTTAAAGATATTTACTTACTGTATAATAGAGTTATGAACTGAACGATGAGTATTCTCTTCTGTTTCATTAAATACAGCAAACTTTGTAACTTGTATTCCTAACATATTGTCGGCTTCTGTTTCCATACCACTTAATGCCCATCGACTAAAATAGTGTAAAGAAGTTTATAAGATCACAAAAAGTAAAAAAGTAAAGAAATATTGAATATTATCCCTACTAAAACAAGATACACACAAATGTTATAAGAATAAATTCTATTGTAATAATTTTTATTTAAATCTTACTATTCTTAGAACATGAAAAATATTTTTCTAGATAAATAAATAAATATATATATATATATATATATACAAATACGGATCACTAAAGGATAACTGAAGGTGCTAGTAGTATTTCTTATGCAAATCCTACACTATTTTTAAAGCTATGAATGAAATCATACCTCTGAGCGTGAACAATCATTACACCAACTGACATTATCACCTTAACACGTTGTGTGATTGGATCAGTTTTATGATCATTACAAATAGCAGTTATTTGAGATCGGTCACCCCAAATTGGCATACAATTTTCATCTCCTCCTCTCAGTAACTATTGATTAAACATTAAATAATAAAAATTCTATTAGTAACACTTAAACCATAAAAATTTTATAAATATAAAATATCTTACATCCAATACGAGAGATAAACAAGCTGGGTAGAAACTCATGATTACCACATAGTTCACAATGAACGACATACATGTGAACATGCATAATGTTTCTAAACGTTCAACACCAGATAGCATACCAACACTGGTAACAAGACCAAATACAATGGAGTCCAAAGAAATTGATGGACCAAGCAACGACAAGCCTTTGGATATATTATTAATCACTTCAGTTTGTGAACAGCCACTAAGTGCAAATTGCGCCATAAGACTAGCCTTTTTTAAGTTAACAAGTAAAACTAATAGGAACAAAAACATTGCATCTCTGTAATAAAATATTTATATATATATATATAGATTATTATATTATTATAATACTATATTAATTATTAAAACAATAAATCGGATTTAGGAAAATGGGAACACAAAAATTAATATTGAAATGTTAAACAGTTCTACTATCCAAAAATGAATAAAATATTTTTTTTTTTATTAATTATAATTAGCTACTCTGATATACATGTTGATGAGGACCCAAGGCTACTGCTCCTAGCCAATAACCATGCATAATTTCATTAAATCCGATTTTTTTTAAACAAGTACCTAAAAGCTTACTTTAAGTCTCCGTGTAAGTAATGTATTACTATGGTACTAAAAACAAAACTGGAAATTACTGTAAATAAGGCAGCAATACCTAAAAAAAATACAGTTTATTATAAATATGAAATTGATTAATAAAATTAATGATTATTCACAAATTTGTAGATAAATACTATAAAATTTACAAGTTGTAAGTAATTAACTAATTTTAAATAAAGAATATAAGAATATGTGAAATAAAATTATACAGAGTACTAAAAAAAAAAAAAAAGAAAGTGGTAAATATATATTAAACAGTATATAAAATAATTAATGAAAGCAAAAACAGATATCATGCAGCCAATTTATGATTCAAAAGGAAAGTAAAATATTTCAGTAGTTACTTAACCATTCAAAGATAATTTTTTTAATAACAATCTAACCTATTGTTTTAGATATGTAATTACTAGTTTTACAAATTGATAAACAAATAATGGTAACAATTATAATAAATAATGTAAAAACAAATTAAAATGCTTAATTTCAAATTAAATAATCAATCAACAATCAATCATTTTTGATTTAATAAATATAACAGAAGTTTCAAATGTAAATATTACACCAACAGGGTGATGATAAAGAACTTTTAACAACCCAATAAAATTATTGTTATTTTAGTGAGTGACTGAATATTTACACATATTCACTAAAGAAAAAATGATTATGTAAGAAAACATAAGAGTTTGTTTTGTTTATTATTTATCAAAAGTTCCTTGGCAATCAATTATAACAAGAATGATTCATAGTTTTTATTAATTATCACAAATGCTTCAAAGAAATTATAACAGATTTTAAAGTCGTTTACAGATTGCTGTAGGTGAATTAAAAGAAGGCTATATCAATCAGGGAATCATAATCTTGACAATGAAGAAAACAGTGAAATAAAAAGCTTAGTTGCAAAAATATTGTTTAATTATTAATTGACCTTGCAAACATATTACTCATTAGAAAGTATTTATGGAATCGAAAAAAATATTTCTACTTTATTTTATATGTCATAAAAACTAAAAAGACCATGTCTAGTTCATACATTTAACGGTCTAGACAACCTGCTAACCTTCATAATTAATACAATAAGATAAATGTCATTACCAATCAAAAAAACATTTAAAAAAAAACAGTCAAAATTAAATCACAGTACATTTAAAAATAAAATAATATTTTACCTAAAACGTATTTTGAATCCAACTGTCTAAGATTATTGAACTGATAATAACAATATAACACAGCTGTGCATCTTATTAAAGTCATAATGATTACATCCAGAGCATGTGTTTCTTCATCCTAATATAATTTTAAATAAAAATAATATGATTTAGACATTTTAAGGCAAAAAGAATAAAATAATTAAAATACACATACAGTATTAGATATATAAAAGTATGAATTTACTTTGAAGATACTCACAATGATCTTTGCACTATGTGGTACACCCGACATTGATGGATCAGCTGTCTTGTCCGTCGATAACATACATGCTGTAATAGTTAATACACCCACGATGACTTCCCAAGGGTGGCTGGCACAACCTTTGCCAATTCCACCGAATATGTTGTCGAACATATCTATGGGACCTAAATAAAAATGAATCGAAACAGTAATTTATGATTTATTGTTATTTAAAATCCTGCGGCTGTAGCTGGTAGGTACAATAATATTTTAGAAATTCATTAATTTTCCTCAACATTTTAAAAAATACTTCAAAATAGCATTCGAAAAGTAAATAAAATATGATGTCATTAAATATTATTAAGTGTTAATATAATGTATAATTCAATTCATTCGAAGAATCATATTTTTCAACGGATTACTCAATTTGTAGCAACAGATATAAGTTATAACACGTTTTATGCCAAACTAAAATACACGTGCAACGCAAATAATCCAATACCAGTTATTGAAAGTACCTATATATGTTAATCAACATTCGCTAAATTTCGAAAATTATTTCATGAAAAATAAGATTCACATTGATCATTGGAGAATGATATGGAGTAAGTACAATTATACTAAAAAATCACAAAAAAAACTTAAGACGTTATTATTATTTACACAACTATACGTAAACAAATAAATTATTATTAGCTAATGTTAACCATGATGTATTAATTACAAGTTCCAATATCATAAAACATAAAAAATAATGAAAATTATGTTTGATACGAACAAATTATAGCAAATAAAAACGTTATTTTACAAAAAACGTACACTAGAAACTCGACTCCTTGTGGATATTCTTAACTCATAACTAGGCCAAGTATATAAAACTGGACGTCCTAGATACAACGGTACAGTACATAATTGTAAGACAATCAATAAAAACATTAAAATACAATTAAAAAAATATATATATAAATTTACAGAATTAAGAAGAATTTATTGCTACGACGACATATACCAGATAAATCGTTAATTTCGAATCATACGATGGCATCTTCAATAGAAAAGTATAAAAATAATATAATAGGAAACGTGTAATCAAAGGGGCAGTGACAGATTTTTGGCATCAAACTGTGTGAAGTGAATAAACACTATACAATTAATGAAAGATCCATAAATTCCAGCAGTTAACCTGGTAGTAATTTCTAGATCTTCGAAAAAAAAACAATAACAATAATTATTATTATTTTTAACGGTACTACGAAGATGCATTATAATAGTAGACAGTAATATAACATATAAGTACCTAATTGTATATTAAAGACATAGAGAGAGAAAGTGAAAGCAGTTTACCTTGATAGTATACAGCGACCTCATAGCAAAATATCATAAGTGGTTATTGGACTGCAGTTAAATACTAATACATAATCTTAAATGATAGGATGCCCACTTTCGTATTAACGTACCTATTATATAGTAAATATAAATAGTAATGTGTATACAGAGTGTTTTTTTAAAACTTTTTATTCCAATTATATTATTATTTATATGATCATTATCATTTTCTCCGTTTCGCACAACATTTAATATTTCAGCAAAATTAAAACTATTATAGTCACACCACACTCGATTGCAGTATGTCATTATAAAATACTTACATTTTAATCAAGACATTTTTACAAATAAAAATATTTTTTTACAATTAAAACCATCAGAGGATAAAAGATTTATTAAAATATTTACAATTTACTTCGAAATACATAAATTTAAAATTGTTTATAACATACGCAGAGTACATACAATTTATAATCCATAAATAATTTGAATTCACAGCGTTTTTAACTTCTTTTACATATACAGTATAAACTCAATTAAAGTCAATTTAATACGTAACGCATTACACACCTAAGTATAAAATCAAATTTTTCAATTAATATGATTTTAAAAACGTTATTATAGTTATTTCAGCCACTATATCAAATAAAATGAATTCATTTTGTATTTATTACATAAACATTTTATAATTTACTACGTATAAGTTGAAATACAAAACAATTTTATTACAATAATAAGTAATTTATCAATAATTATAAGTACCTAATAGGTACAATTTCGTACAATAAATATCCCAATTACATAATTGTATAAGACATACATTTCGAACAATTATGAACACATTGTGAAATGTTTAGGAATTAGGTAAGGCCAAGATGTATTCTTAAATAATCTTAAATAAAGAAGTTGTGCAGAAAACAACGGGAAACCATTATACGTATATAACTCACCAGGATATAACAGTCTGAACACAAATTGTTCAGATTATTGTGGGTCCAACCAAACGTTTGTCAACTAAGATATACTAATAATAAATAAAAATATTTTAACTTCACTCTTTAAAATTATTTACAAAAATATTATTTATATACAACTATCAACTGCAAAATTCTGTCAATTAATATCTAAATCGCAGTAAAATTCAATTTTAAAACGTTATACACGTTTCTTGTTGAATTGTAAAAATATTTGTTAATTCAAATGTTTTTTTAAATTTACCAATTTATAACTGTCAATTCATTATAAACACAATTAAACTGTATCAAGGTTAAATTTGAATTTTAACCATTAAAAAATACCAAGGATCGAATATAATAAATATAAAAGTATGAAACGCATGCTATAATTTCATAGTGCTTACGGTTGTATTTTGAGGTCAACATTTAATATTTTAGTATTACACTAGAAACATAACGGTGGTATATTATGTTTATATTAAATATATATCATAATATAATTTCATTAAAAAATTTTCCAAACCTACACTGTCGACATAAAACTACAAAACATTTCTTTCATTAATTTTAAGATAAATGCATATAATAAGATAAATAACTATACTTAATTACTTATTTACACACAACAAGAAGAATAACTTGTTTAATCAAATTTAAGCATTAAAATTATGAGTACCTGAGCACCAGAAGAAAATTTAAGACATTACATCCAAAATACATAAAACCTTTAATAGCCAGAGCTATCGCAAGATAATTATCTAAAATAAAATACAACACTGATATTATATCATACATATGCATTGTTACTATAAAGACTACAATAATTTTTACCAGTAACTAAAGGCATAAATTAATAATACAAAGACTAATAAATAAATTAGCTCAATTATAACTTTTTAGTTGATAAATGATTGTAAGGATTCAAAATGAAGTACCTAATACATTGGACAAAAGTAACATATATACTATTATTACTGTGCGTTATAACATTAAACATTTTTTTCATTGCAGAGATTTCCAAAGTCAAAATTCATAAAAAAAAATAATTTTCATATAGCAGGGAACACGGCAACCTAGAGCTCTTTAAATAATAACCTGCGGTTCTTTTGAGTATCAAGATATTTTTTCTTTATACTTACTATAGTCATATGTACAACTAAAAAAAAAAAGTTGTTGTGTGCGGCTCTTTGGGCAATGTTTTGTAAATGTTTAAAAAAAAAATGGCTTCTTCCTACTTAAACTTTGCCGGTCCTTGCTATAAGGAGGTAACAAAGATCTCATTTAAATTAATTTGTTGAAAATCATCAAGAAAAAATGTCTTTAGGTCTAGCAATCTCAGAATTTCGAAAGGAAAATTTGAGCAGAATCATGTCTTATGTCTACAGGGGTCTTCAAATTTTTCAATTCAAGTATATTATTAAGATTTTAGGAGTACCAAGAGTAACAAAAAATATGAAAAAACCATTAATACATATTGAAATATTGTTATGAAATGTATAATAATGTTACTTTAGGAAATCTTAATTTCGATATAACCTTATTGTAATATGATTGAATGTGTTATAAGGTTTTAAATAAAAATTATACAATAAGAACTATAAGAAATGTATTCCCATATATTTGAATATATTATTAAAAACACTTTATTAATTAACTAATGAATTACTGTTTGAACACAGATACAATTAAAATAACTAAAATATTTCAAATTTTACTGAATAGTACATTTAATCAATGTAATTTGATTTCAATACATATATATTAAGTGATCACTATAATTGAAAATGCCAGAATTTTCCGGGCCCACGAGTAATGTAAAGCATAGGCAAAGACTGAGAAGGGCTTACAAGAGCAATTTCACAAAAATATCATAAGCATAATGGAAACACGCTAAATGCCACAGTTAACTGTAAGTATTAATTTGTAAACTGTACTAAAAATATGTAAGCTCCTCCTCTAATAATATTATGTCAGTCAATCTTCGGTTATAGTTGGGTGATTCGTGCTTGGTGATACACTACGATTTTAGGTTTTTTTTTTATTATTTATAATTTAAATTTGATTTCACGCAGGTTATATATTATAAGTAAATATATTTAAACTTAATTGAATAATTAGAATATTAATTTAGAAAAATCAAATGTAGGCACACAGCATTTAAAAATAGAAAAATCTTACTAGTAATATTTGGCCAATATAGTACGAAGTAATATAATAACTTTTTTAATTTGTTATTTCGTAATCCACAATATACATATTATATACCAGAACAGTTAATATATGATGGTAGTAATTTATAAGGCGTGATTAGCGGATGAAATCTTCTGGTGAAGTCATTATTAGATTATTGGATAACTAAATTACAAATTTTGATTAATTTTAAAATATTCTTTAATAATCAATTCTAACCTAGTCTAACCCGATAGTTTAATCATAGTTTTAGTTAGAGACATGTTCAAAATAAATTATAACCTAATAAATGTTATAGTTCGATTTAGAGTAAATTTTATCATTCTCGTATAAATTAACTTTTTTTTCTTATATATAACTAACATCAAATACACATGAACTGTACATTACATAGCTATTTTATAGTACTAAGATGAATAGCTTATAATAAATTCGAAAAAATATATATAATAATTTTGTAATATATATAAT
The DNA here is from genome assembly GCF_003268045.1 of Sipha flava. Lineage (NCBI taxonomy): Eukaryota > Metazoa > Arthropoda > Insecta > Hemiptera > Aphididae > Sipha > Sipha flava. The sequence continues at coordinate 3,200,517 of NW_020273306.1, forward strand.
AATCCAGTCTTCATTCTTCAAGTATTTCATACGAATTATAAAAAAATATGTTTTATTAATATAAAAATGTACTCGGTATTTGTCGACATGCACGATTTCTAAAAAAACATTAAACCGCTTGCAATCGATTTCTACCATACCTACTCTTACTACAACTCTACACAGCGAACAGCAAAAATTTAACAATAATAAAATCAAACCCTATTTATTTTTGCGTATTATGAATATAAAGAATTATTTCATGTATTTTTTATTAATCTGACAAGTAAATTTTTTAATTAACATAATTATAATGTACATACAAATTTACAGTACATACATATATACATATATATATATTTATTAAATAAATAACTGGAACTACGGATAAACGTAAGCTTTATTAATTTATAATTGTGTACATTTTTATTTTTTAAATCCTTATATAATCAATTCACTAAGCTACAGAATTATTTTATAAATCAAGTATATTCTTATGACATACTAAATTTAAATTTCATGAATTTTAAAATATTATTTTTTTTAGTGGGAAACAATTAGATTCAAATTAATTACAATTATTTATATGGTATAGATACATGTATTTGTTTTGTATTCTTACAAAGTATTATAATCAATGTATTTTATAAATTTCTACAAATTTGTCGGAACCGCCTAAGCCTTATTAATTTTTAATAGATTAATGTATACAAACACATACATATAAGATAAACTGAGACTAATAATCTGACAATATATCGAGCACATAACATTAAGATTAAAAAAAAAAAAAATCATCTCATCCAAGACAAAAAAACTCGAAAGTAGGCCGTAGAACAATATTTCTCATAATAATCAACCGTATAGAATATACTATAGACTACAAATAGTTCATATTTATGAAGTAAATTTTTCAGGTCTCATAACAATAACGTTAAACACATACATATGTTATTTTTACGTTGAATCTATAGTAATATTTTCTATATGTGTGTATATTTACTGGAAGCAACTTCGTATAGAAACGATTTTTGACCTACAAAATCTACCTTGTATTGAGTAGTTAGAAATATTGCCCACACTCACATATTTGAGGTTAAAGGAATGATTTACTTTATTTATTTAAATATTAATCACACTTGTGTCATTACATATAATGAAAATATAACTTATTAAAATTTCAAACGTTAAAATACAGTACAAGGTTATTCATTTTCAGCGAGCTCAAACATTTTGTAAACTAAAATAAAATTATTATTGAATTATAATTTATTTATTTTCATTAATTTAAGTATTAAAATATAAATTGTAACCTAGGCTCTTACAAGACACAGGTGTTTCAGACACTACCTGCTTCAAGGGCGTCCATTAGAGAGATCAGGAGTATCCCCCTGGATTTTCCATGTCTATAATACATTTATACATCAAATATTACAATTATTAATTTATATTAAATTTATTTCACTAGCTAATCTTATCACTTGTCTTATCAATACCATGGACATAACTTTACCACGAGGAAACATATTTTGGGAATTATAGATACTAACTATAAACCTATCGATAATGATCGTCGAGAAGTACCGATCACATCACGTGTCTTCCATAGACATTTGATGATGCATCGAATGAAGCGCAAACCCCGATGCTGCCTATCCGTACTGCCATTACTTGCAGGACACTGCTGAGCACAGTATTTTTAATCGCACACACTGAGATCAACTTCAGGAAGCAAGGAAGGTGGTCGTCGGCAACCGAAACATCACCCCGAGTGAAGTTCAGGATTTGTTATGTGGCCCTACCAGTTATCTATCACACGGGACTGACCGACTATAGGCTGCCTTTCAACGTGCCACCCAGTCCTCCTATGATATAGTTGAGGACATATTAAGCAACAAAGAACATGATGAGAAGATAGCCGAGACTGAGCAAGGGTCAGTCTAGGGGTAACCTCCCCAACCAAGTCTCCCCTGGACAAGCAGTAGAATGTGAACGCAAGTCAGCGGGTACGTACAATACCGGGCCGGGAATAAGAGCAGCAAACATTACCGGACTATAATTATTAATTATAATTTGTGCATATTGAATTGTATAAAGTGGTGCAACACAACTTACAATCGACAGAAGTGTTATCTTTATTATGTATATTGTATATTATATGGATCATACATCAATAAATGATGGTAACAAAGGATAAATACTATTGACACAGAGCCAGGGCATATTTATAGGGTCTGAGGGGGCCTCAGACCACTTTCAAAATTTCAGAAAAAATTTTAAGCCTATTTTTACCCCATGAAAAATATAAATTTTAAAAACTCATATTGTAATTGTTTTATGAATTTTTAATTTAATATTGTTCATGTTGTTTAGTATACCTTTTAATTTTGTATTAATATGTAGGTATTTTATTTCATTAATTTTGTAAAAAAAAGAGTTATGATTACACAATAAAAATTATAATTGTTTACTAAAATATATTTTATGTTTTTAATTAGTTGGATTGTGAAATTTTATTTATAGAAAATTTCCCAGCTCCTACCCAAAAATTAGAAATTACTTGGAAAATATTTGTAAGTTAATATTAATTTTTAAAATAAAATTATTTTAGATGTTATAATACATCGTTATTAGATCGATCAAGAACATTTTTCACTAACGAGTTCTATTATTTTTTCTTTAACAAAATATTGACAGATAATAAACCAATAGTATATAAAATATTTAAAGTATATGAGAGTAAATAAAACAAATATTTTATGACTTATATAAATATATATTTTTAAAATATAAATTAATATCAAATGTAAGCATAACTGTACAAGTATATATTTACAGTGGTGATGCAAATAGGTTAAATTTTAATCACATGATCCGTGAAAAAGTGGGGTTGGGTGGTCTTTGTAGAACTGACTTAGGACGACCTCACTTTTTAATAGTTTTACGTAATTTGAATGATATCACTTGTGTTCCCACGTGCCATAAAAGGGTTGGAAATTGTCAAATAGAACTGTTTTATTATTTTTAAAGTTTAATTCATAAACTAAAGTAGCTACTTATTATTAAAATATGTATATATATAGTTTTAATTGTAATATATGTATATTATAAATATTAAATTATTCATTTACGAACTTTTGATATTTATTAAATGTAAATTGTCAATATGAAAACTGGGAAAAATTGAATAAATTTAATCAATTGTTCTTAATCCAAAACATTTAAATCCACATTGCAAAATAATTATATTAATTTAAGAAACGAATTCAAACATATTAAAATAAATAATTAATTTACCTTATTTTTATAGAGTGTAAATATTGGATGGTTTGAACGACTGGATAATTAAAATCACACTAACACAACATATGTTGTGCTAACGTGTTATAATAGTAGAACTGGACATGCATTTCTCATACATTTAATAAAAAAAAAAATTTATTTTCAAAATTAAAATTCAGTAAAAAAGCTACACACGTAGATAATCCCGCGCAAAGAGTTGAACGAAGAAATGACGGTCTGGACATGTGGCACACGTTCAGTAAACTGAAAGGAAAATGTTTCGTGTCGTTAGGTAGCTTGATCGGTTTTAGAGAGTAGGAGTACACTATATTGTTATACGTTAGCGGTTGCACAATAACTTTTACACATTTAACAATAAACGCATAAATGAAAATAATTAATATTTAGATATAAAATATTATTCATAGATTTATTTCTTACATGTATATGAATATAATATTTTAACTTTATAAAATAAGATTTTACAATAAATTAAGTACTATAAAGAGAAATTAATTATATATTTTCAGAACATATAAAGAAATTTATACCAATAGTAGTTTTCAGAAATGAATTTTTTGAAAACATATTTCCTTGATATTTTTTTTCTGAACATTGTCATTTGTCTATTAAAATAACCCATCAGTATCAATTATAATAAAGATTAATATCTAAATTAATACTACACAATAAGTTTAAATGTTTGATTTAGAGACTAAATGAATGAAATTATAACTTAATTAGAACATTAATCTTAGAAAAAGAACAAATAAAAGTGTAAAATGATTACAGTAAATACTGAATAGCCGTAATCAATTTAATACGTTCTTAAGCTTTTATAAAAGCTAATTTCATAAATAAAATATAACTATTAAAATAGCATCATTATCACCAAGTTTTCTTCCTTTGTGAAACTTTAATTTTTTACGTCAGTAAAATTAAACTGTTCATTCAATCATGTTTCATTATAAATGCGGTTAAAAAGTTTTTATTGGATAATAATTGGTGGATTAGCTTCTAATTAAAAAATTGACAGAAGAACTACAAAGTGAAAATGTATTGCAAACATGTTCAACAAAGCTTATCTATTTTAAAGAATGAAATTAAAATTAAAAATTTATCTAAATTTTGTAGCATACATTTTGGTCATATTGTCATATAGACTTCCTAAATATAAATCGTTATAAATTATTTTATTATTATTATTATATTATCTAATAGATATACCATATAATATAATAATAGTATGATAACAAATAAATATAATCTATATAATTACAATTGATTTTTAATTGTTATCAATGAACTCGAAACAGAACCATGAAAACTAACTTTTTTTTTCTTTTTTTCAACTACTTTTCCTAAAAAAATATATTTTTTATTCAATATGATTATTTTTTTTAAAAAATACGTTAGTAATATTTGTATTTTCTATCTCCGTGTCTAACTAAAAAAATACCTATCAAAAATTCAATAAACAAAATCAACCCCCTTCAAAGCTAGAATAAGAAGAAAAAAATACTGAATTTAATAAATATTCTACATTGAAATATTGTTTATTTGAATTAATACTTATAAATAGAAGAGATAAGAAACTGATAATGATTTTGATTTTTGTGTATTGTATACAATTGGTTTACATTTTCATAACAAATAAATAAACCAAATCTTTTTTTAAATATTATATAAAAGTAATGCTACGCTGAAAAAAAATAAAACAATTGCTTTACAGTAAAATTCTAAGCTATTTTTAAAGTAAAAACATTGTTGAAAACTTTTCTTATAAATTAGCATAAAAATCGATTTAACAAAACTTGTTTTTTTTTCTCCAAATATCAACAATCTGTTGTGTTGTAAAATAACAATATGTTATCGTTTATCAGAGCCCAACTTAGAGGGGGGCTAGGGGGGCTACAGCCCCGGGCCCCGATATTATTTGGGGCCCCGGGCCTCTGTTGACAATTAAATATTTAAGTGGTATTGTAAATTTTTAAGATATTATTTCTTTCGTTTAAAATTTACAAAACAAATTAGTCATGTTTCGTAATGGTTTAAAATTATCATCTAATCGATAAAATAAAGCTATTACATTTTGAGATAAAGTTGGCCAAAAATTACCTAAATTAATGAATTTTTTTAAAACTTTCAACGGTGTGAACGAAGTTGAAGTAGAAGCTAATACAAATAATAAAGATGATTTGGTTCTAAATAATAGTTATCTTGATGTTGAAAACATAAATAACAATAGTAATAGTATTATGTCTAATACAATAATCACTTCAAACTATGATGCTTTAAATTTTTCTGAAAATGAATCTGACAATTGTTCTGCAGTAGAAAATTCAGTGATTGCTACTAATTTTAATTCGGATGTTCATAACTTTGAAATTGATATTGAATCATATCAAGATCCGGGAATGTGGCCTTTAGTGTTTAACAACACTTTTATAGAATTATGCTGCTTAAAAGGACCAGAATTTTTTAAGAATATGGATCCAAAAAAATTTCATTCTTCCGAAAAAAAATTTAAACATTATAATCGCTCATTAAATATCTCATGATTCGAATTAAAATTGCCTAATGGTGAAATACACTCACGTAAATGGCTTATGTTTTCTGAACAAACTGGCAACGTTTACTGTTTTGTTTGTAAACTACTTAATAAATCAAATAATTCAAATTTTATTAATCCTGGTTTTAACAATTGGAAAAAATCTCACGAAAAAGTTAAAGAACATGAAAATAGTGCACACCATCGTAAATCAATGTTAACTTGGTTAGATCGTGTAAACACTAAACATCGTATAGACAAAACTATGGCCGAAAAAATGTTGAATGAAAAAAAGTATTGGGTTAAAGTGTTGCACCGTGTAGTATCAATTGTTAAATTTTTGGCTGTTCGTGGGTTAGCATTTGAAGGTAATGACCAGGGCTGTGAATTTAATGCACCAACAAAATATTAAATATGCACTAAAAAATGTCAAAATATGCACTAATAAATATCAAAATATGCACTAAAAATATCAAAACATGCATAAAAATATGCTATTAAAATTTCGTAAAATATGTACTAATTTTTCAAAAATATACAAAAAACAACAAAAGTTATTTTTTAAATACTAAATATAATTGTTAAAAATTTATGGGTATTACATGTTTATATAAATTTAAATTAATTGCGATTTTCATCATCGTCATTTACGGCATCTATATAAAAAAAATAAATATAAATATAAATATAAATTTAATATTTATTATTTTACCTCTAAAGTAATTATTGCATTGTAAGATTAATGATTTTTTGAGATTTTCAAACTTGAAAGAACTCCTGATTGGTGCCAATATATTCTTATATAAAGAAAACGATCGTTCTACATCTGCGGATGTTATTGATGCAAACTTAAAATACGCCATGTCGCTACTGGTTAAATCTTCTGGTATATCCAAATCACCTACATTCTCTTCTTTGCCAGTTAATATTTTTGAAATATTACAAACAATTTGAAATCCTTTGTTTTTGTTGAGAACTGTTTGTAATTTTTTATTAATATCAATTCCAGCGGTGCCTGTTAATTGACTAAACTTTGATGAAATATCTTGTATGATTGCAATACCTTCAGATAAGGGTATACCTTGTTTTTGTAGACGCGTTATAGCTATGGGAAGACATGCAAAATTCGAATGTATAAAAGTCAAGTTTCCTTTCATTTGAGGAATTTTAAAATATTTTTGAGCATTTTTTATGGAAAGCGCATCATTCTCATCAAAACTTTCAATTATGTTTTTTACAGTTTGAAAGTTTTCACTATAATATAATACGGAAGAAATCCACGTACCCCAACGTGTCAGAATAGGTTCAGGAGGTAGTGATATATTTGGTGCATCAGTATGAAATTTTTGAACACGATAAGGCGCCTTTTTGAATACTCGTTTAACATTTGCTACCAGTTTATCAACTTTTGGAAATTGAATACGTATTTGTTCAGCGACTCTATGTAATCCATGAGAAGTACAAGTTACGTGAACCATTTTTGGATACAACACTTTTAATGTATCACCAGCCTTCACCATATAAGGCGCAGCATCACTTAAAAACAGCAATACATCGTTTCGTCTTATTCCGTCAGGCCATAATAAATAAAGTGAATTTTCAAATAGGGAACATATTGTACTATGATTTCTTTTCTGTAATTGTTTGAGGTTAAATAAAAAAAATTCACCTGGACGATCGAGGAGTAATGTACCGATAATAACTGAAGCAATAAAGCGGCCCTCGGCATCTGTTGTCTCATCTATTGAGACCCAAATTTTCTTTCCCGCTACTTTTTGTCTTATTTCATTTAAAACTTCCTGGTAACAATGGTCAACATTAACTTTGCGTAATGTTATTTGATCTGGAATATTTTGTCCCGTATATTTTATCAAAAATTGTTTGAAATATGTATTACTTAATTTATTTAACGGGATGTTAGCACTAAGCATGGCTTTACATAAATCATTATTAAATGATGATTTAGATGACGAATCTTTTGAGATAAGTTGCTGAGTTTTTTTTTTTTTCTGTACGATTAACTCCTCTTTGGTGTTTTTCAGTGGCTATGTGTTGTGTTACAGAAAAACGTTTATCACTCGTAATTTTAATATTGCATACTGTACAAAATAAAATTTTACTGTCTGTTGTAAATATATTTCCAAATTCAGAAACGTAGTTTCTTAGACCGGTTGCAACCGATAATTTTTCTTTTAGCATTTTAAAATATACAGTAAAACCAGAAATATAAATAAGGAGCTAGTAGGTACTGATTAGGCGCAATAAAATAATAAAATAAACAAAACAAAACTATAACACTCGAATTACGAACACACGCACATCACGGATCGGCGATCGCATCGAACTAATAGAAATAGGTATTATTTTTACAATTGTTGTCCATCAGGCATCAAGTGCAAGTTAATATAGATAAATATTATTTTCCATTTATTTATATTTATAGACCACAACAATACAATAATAATACTGGTCTTGGACAATATTCGGCAAAATAAGAAAACAACTATTTATACCCGAATTTACGTGTAGTCAACCCAACTAAAAATAGAATAAAATATTCAAAAATAATAACATTTCTATAAAAAATAGTTAGATTATAAATAAATTTTATATTATATATTTTATATTTTAGACCAAATTGACCGAAAAAGTAAAAATATTAAGAAAAAAGCATTAATACGAAAAAAGTATAAAAACATGCATTTATATGCCCTAACTAGTTAAATATGCAAAAATATGCACTATAAGATTTCGTATTTTAATTATAAGTAACACAATTCAAATTTTGGCCGAATCCATTTTCTTTTATGATGTAGCAAAAAAAAACATGCAAATGCATTAAATTTACAGCCCTGGTAATGACTCACGGTTGGGTTCTCCGAGTAATGGAAATTTTCTTGGAATTCTTGAAGTTATTTCCGAATTTGATCCCTTTTTAAAACAACATATATGAATGAGCGAGCTAATAAAAGATCAGGCAATGTATTTTATTTTTCGATGCGTATTTGTAACGAAATAATTGACCTAATGGCAAATTAAGTTTTATTAGAAATAACTAAACAGTTAAAAGATACTAAATACTTCGGTCTAATTTAAGATTCTACTCCAGATAGAGCACATAGAGATCAATTTGCTGTTGTTGTTAGATACTGTTATAAAGGGTTAGTTGTTGAGCGATTCTTAACATACATTCATATATTAAGCCATACTGGTATTTCAATGGCCGAAAAAGTAATACATTTTTTGGAAAATAATAATATTAATTTGCAGTATTGTAGAGGTCAATCATACGACAATACTAATAATATGACTGGTATATATGAGGGTTTACAGGCTCAAATAAAAAAAAAATGTAGTATTGCTTTATTTGCACCTTGTTTTGCTCATTTCCTAAATTTAGTAGGGTCCATGCAGTGAAAAGTTGTTTAGAAGCAATCAATTTTTTTGGTGTTGTTCAAAAATTGTATGAATTTTTTGCGGCCTCGACACATAGATGGAATTTGCTTTTGACTAGTCTAAAATAGGAAGAGAAAAATAAAATAATCGTTTTGAAAACATTAAGTAATACTAGGTGGGAGTGTCACACGGAGTCTTGTAAAGCTATTATCTTAAATTATGACCAAATTATATGTACATTAACAGATATTTTTGAAAATTGTAATAAAAAACAAGAAAATCACCATGAGGCGAAATCAATGAAAAATAAAATAATAAAATTTAAAACAGCTTTTATGGCAGTTATGTGGAGTGAAATTTTATCGCAGTTTAACAGTATCAGTAAATACCTTCAAAAACCGGGAATAGATTTATTTACAGCCGTAAATTTATTAAAAGGATTAAAAACTTATGTTAGTTCATTAAGAGAGAAGTTCATATATTTTGAGAATAAAGCAAGGGTATTATCAACAAATATTTTGCCCTGTGTTGAAAAAAGTGTAAGAAAAAAAAAATTCTCGGATGGTACAATAGAAGGAAATTCAAACTATTGTGGTATAAGAAAGTTAGAGATTGATACTTTTTACGTTATTATTGATCGTTTAGTTACAGAACTTGATAAAAGATTAAACGCATATGATAATGTTTGTAATATTTTTGGGTTTATTACAAAATTTGGTTAAGAATTATTATCAGAGACTTCTGCCGACATATTCATTAGCACATTTAAAGATGATATTGATACAACTAATATAAAACAAGAGATTGTGCACTTTTCAAATTATGTAATGCAGTTAAATTTACCAATAATTACTCCTCAAAATATTTACTTATATGTACATGAAAATAATTTAAAAAAAGTCTTTCCAAATGTGTACATTTCTTTACGAATTTATTTAACTTTGCCAATTTCGAATTGTGAAGCAGAAAGAACAAATTCAAAATTAGAACTTATTGAAAACACCAGAAGAACGTCCCTTTACCAAAAAAAAATTAAACTCACTCGTTCGTCTATCTGCTGAAAGGGAAATAACTGACACATTGAATTTTTCAAATCTAATTCAGAAGTTTAGTGAACTTAAATCTCGAAAGAAACCATTGACTTAAATTTTTATATTTAATTTAGTAAACATTAATAAATAATTAATATTTTTTATTTTTACTGGTACTTAATAATTATTTTTAAATATTATACAACTATTAACAATTGATTTTTGATCTGTAAATAAAACTTTTGTTCACTAATGCAATAATGTTATTTTAATGTTGACTGTAATTTTTAAATTATATTAAACAAATATTAAAGGCCCCTAAAATTATATTGCCCCGGGCCCATATTTCCTAAGTTGGGCTCTGTCGTTTATGAATGGATCATTATTCTCAGATATTTTTAAAGTAAATCAAATAGGTACTTAAGAAATTATTATGACACCAAGCATGATAGGATGTCTATAATTCATCCATTCAGTGGCGATTATACATGATGTTCAAGGAGGGAGGGCGAGAATAAAGCCAACTCTCCATCATGTCGTAGCATTTTTATAAATATAATATAAAATATACATACGGATTATAGGTATAAATATACAATTATGTTTATATATCAATAATATTAACACACATTAATGTATTAAATAAATGTATTTAATAATAATATTAATAATTATAATTATATTGGTCGTGTGCAACCAGCGGCGGATTGGCCCATCGGGATACCGGGAAAGTTCCCGGTGGGCCAGAAGTCGTACTATAACACTGGGCCGATGTACATGGATTAAAAATTATTTTATAAAAATAATGTATTAATAAGTATATTGTATTTAATTGTAAGATTGTGATAAAAACCTAGTATAAATGTGATGTATAACGTTCTACAAGCATTTAATCCATGAATAAAGGAGACTTTTATGGAAAATTATTATTATTGGATGGTGAGCCGATCATGCAGTAATTTCCCAGGCCGAAATGTTTAGGCAATCCGTCGTTGTGTGCAACCAAAACATAGTATAGAGTATACATAGAGTATGATAGTATACAATACTATGATAATATATTATCAGTGGTTAAAACCGAAACATTTTTTATTATCAAATCATAAGTTTGAAAATTTGCAGATAGATATTGTTGGGCCAGCGATATACTAAATTTAAAAAACCAAATCCCAAGGGGGAGCGATCCACCTATCACGCTCCTTATAACCGCCACTAAATCCATTTAATTGTTCAAATAAATCGTTTTTATTTGATATATTGAAATAAAATCATTTTTAAGAAATGTATCATTTTTTATTTACTCAAAATTAGAAATATTTTCTCAAAATAAGATAAACATAGTTGACATTGAATAATGGTTTAAGAATTCCACCGTAGTAATGGAAAACACATTGTGCAATTAAATTTGGGGTGGGATCCAAAAATGTGTCATTAATAAACTCATATTTTGTCAGTAATTAAATTTATTTAGATAATTTTTCTAAGGATTTTAATATGACGATACTGCATTATTAAATAAAATTAACAAAATGTAATATGTATAACAAAATGTAACTTTGAAACATAAATTAATCTGTTGTATTATTGTAATTACAAGTATTATTATTTGTATTATTTTTTTGTGTTTTTATATGTTTATAACTAGAGTTCGGATGTTTATGATATTAAATATTTTTTTCTATTAATTCAGTTTAATTTGGATCTAGATACAAATATGATTCATAATCACTCAATAAAATAATATTATTTTATTTTGCATATTTTTTGCATATCCTATGCTCCTATATTTAAAATGCATATTTTTGGGATTTTAGTACATTACCGAATTTTTTTAATACTATTTAATTTAACAGGTAGATAAATGATAAATTAGTGTTTACCTAATATTGAAAAAATATAAAAAAAAAAAATAACAACTTATAAAAATTAAATACATACTTATAAATTATAATATATTTTTAATTTTAAATACTATATATATTATTTTGCATAGTTTGTGTTTTCTTATTCTAAAATACATATTTGGTAATTATTTAGTGCATAAATGCATACATATTACAGTCATTTTAAGTGCATAAATATCCAAATCCTACTTATAACACATTAAATTTAAATCATTCAAATGATAAACAGTAATAGTAATTATAATACAGGATTGTAATAGATATAGATTTTACCCCAGATTTTAATTTAATATTATATGTTTACGATTCATGTTATAACAATAACAATATGTTAATATTAGAAAAAACATATACTTAGTTTCAAAATATATAAATAAGAAAATAGTTAAATGCGTGTCTTAATAGTGGCATAACTATTAGGATGGGCAAAATGATTGCTGTCTCAAGCGGTAAATATTGTAAAAATAATGTTTTAATAATCTGTTAAATTAACATTATATTTTATTTATTATGCAACTTAACTACTATCAACCAATATAAATAAATAACTGTTTTAATTTTATCAGTTAATAAACATAAGCTCTTGTTAAATTATATATTTATTATACACATACCTTATATAATACAAAAAACATTTCTGAAACACCTGGATATCATATTAACTTTTAAAATACTAATTGATTCTTGAACATATTAGTAAAATTAATTTGTAAAAAAAGAATACTTCAACAAAATGTTAAAACATAAATTAATTAATTAACTTCTGGTTAAATCAAATAAAGAGTACATATTATAAATACTGAATACAGTAAAACAAAAGTTTTAAAAATATCATACCTGATTATTGTTTATGAAGATAATCAAGAGAAATCATACTTTTGAACTAAAAAGTTCAATTGAGTATATATGTAAGTGGTTAATTTATATTTATATTAGTGTATAAAACTTACGATTTCGTATTTCGACCGATATCAATAAATGGAATTGGCATTACAAGGTTTTCTCATAGCTTAAAATCGAATTAATCAAGTTAAGTACATACAATTAAGTATCGACAGAGTATTACGAAATATTAATAAGAAAAAGTTAAATAACTGAACGGCTAGTATTGGTATGTGACACAAGTCATCGCATTTAGAGTACAACATTAAAAAATTAAAACTATAGTAAAATCAAGAACAGTCAAAACTAGATTTACATTTATTTATCAGGTGACATTGCTGTTATCAGATAACTGCGATGACAGCGTGCGCACATAGATAACCAGTGTATGACAGAAAAGTATTGATTATTTTCCAAAGAGAGTGTAAGTTGACAAATATATCCATATTATATAACATAGCGCCATGTTCATAAAATAGAATCATTACCTATGTATATTTGGTAGACGCAGATTTTGATGAAATAACAACGAAAATAATTAAAAACAACCTAATCAAAAAGTAACAAGAGCATGAAGATTCAACTGAGCGCAGAATCGACCAGAATATCAGTAAGCTGTCACAGCAATGAACGTTATGTACAAGGTAAAAAAAATCATTTTGACAGAAATTCAAATTCTCTCTGATTAAGTAAAATAGCGTTTGCCTGGAAAAATATCAAAGCAGAGGCTAAAATATATGTTTTTTCGTACTGCAAACTTGTGGATTTTATCATACCCTCCTTTAAACGTTAACAGTTATGAGTAATACATTTAAATAAGTTGATTGATTAGATTTTGCTGATGATACATCTAGGAATTTTACAAATATGTAAAATAATTGAATAAAAAAATTTTTAATTTAAAACAAATAACATAATATAGAGAATAGAACCATACAGTGGCGTATACAGAAAATATTTTCGTGGGGAGGGGGGCTACTATGGACAGAGTTAAATTACTACTGCTATCTAAGAATTACTAACAAGACACAGTAGGTATTTCCCAAAACTATTTGACAAAGGCAATAAAAATTGTTTCAACTGATCACATTATTTACGTATTTCCAATAGTAAGTATAATACTGTATTAATAAACAAAGGATATATGATGTACTTCTTGACTATTTAATATATGTCTACTGGACTATTTCTATAATAAAATATGCTATGAACTCGTATTATAATTATAATTTATTTATTCGTATATAATTAACTCTTAATAATAAGGTATGAACCATAAAATGAGAACCTTAAAACATTTTAATGAACTATTGAAGTACAATTGAATAAAATAAATGCAACCAGGTTAAAATCATTTTTCTATTTTTTTTATAAAATTATTTCTAAATAAGCATAAAGCACCATTAAAATATAACAAACGTTTAAAATAATTTTTAAGTTTTTTGGAACATTTCAGGGGGGGGGGCTGTAGCCCATTAAGCACCTTCCCCCTGTATACGCCACTGGAACCACAACACATTTTTTAATTTCGTATTACACAAAGTGTGTCGTACTGCAAACAATAATTAAAATTATTTTAGTCCCTGGATCAAAGGATCTTTCTATATAAAATATTGCCGAGTGCGCAGAAATTACTGACGGGTATTCATACATAATATATGAACATTTAATATTAACAACAAATTTTGATGGGGTAACTTTATTTAACTTTATTATTATATCTTTCCAATATTCTTATACATGTATTTATCATTTACGAATGTTTCAAAGTGTTTAAACATAATATGATTATTTATTATTGTGATAATATTATTATGATAAGTGGTAGTATATTATACTATTTAAAATAAAAAGTGTATGTTATTCACAAGACAATAAAACAATCCACATCTAAAACCTCTATATCAAAATTGTAGCTCTTTGATACTTCAAAAATGATCTAAGTTTATGAGTTTTAAAATATTTCTTAAGCTTTTTAAAGTTTATTCGAGACGGATTCTTATTAAAATAAAACATGACATACCTTATATTATATAATTAATAATTCATAATATAAAAACTGAATATGTTCTGTTTATCGAAAGAATAAAAATGAAATTTTACATCACACAATGGATGGAATGGATGGATGGATGGAAGTATTTCATAGGTATTTCCACATCACTACTACATGTCTGTATCCGAATACCAAAAAACTAAACTCAAATAATACTGAACTTGATAAATTGAATATTGCCATCTTAGCAAAACAACACGTAAAAAATTCTCAAGCACACGTCGAATCAAATTCGATCTAATTTAAACAAAATATTATCATTGACAAAAAATTATAGAATTAAAATGGATTTTGAGATTATATCCATTAGATCTAACTTCGCTTTACTGTTAGTAGTTCAATGTTTCATGCTGATGCAAAAAAAAAAATACAACAAAAAAAACAACAGTTGTCATAAAAAAAAATCCAATGGGGACGCCCTTTTTGCATACCCTAAAAACCACCACTGATGCCAGATAGATCAGTAAACAGTTGATAACGCCGAAAAATGTTGTCTATATACTATTATGTGATAGAGACATACAAGAACTGAATACTGTGTAATAAAATAGAAAAATATAGAAATTATAAAAATTTACAACGCTTCAAATAATCAAACTAAAATGTATTTACTTATTTATGAACTTATTTTTAATTTTAACAAATAAATATATTACTTAACAACCAAGTACATTATAAAAAACAAAAATTAGTGATAGAACGGTATCCGAGACGATTAACTATTATAATGTAATCTACAAGTATATAAAAATAAAATTATCATTATTATTACATTTAATTGTAAAACGTACGACCTACGTATTGTGATGTTTAAATGGATTTCTATTTTTCTATAATAAAAAAGCAATTAAATAATGTTGTGTAGGTTGTATATCACTTTAATTTAAAATCAATTATTGATCAAATTAAACTAGTCCAATAAATAATATGAACAAATAAATAAAAAAATATATAATATGCTACTTCTAACTAATGGATATAATGTAATAGATTTATTTAATTATAATTTTTTTTAAGTCCTTTTGAAATATAAGATGTTTTTGATTCATTTAAAAAAAAAATAGAAATTTACAAGTGAACTTTTAACAATATCATTTATTTTATGTGCAATTAAAAAAATTAGAAACCCAATATTGTTCAAAGACTTGAACAAAATATATTAGAAATAGCTTTTTACTTTTAATTATATTTTTATATATATTAAATTATTTATTTATATTAATACTAGTATACTTATTACAATACATGTAATGTTAATCCTTATGTTGTGTGTTACAAAAGTACCAACTTATAATCATAAATTAATTATGGTTGCAAGTTGATATTGATTTATGACTCACACTTAAAAATCTTCTTAGATTATGTATTATATTTTATTGAACGATTTTATCACTCTAGGTAGAGTTATGAAATTACAATTTATTAATTATATAATAATGCTTAATTAATATATTATTGGAGGAGTGGTATGAATATTGATTACACGATGATTAAAGGTAACTAGTTTAGTATAAGTATTTCATAAGTGACCAATAGTTAAATTTTTAATGTGTTTAAATTTTGAATATCGAAACAAAATGTAACTAATAGCTCTTTAATTTAATTAACCTCACGTTAACGCCTTCAACAGTAATTATAAAATTAGTATAGGTACTAATGAAGAGATATGAAAAGCGTATTCCTATCCAAAAATTCATCTTTTAGATTTGTTTTACCTATTGTGATTATCTAATTCAATAGTGGCCAAACTTTTTTTACCTCGGGTCATAAAAAACAACTTTTTTTTACCGCGGGCCATAAAAAAATGCATAATTCAATTTTTTTTTTTTACGTAAATGTAAAATATTACAGTTATGCAAATAAGTGTTGTTATGTAGAATACTTTCGCGGGCTATATATTAAATGATGGCGGGCCGGAGTTGGCCCGTGGGCCGTAGTTTGGCCACCACTGATCTAATTCTACAAAACACTCATACGTTTTATAACCTAATATGAAATAGTTTAAGTATTTCTTCTAACCACTTATTCACAGACACAACATAAATTATTGTATTTTGGGAGAATTACTGTTTTCTTAAAGTGTTATTTGTGGTATTAATTATTAATATAGTCCCTGTATATGTATATGGTATACAAAAATAAATTTGTTTTTTGATTAAGTTGACTGGTGGCGTACAAGGATAATATAATTAATGTACAATGATCTGTATCAATAAGAATGAGATACATGAATCAATAATTTATTATGCACAAATACCATATTTCAAAATTATCTCATTAAAGGTATCTTAAAGCCATACTGAGACCTATATACTTTATTTACAACGTTCAGATTGATCTTGCTGCTACTATAATTGTATGGTGGTTAGAAAAGAATAGTATTTTTCATAGAATTACTTGAGATCAACTTATTCTACTATTCCAAATGTTCCCTTTTGGATTTCAAATCAATTAATTAATTTGAAAATGTAATAATAAAGTCCATAAATTAAAAAAAGTTCATTTAAAAAAAAAAAAAAAAACAAATGTATTGGTAAGCTTTATGACATATTTCAATTTGTACTTGAAATGTTTATATAAGGGGATGAAAATGATAATTTAACGGCATAAATTGGTAATTTATAATAAATAAGCCAATAATTACATTTATTATGAAAATAATTATTTTCATACGTTATTTTAATTTTATGTTTAACGCTATGAAATACTTAAACGTTATTTAATGTTTTTGTGTAATATACGTCTGGAAACTTTTAACCGGTTCACGTTAGCAATATTTCAAAATGTTTATGAGTGTGTACATTTAAACTCTTAATATTCTGTATTTAAAAATGTTCATGAATAATTGACAAATCAACAATTATTGCTGAGTTTAAATTTTACTAATAAATAATGTTAAAATAAACATCAAAATTTCTAAAAACAACTGTGAAGGACTAGCTTAGTAAAATGCAAATTATGTTTGATATAACCTGTATTTAATATTGTATCGTGGAATATAAGCGAAGAAGGAAGTAATGTGAATTATTTAAAAAATTAAAAATATTTAAAGTGATGTATTTCCACCGTTTGCTACCTCCTCAGGGTATCCATAAATACCTGTATGTCTGCGTGCGTGTTATTTTAATATATTATTTTCATTTTCTGATCATTAATAAAAAATTTTTTGACGCATTATCGAAGCTCAATATTACCAATAACAAAAAGATATTCCCATATAAATTACATGCTTCTAATACCCTCATAAGTTAGCAATTCTTAGCCCATAAGGTGAAATTAATAATAACGAAGAGAGCAAGTTGGCGTCTCGGGAACTATTGATAAATTTGAACTGATACAATACTTATGCAATGCCGGTGTATCTTGTTTGTATAAAAAATAATAACTACTTACTATGTTACGCTAAAGCGGTAGGATACTGGCGTAGTAGTAAATTGAAATTGATTAATTAATAAACGTGAAACAGGTATTGGGGAGGTATTTGTTTAAAATAAATTATGAAAAAGGAGAACTGAGTACTATGATTACGGTTTTACGGATGCTACATTACTGCACAGTAGTGGAGCTACGGTCTAGCCTTTTTTATGAGCGGCCAAGGTACGTGTACATATCCCCTTCGACTGATCGGTAGTTACTATAGTAAATGGTAAGCAACCAATGATTGATGTTTTTGTGACTTCTGCGTATCATGAACTACAAATTAATGGCTCACATTTTATCAACATTTATCGTATAATTATTAGTAAGTATTATATTATTGTATAAATTGTTTTTTTTTTTTATTTTATTGCCATTGTTAAATAATATAAACATTATAGCTATGAGGTTATAGACATTATAAGATAAAAGATACATTATTTTATTTACATATAGTTTTTTTTTTTTTTATTAATTAATTTTTACTGTTTCGACAAATTTTTTGTTTTTACAAGGTTTTTAACAATTAATAAATAAAATTAAAGTTTATAATTGTGAATATTTGTGTATATAATTTGAAGATTTGTTATTTATCATATTCTATGTACCTATATGTTATGAAATATAGGATTTAAAATAAATATAAATATAGATATAAGCTGTAATTTTTTTTTTTTTTTTTTTTGTAGTTATGAGTATTGCGTGTGTGTTTACGTTTGTTCAGATTCAGATGATCCTGAAGTTGGTTCTTGAGATAGGAAGATGTCCTATGGGAGACGAGGTTTCAGTCTGGGTTTTTTTTGTTCATTTCATTGCGGAAAAAATGGTTGGAAAGTAGATTATGTCCGATTCTGAGACGAGTAAAGGTAACGATGAGATGCCTAGGGATGTTTAATCTCTGAACTAGGGATTGGAAGGGATAGTGGGACATAGGTTTCTATGCCAATAGATATAATTTGAGGGGAGAGAGGCCCATTTCGATTGCCATGCGTTACGCAATAATTTGTGTTGAATAGGAAGAAGATCAAAGGCTGAAACTTTAAAGGGAGAGGCTAGGATGTGCAATTTGATAGAGAAGGCAAGTACATCGGAAATGGAATTGAACGCATTTGTTGTCAGTGTGGAGTCGAAAAACTAAAGATTTGATGAGAAGAACAAGGGGATATAAAAGAGTTGAATGGATTTGATGACAAAGCAAGGAGACAGAACTGAGAGTCAGAGGCGATTAAAATGTTATTATGGTCAACGATATACTGAATTGAAGGACACAAATAATTGCATAACATTCCGTGGTAGACGATGATGAAAAAGCGTCTAGCTTATCAGCAAAATAAATGTTAAGCAAAGGGAAGTAAAATTAATATCCAGCTGACCTGGGTGAAACAGAACCATCAGTGAAAACCAGAAGAGATATAGGGAAATTAGACTGGATAAAGTCATTGAACATCGTATCAACTTGAGTGTGAGGAAGTCGAGTACCTATAAATTGTTAATCGTCGTAAATCATGAAACCAAACATTTTCACTGCACTTACTTCAAAGTGTTAAGGTTAATATTAAAAAATAAATAATAGATAGGAAAAATAGGTGTATTCTGTTGATTTCTGTATAGCAGGTGTATAATCGATTCATAAAACGAAAAGAATATATAAATTATAGAAATAAACTGTCGCATTAATCAATTTATTAAAATCGGAATATAATAGTTATTAACTAGTTAGACTTTTGAAATTGGTTTATTTCAAAAAAAAATACTGGTCCTAGGAATCGAAATTTGTCCTACGTGGAGGTTTTGTTATTTTGGCAGGATATTGAAAACAGCGGTTGAACAGAAAATTAAAATAATTCAAATTATGAATAATTCTACGGAAAGATTTGTTAAATTGTATCAATATAACTAATAAGCAAGGCCGTGACTGGGGGGTCCAGGGGTCTGGACCTCCCTTGAAATTTTTTAAAGTAGAAATAGTTTAGCGGTGAATATAGTTTATTAACTATAAATTGTATTAAATAATAATTGTATATTTTCGTTAAAGCAGTAATTTAAAATATGTTAAAATGTAATTGTAATATGTTAAAATATGTTAAAATGTATAAAATAAAATAATTATTTTATTTTATTTCAACGTCGTAATAAAAATTAGAATAAATAGATAAGGTTAGCTGGTTAGGTACTAGTAACAATAGAAGGTGATTGTCACAGATGATAAAAACTCATATATGAAAGTCGGTCACAGAAAATCTAAATTATTTAAGATTAAGAAATAAGAATATAACAATATTGTGTGTATTGTACAACATTCATTTTACTGCTGTTCGTACCCACGTAAACTTTATAAAAAGAGTAAAAGAAACCAAATTCAAAATTATTTTACAAAGAGACAAAAGATATGTTAAAAATTTACTATTTTATTTGATTATTATTATATAAAATGGTTATAATACAAATTTATTATATGTATAATTAATTATTAACACATTCAATGCCGCGGTCAACATGTAGATTGATTTTAATGGCTCATTATTTTTGCTGGTGTTGTTTGATTGTATTATTTTTTTTTTTTTTAATAATTTAACGTGTTAATTACGATAATATAGCCCAATTAAAAATTACCTACTACTTTATTTATTTTAGACTGATGATATCCCCACTGTCCAAACACAAGTAGATATTAGCTTATTATCTGATCAGAAAAGTTCTAGTATTGTGTAAACTAAAAATTTAGAACCAAAAACAAAACAAAATAATGGGTTAAATTCAAATGATTACGAAACAATTGAAGTTGAAAACAACGATATTAGTTACTATTTAAATAAAAATATGTGTGATGAACCAAAATTAAAATTTTTAACTTCTCCTGGGATGCCAGATAAAAATTATGTATTTCCAACAACCATAACTAATAAAAAAAAAAAAAAAATTTCAATTTAACTAGTTTGAACGTTTTCCATGGCTTGTTTACTCAACAATTGATAATGGTGGTGCTCTATGGAAATATTGTGTAATATTTAGTCAAGAATTTGGAGACAAAAACAGTAATCAAAACCTTTCTTTTTAGTATTCAAAATTTTTAATAATTGGAAACATGCAATTGAAGTATTTAGTGAACATTCTAAAGAAAATTTTCATAAAACCAACGTTTTACAAGGTAATCATTTTATAGGTACTTATTAAATAAATCAGCAAAATATTGTACAACAATTAGATTCAGCGCATGCTGCACAAATAAGTTTAGATCAAAAAAGATTAATACCAATAATTGAAAATATAATTTTATGTGGCCGGCAAAAAATAGCTTTTCGTGGTACTAATGATTCCGGACCACTTTCATCAGAAAATGTCGAACCTGAAGAAAATGATGGAAATATTCGTGCTTTATTGCGAATGCGTGTTTCATGTAGCGATAAAAACTTAATTGACCATTTTGAAAATAATAAATTAAATGCTTTTTATTTAAGTCCTCTAGTACAAAATAATTTTATTGAAATTTGCGGAAAAATTACACAGGAACAAATAGTTGAAAAAATAAACAAATCAAAATTTTTTTCCGTATTGGTTGATGAGACAACTGATTTGAAACTTGCTTTGAACAGTTATCATTATGTGTGCGGTATTTGGAGCAAAGAATAGATGATAAAAATGATATTACATATGTACTAAAAGAAGATTTTTTACAATTTATATCGGTATATTCTACAACAGGACAAAATTTGGCAACAGTAATTTTAGAAAATTTAAAAAGGCTCGGTGTTAACAGTAGGTAAATGTTAGGACAAGGGTATGACGGCGTAACATCTATGAGTGAAAATTTCAAAAGCGTACAATCTTTAATACGTGAAAAACATACTGCAGCCCTTAACGTTCAATGTTGTGTACATTCCTTAAATTTAGTACTAGCACATTCTCCGAATATTCATTACATTTGTAATTGTATTAGATCAACTAAATTAGTTGGTAATTTCATTAAAGTTTCTGTTTGACGAACTGAGTTGTTAAAAAATAAAATTAAAGAATTTATTCCCGAAACAAAATGGACTAAATTAGCATCTATGTGTGAAACTCGGTGGGTCGAAAACCACGTTGGAATGATTCGATTTTTAGATATATATAAACCTATTGTTGACACTAGATGAACTCCAATTATTTCATGCTATTGAAACATCAACAAAAGCACTAAATCTATATCGTCACATAACAACTAGTGAATTTGTTATTAGTTTAGTGACAGCTAACACACTATTTTCATTAACATTACCTTTATGTAAACATACATTTCATTACAATCAGTAACATGTGATTTAAGTGAAGCAGTGTCATTTGTCGAAACTGTTTTGAATGAAGTTGAAGACATGCGAATCAATAAAAACCAAACATTTAAAGAAATATTTGAAAAAGCAAAAAATATGTTGATAGACGGAGAAGATTAGATAAAAATATAAACAAAAACTAGTTGGACGTCAAAAAAATAGAACTAACGTTAATTTTAACTCTTCAGAAGAATATTTCCATATAGCTATTGCTATTTCTTTTTATGACGATTTTATTCAGCAACTAAACGATAGATTTTTAAAACACAAAACAGTTTTGTCTTCTTTATATTTATTAATACCAAAAATGTATTATAAAGCTGCATTATCAGCTACAGATTTTAATTTATATTCTGACTATATAGGTATGGATGTATTACCCGCAGAAATTAAACTATGGAATAAGAAATGGATCTCACATTCTGAGAACGATCGTCCTAGTACAACCATCAATACATTAAACAATTGTAATTCTGATTTATTTCCGTGTATATACTTTTTATTAAAAGTTTTAGCTACATTACCAGTTTCAACTGCAACGCCCGAGAGAACGTTCTCAACGCTGAAACGGATGAAAACATTTTTGCCAAACGCTATTGGACAAAACCGTTTAAATGGAGTAGCATTATTATGTATTCATAGAAATATTAAAGTAGATCCCGAAGACGTCCTTAATAAATTTGCTCTTCAAAAAGATAGAGCTATTTTACTAATATAAAATAGTCAACATATTGCATGCTTATAGACTATACATTTATAATTATTTTGTAAATTTAATATTGAAAAAATTGTATTTTATATTTTATCTTTTTTTTATTTGTGCTTTTAAATAATGTGAATAATTCTATAATATGTAAAATATTGATAATCAACTATTATATAAATTGAATATTATAATGATGACTTATGTTTTAATAATGATAATAATGACATTTTATATTTTTAACGTAAAAATGAAAAGTGTTTAGTATCTATATTTAAAAAAATGTTAGACCCCCCCCCCCCCGAAATTTTTTCCCAGTTACGGTCTTGCTAATAAGTGCACTTGTCAACACTTTACAACGATTCGTATTAAACAAATCTTGATTTAAAAATATTACTTAAAAAATATAATAAAAAAAAGTGTTTATGTTATAAAATATGTTAAAAAATATATATATTCATATTGGTGGCCGATACCAAATAATTGAGAAAAAGGCGAAGGAAAAGAGGATGATTCATAGAAAATGTTTATGATTTGATACTTAGAATTATTTTTAATACATATATTAAGTCGGTATAATAGAAATATACATTTAGTTACTATGGCAAAATAGCCATATTTATAATAGCTATAGAGATATTAATTTTATTAACCACAAATAGTTATAATATTTGATTAGAATCTAATTAATCGATACTTACTAAAATTTTTTATAATTTACTATTTCCTATTTTTCTCTTATTGTTATTTTTCTAGATCGCTAAATTAGGTTATTATTTTAGTAGGTCATGATTATTAAAAAATATAATCTAATTTAATCTTATAAGACTAAAAAATACAGTTTTTATTTATCAAAAAGTTTAGAATATATAAATAATGTTATTGGTAGTTGTTTTAATATATTAAATAGCGGAAATAATAGTTATACTAAAAATATAATTTATAACAGTTACATAAGTCTATTGAGAATCATCATTCACCTAAAAATACATTGAATAATATTTAAAGGTTATCATATGTATTTATACTGAGTTGTTTAATAAAAATTAAGCCATATATACTTTTCTCATTTTTATATTGTACAAATCATTTATCAAATAAATTGTAGTTATGTTTTCATATATAGAAACCTATGTAAAGGCAATATATAAGCACCGAATCAATATGAAATACCAAAACCAATTAAGATTATTTTAACCAAAATTTCTCATTTTATATAACATTTAAAATGAAATTTACTAAAACCTATTGTAACCTATCAAATTGTATAGTAGATAATTGCTTTTGTTATTTATTTTAATAAATTAACTCGATTAATTCAGAAATTTAAAACATTAAGATCTATTTTAAGAATAATCTTTGAAATTTTGTGAGTAAATTATTATATAATAAATAATAATATATATCTAATATATTATATTAGATTTTTAGTTGGTGCGTGAAAATGTAATAGACGATAATAGCAGTGATACGAATTGAATCCGAATTCTCTGAAAATCCGGATTTCTAACCTAACCTAACCATGGTTTAATATTTCAGAATTCTGTATTAAAATTAAAAAATTATTTTATAATAAAATGTGTGGTTATCAAATCAATAAAATAATACTAATTCAATTATTTTTAAATTTAAATTTGAATTATGAATAAAATTCGGTTTTCGGATTGTGAATTCCAAGAATTCGGATTTTTCCCATCACTGGTTAATAGATATATTATTTCTAAACACTAACCGAAAAACATAATTCGAATACCAATAAATCCAATCAGAATCTGCAATTACGTAATATTTTAATTATTCATCAACAAAAACTAAAAGAATATATACAATTCTTCCAAATCATTCATTTAATTATTCATAAATTATGATTTTAAAGGTTTATGTAAGCATTAATAGTCATATTGTATTTATATTTTATAATTATACCTATTATTAATTGTTATTCTATACGGTAAAAATGTATAGTTAATTTTATCAATATATAAATTATTTATTTATTTGATTACTTCAATATTATACTTGTACATTTAAACAAATGAGTTAATTTTTAATATAAATATTCATCTTCATTACTACGGCTTGGTTATAACTAATAACCAGGAAACAAAGTTAGTAATGATAGTTAAGTAAGAAATCGAAATTAATTGTGGATTATTTTACGGGAACTCATAATTCGTACTGTTACGTAATTTGAACTTTGATTGTAGTTTGATTTAAATTAATTGCAACTATATTATATAATCAATATTTTAAATAATAAAAATAGTGCATTAAATTTACATAAATCAAGATAGACGTTTAATGTAGGCACGTATAAATTGTTTGATGTAAACCATCAAAATATATTAGATTGAAATTAGTTACAGTTAAAACTAATTACAAATAAAGACAGCTAAAAATGAAGCCTATACCTAACTACAAATGAAAAAAATGTAACTTTACATGTATAAATAATTTATGCTTCACGTGTAAAGAACTGCCGATTTAGATGGGTCTCTTGAACGAACCATATTATAGTTATATAATAATATAATAAATATATAATAATTATATATTATAACTAGGTTTTTAATAATTTGTGTGAAAAATATTAGTGTTAAGAATTATGCATTTCATCACTTTACACGTAAATTCAAATTTCACTGTCAAGGAGCAAGAGTGGTTAGCAATCTGTACATCACTCACCTAACCGATCCATCCTAGTTATATTGAAGTAGAAAAAAATGCATATATAATATAAAAAATGTCAAACTTATATTAATCTTGAACTATCTGATTATCAGATGATAATAATTGTATTTACAATTATAATACATTCCTTATTTCACTCATAATCTATAACTATAACAATAGTGAACTATTGTTATTCGATTACTTAATTTTTAATAACTGGAAAAGTTATGACTTATTAAGTATATGTAAAGCACATAATTTGACTACGTCTATATCAAATTAACTTATTTGTTCGCGATTTTTAGTTTATTGCTGATAGGTGCAGTATGCGCCATAGAAAACTCACAACGCTCTACTAACTGGTACTAAGTTTATAGAAACCTTAAATATTTAGCGAACAGAATTAAAATATAAATTATGAGCTAAATTTTTAAAAATTAAGCTTAAATAAACGTTGATTATCTAGGACCTATACTATATAATATTATGTTATGTAGTTAATTTATTATTAAAATAATTAATTCTTGAGTATAAATAACATAATATATAGTTTTATATAACCGGACTCATTACGTCATGGAATTTATTCAATGTGTTAAGCTTAAAATATTCATTATAATTGGACCCAGGGTTATCATGATAAAATAAATAGTAATAACATAAATCAAGAATTATGATTTTCGGATGACGGTAGATCGAGACAAATAAAGGGAATGCCAATAATGAGAAGGACCAAGATTTCATCACCAATAAAAAAAAGGCCACCAAAAATTCTTCAGATAAAATTTCATTATGTCTTATGCTGAACTTAGGTAAGATTAAGCTTAACGCGTTATTTGTATTTTTTTTTTATATGTAAATCAGAGTTGAAACGTTTTATACTGTATAAAAATAAAATCCCTTACTATTTATTTATTTATTTTTTTATTTAATCCTATATGTGAACTTATTAATGTCAGTCAAAAATCCTCTTCATCAATCGCAAATGCAACTGAAGCATGGTTGGCTTTATCAAATAAAATTTCAAACCACTTTGAAGGATTTGATTCAATAATATAAAAAGGATAAAATCATGCATTAAATAAATATTTACTAACAACAAATTTTCTTCATCCAAAATATCAAGGGGAAAAAAAGAAACCTGAACATAAAAGTATTGTTGAAGATTTTATTTTAAATTCTGATGAAATTGGATCTGAAGACTTAAACAGTTTTATTGCGTATAAAGAAAAAACTGGGCTATTTAAAATTTTATTTTAAAAACATGGATTATCAGTAGAGCCCGGATTTATATGTATTTGCATATTTGTACTAAGTATATGCACGTCTATGAAGGTTTAAAATGTTCACAATTCATACCACACCGAATTTAGACACCAATTTTTAAATTGCATATTTTGCATATTTCGAGGGTTATTGCATATTTATTCAGAAATGCATAGAACATGCATATTTAATAGATTTTTAATAAATTAACTATTTTAATTTACAGTAAATGTTGTAATCGCCTCGAATAGAGCACGAATATACATGATAGGTATTAAGTTTCAAAAATATTATTTTAAAATATTTTTATTTATTTTAAGTTTTCTTTATTTATTTATTTATTTTTAGTTTTTTAATAGTAGGTAACTTCAAATGATCTAAAATATTTATTTTTGGTTTTTTTTTAATTTGTATTCTCGAATTTAAGTTTCCTAAAAGTTTTAGATCGATTTAAACAATTTCAAATATAAAGCAGTGGATCTTATTATTCTTGTTTTTGATAAAATATTTAGAATTTTATTTGGTATAAAAGAGTGTTTTTTTTAAAAAAAAACACACATTTTATAAAGTGTAACATAATGCATATAATTGCATATTTAGCCACTTTTTTTTTGCATATTTGCATCATATTTAACACTTTTTAAATACATATAAATCCGGGCTCTAATTATCATGCATTTTGGTCTTTTACTAAAAATAAGCATCCAAAGTTACAAGGATTGACAAATAAATACTACATTTACCAGCGTAAACTGCCCAGATAGAAAAAATGTTTTTTAACTGGTCATACATACACAGTTCTCTTAGAAACCGTCTTCATAAAAAACGTTCCAAAAAATTATTAAGTACCTACTACACACTTAAATTAAATGCAAAAACTCAAAGTTCATCAAATAAGTATTAAATATTAATTATTATTTTATAGTTAATGTTAATAATTTAGTTTTAATATTGTAAAAGGATAATTTTTTTTTTGTAACATTTAATAAAGAATTATCAAAGGGAATAGAAAAATACTTTTATTTTACATTTACTTGTATTAAGATACTCAGCGTTGCTAATTACTAATGTTATTGTTAGTGCATTCTTAATGGAATTGATAACATTTAAATGTTACATTAAAATATGAATATAATATCATAATAAATTATTTATATTCTGTATCTGTAGGAATATTTTATTATTTTTAAGGTAGGTCATATTTGAATAATTAAAAAAAGATAATTAAAAAATTGCAAACAAAATTTTTTTTTATAATTTATGCAACATGCATATATAATTTTTACCACCAAATATATTTTTAGTATGTATAAAAATTAAAAACCTTACTTTATATCTGAAATAGGAGGTATTTTTAATTTTTAAGAGTGAATTTCAAAAACAAACCATATTGTACGTTTTAGTAATTTTATACGTTTTATACGTGGGACATTACCAAACCTTATATATATACATAAAACGAAATTTTTATTTTCATATCAAGCTTTAGCAGGTTTGTGTAATTGGATTAAAAACAACTCATATGTAGGTATAGTATTTTTTTTTAATTTCATATAATCAGTTTTCATAATAATATTTTTCAAATTTTTCATGCACAGTTAAAATTATATAATGTTATAAATATGAAAGTTAAACTTCTCCATTTATCTATATCTTATAGTCCGATTAACTTAATCCTAATATGATTTTTATCGAAAATATTAATCTATTATATACCTATTAGAGTGATTATATTTTATTATGTTCCTCATCGTGTACTACTCTTTATATCTTAGGCTTTTCCTCATTTTCTATGGTAAATAAATGAGTTAAAAAACAATGAAAAAATATTTTTAAATTATATTATATTATATATTTTTATAAAATATTATAAATATAAAAAATATTTTTAAATTAAATTATATTATATATTACAATAAACCGATGATTATTTTTATAAAATAAAAAATACACAAATAATATTTATAATGTAAGGTTTTTTAAACACGTTTTTAAGCTCATTCTTGATAGTGAAAAAATCATATTTTAAATTAATAAATCCAATATTTATTTAAGTGATTAGTGAAATAGTTTATATGAAAAAATTAATATTTTCAATTGAAACTTGAAGTAGATAATTGCTCTCAAATCCTTAACAATCAATTTGTGTATCTATACTTAATTGGGAAAGATGATATAAATATGAATAGGTATTATAATAATGACATATATTTTTTATTCACGATGGAATTTGTTATTTGATTTGACATTAAAAAAGTTACTATTATAAATACTTTTCAAATTATTCAAAAGCTCACCAAATATAGTACCTTCGAATACTAATTAAAAATATATTGAAATCCATATTTTTATAATTCATATTATCCTATAAATAATTTATTTCAAACGTTATGATTAGGGTACGGATATTTATATTTTATATGCATATTTTATAAATAAGAAATAAAAAATATTTGAATTGCCTCTACTTCAAAAAAGAAGGTATAAGCAGAAAACTTTAACCATTGCAAGTATTTTCCAAAAATCCAGGGTATTTCCAAATTAAAACAATTTGTAGAATATTAAGCATAGTACTAAGTGACGAAAATTAAGGTATTTTGGAATAGTTATCTGAAGACATATACATTTTTTTTTAATATGTACTAATAGTATCTTGTAACGTAGAAAGTAGTTTTTCTAAGTATTTGTTTCAAAACTAATATATTTTATTGTTAATTCTGAACTTATGTAATAGATTAATAATTATTTATTCCGTGATTTATATATATATATATATATATATATATATAATAAATTTTAATAGTTTATACGATATAGGTAATATAACTATTTTTAATGATATTTTTAGCACATAAAGAAATTTTTTCGCATATTTTTGCACATATTTTTAATTTTCGTGGTCATAAATATGTGCATATTCAACAGTATTTCTTGTATCAAAATCCGGGTTTTAGTTGTTATATTATCAATAGGTATATGAAATAAAAAATTAAAAGCTTGTAAATTAATAATATTTGATGAACACCAATAAGTGCAAGATTATTGAATAATGAATTATTAAAGTTGTTAATTTTTTTTTATACATAAACTATTATTTAAAAATCCTTTATCTCGAGCGAAAAAAACATTTCTTTTAACAAAAACGAGTACTCACTTATTAAAATGTATTTTAGTATCGAATCAATTAATATTTAAAAAAAACTATTAAAATTTAATTGCTTTTTTTATGTTTTTGTTAAATCTAGATCAAATTTTACTTTAAATTAGTAATATCTACTTGACATTTGAACTATATTTCAATTACATGAACCAAGTAAGAAATAGCTTAAATTATATTTTATAAATAGTTAGTAATTTTTCTTTTTTTATGTTTTTTTTTATTGATCTCATTAAACATCGGCAGCAATCGGTCATTAGTTTTTTATAATCACAATTGTATTTTTACATTAAGTTTTTTAATTATTATTTTATAAATTATATAATCTTAGATTTGGTTGTATATGTTAATTTGCATAAAATAGTTAATTCACTTTATATTGTTTTGGTAGTTGGGCCCAAGAGCTGCATCTATATTATGAGATATCTTATGATCTATCCTATCTTGATTGTACTTTAAACATTCTGCAATGATCTGATTGACAGAGAGTTTGGTTCTACATGTTGTACATATTGGTGAGTCTTCTTTAGCCATAAAAAACCGTGTGTGATTCTGGTATGTCTTCTTTGTAGCTTGTGTATTACGGTTTCTTCTTTCCGTTTAAGATTGGGGTTTTGTCATCTGTATGCGTCTCTTTTTATTTCATTTAGTTTGATGCTTTATTTGCTCCAGATGTATTGTCATTTATCATTAATGATTTCTTTAATATATTTTTTTGAGACATCACGAGATACTTGTTCGATTAAAGGCGTATCGGAATTAGTTATAGCGAGAGAGGCTTGTTCGTCTGCAATTTCATTCCCTTTTATTCATTTTGTAATTTTATTTTTGTACTTATTAGATTAATAATAATAATACAAGTAACAATATTTACTATTTATTATAAGTAATAAAATAAGAGATGATTCATATTTTATGCTTACGTTTAATTAAATATATTGACCATTGTAAATATTGTAATATGAATACGTTTTATTGTAAAGTAAAAATCAATAGATATTTTTATTATATTTAAAAACGCTATTGATAATTTATTTATAAATATATTTATACATCTCTATAACTGGGATTTGTATATATTAGAAATTAAAGAAAATGGACTTTTAAAATTTACATTTATCTATATTAAATATTAAAGAATAACTAAAGTATTTGAAAATGAGGGTTTTTTATACATTTCACCCATACCATAAACATTTATACAACCACTACAATGATAAACAATAAAAAAATTATACACACATTTTGTAGGGAAAGTAACCACGAAAAATGAAACCGAAAATTCGACTCTATCTTATTATATATATAAACATATACATTATTTGTACACAGAAACAAAACTCTAAGACACGAATCAAAATATTTCTAAGTTAAAATAATTAACGAAAACTCGAGAGTATCAAAATATGTAATAAAAAATTTGATAAAATAAATTAATCGCGTTACTAAATTATTTTGCACAGCTTACGAAGTGTACAGTATGATTAATATAGAAAAAATAAATAAATATCTTGGATCTTGTAGTATTATCAATACACTATGTATAAATGCTTTAGAATTTTAATTTTATATTTTTACAACCAGTTACTCTAAACATTCATATTTTTATTTTCTCACAAATTCATATATTTTCAAATTAATTAAAATCTATCATTTAACTAATTACACAATAATTATTACTTAACCGGTTCGTCCTGATAACATTTATTTATTCGCATTGAACATAAACGATTATTTGATTATTTTAAATAATACAATATATTAGATGGTCCTGTGGTATATATTTTACCAAGTATAAATATTTTTACTACAATATAAGAACCATTAAATTTGAAATTTAAATTGATATTCAACTACCTCAATGTTCGATTATCGTTATTCAGTTATAAAATTGGTAAATTCATCATAAATTTTATTATAATTAATATATGAGCAGTGTAAAGTAGATTGAAATTCGGCACAATGATTATGAAATAAATAAAAGAGATTAAAAATAAAATTAACAAATTTAAAAAGGTCGATAATCTTGGTAGTTTATGTTTTTTTTTTTTTTTGTTGTGCAAGTTGAATTTAATTGTTTAGGTACATTTGAAATCATTGAACCAATGATAAACTGAAAAAATCTGAACGAAAATCGGTATAATATATTTTATCTATGTATAGGTAAATCTGTCTTTATGTCGAGTTGAACATCGTCTTTACACTTCATGTCCGAGTTTTCTGCGCACAATTATCTATTCCTTTTTTTCTTTCGTGGACCAAATGTGCATTTGAAATAAAATTGTTTTCACTT
The DNA here is from genome assembly GCF_003268045.1 of Sipha flava. Lineage (NCBI taxonomy): Eukaryota > Metazoa > Arthropoda > Insecta > Hemiptera > Aphididae > Sipha > Sipha flava. Next base: position 3,233,414 of record NW_020273306.1, read on the forward strand.
CTAACACATTTTTATAACACTGAACCTATAAGTAAGATTTAAAAAATCATAAACATTATGAGTCATAACATTGGTCTTACTACTATGTGAAAACATCAAAAATGCATAAGTATACATTTTGTTTATAAGCATTTTAATTATCAAATGTTGACAAATTTAGATCAAAATCGCAAAGATCTCCGTAAATTTTGAAATTAAAACACAACATAACTTTCAATTTTAATACGTAAAATTTAAAAAATGTAATATATAAATTTTCACGAGATTTTCTTAGTATTGAATAAAAAAAAAATTACCATAAAGTCAATAAAAATTATATAAGCTATAGAATGTTAAATTTTAATAAAATTTCTGTATTATTCGAATATTTATATAAATTTAAATTAAATAATATTATTGTAGCCATTTTTTTATCTAAAAATATTAACTTTAGGAACTTAACACAAACTGGATACTTGTATAATCTTTATACATATTATGTAATAATATTCTTAACTGTTATTATTAAATTAATCAATATCCAAAGGTCATACATAAGTATTATGTTTTTCTTTTTGTTAAAAATGATTACGAACTTGTTAAGTACTAATACCATTATATCTGATATACTTATTAATTGCCAATATAAACTATCTTTAGGCATAGCAGTTGATATAACCGCCCTCTTACACTCAGAATTGTTTTTTGGAAACCAACGGTACATTGACATCAAATACAAAAGAACGATTCAAAAATGTACTAGATTTTTTTTTTATTTAGTATATATTTTTACGTTATTACTCTGGTTCACAAATAGCCAGATTATCGATATATGGTATACTAGAGCCTCATTTGAATGCGAGAATAATTTATTATTTTATCCACGCACACAACAGTGATTGTAATAAATTTATAATAATTAATTACTATCTTTCAGATTTATAGTACCTATAAAAACTAAAAGAGAGAGTTACATACTACATTCAAGTACAATCACTTTTCTCATATTTTCTGTATAATATTCAATTTATTCTAAATTTAGTGAAATACAATGTAAACCATCTGCGGATACTCATCAATTTACGTTTATTGTAATTAAATTAAATTAAATCACATCTAAATTTTATATGTAAAAATTATAATGAGTTAACAATAACCATTTGTTTTATATAAAATTATAGATAATACATTCCGTACACAAAAAATTGTTTAGGAAAAAAATAATTATCCATATCGGTCGATAATAACACGATAATAGATAATATTGCAGGATATCTCGTTCGTTTTAGCTTGCGCAATTGCCGTTTGGATTTGATTTTCGATTACATGAAATGCAAAATATGTTTTGATCACGCGTTCAAAAATCGGATAACGCTCTCTAAATACAACGCAAACATGTTTTCAAAATATCCACACGTTTCAATCATTGCAATCCAATTAACGCTACGAGAATGAAAACCATAAAAATTAGCATTCGTGAAACCGTGTAAGAATTAAAAGTTAAATGGAAACACTTAATGTTCTCTACTCACACAGCATTCACAACTGCACCAGATATCCTCGCGCATTATTCTAAAAGTTATTGCTCGCTATCGTCATGAATTAGCCGCTCTTGTTAAAGAAAAAATTAAAAACAACGAGCCTGTACGAAAAAACAATGCACATAAACATTTCAGTTCAAGAGTACCTACCAAACTGTTTTTTTTTCTTTAAAACGAAAACTACACATCATAGTTAATTTATTTTCGGTATTGTATGTAAAAATCAAACCTAAATAACTTCAATGTAAATTAAGAAATAATTAGTATTTGTTGTATAAATAAAAACAAAAACGTGTGAAAACCATATTGCCAGAGCATTAAAAGAAGCTCAAAAAAACCTTAAGGATACAGGCAGTAGCGCTTAGTGTTTCATATGGTACTGCATACAAATAAAAACTGAGTACAGCTCTAAGTATATTAAGTTATAACTGCAATTTCGAAGTCGTTTTATATCAAAAATACAAATTGTTATAACTTGTACATTCTAATACTAATCTACCTTTGTCTACCACGTGACCACCCACTTAAATTAGGTATTGTGCCCACAATACCTAAACATAAGCAGTGGCGTTTCAGACGTACTTTTTAAGATATTACTATACTCACCCATCCCTTGAACACACACAACATTTAAAGAGTTATTTTTTGTATTATTATTTATTAATATTACAAATATTATAAAAATAATAACACAGAAATAATATGAATCATTAATAGTACAATATTATCATTATTAATATTAACAATAATTATACTTAATATATTTAAAGGCTATTGTTTTAACTTACATGTTAAAATAGTATCTACCCACCCCTTATTTTCTTGGTGTAGCAGCTGATACATCTAGCAATAGGGTAGGGATCGATGTCACTAGATATGGGTATCAATGGAAATATATTAAATTGTTTGTACAGTATGCAGCAAAAATCCTCATAGATTTATCAAATTTTATAATTTTATTTTACTCGTAAATTTCCCAGTCCGAGTTAATCAAATGGAATAATCTGGAAAATTATTACAAAAAATATACGACCTTTGAAATTTTTACTTTTTACAGTAATTAATTTTTTAATTGATAACATGTTTTACACAAAATAAACAATCACCATTAATTATTGTGGCATTATAAATACACATAATGGGTGGTAATTTATTTGATTATTATGTACAGTCATTAATCAATACAAAATTAGTTCTATAGATAATTTAAAAGTGATTATATCAATTTACAAACAGTTCCTATTGAAATAATTATTTGCAGTGTCAATCAATTATTCTAAGTATTTTAATTATTTTAGTTATATTCATTCATTATTAATATCACATAAAATTATTTTTGTTAATTTAAGACACGGTAAATTGTTTAAATCGAAAAACAATAATTAAATTATACTTCAACAAAAACTAAAATAAAGATAAAAACCAAGAATAATCATCAAAATGGTTTTGTACAAGTTTTATTGAAAATTTAGTGATCGAATGCATTATATTAGCATTAATAGCGATTTCTTCAATACTTTCACTGCGTAGTAAAACATTTGGATGGATTGTAATATTATCTATCAGAAACGACCAAAATTCAGCACAAAATTTTTAAATTTATTCTAATAAGAAAATGTTTAATAATTTATAAACAACAAAAAATTAATAAATTATTGTAATTTATTATATAATAAGGTTTTTATATTTTGATAAAGTATCTACTACAAAACAGTTCAAAGATCAATTTAAAATGTCTGTCGATCACGTATACCCAATTTACATAGGTACTACTAAATCACCACATCATTACTTGTAGCTACAATAAAGGACGTTTCCGTTTTCCGCCAAATCGGTCAACAATTATTATCTTCATATTAAATTGAAATTTGTTCATTATATTTGTTAATAACCCCTAAACATAAATTTACAAGAATGAGTTCGACAAAAATTAAACATTTTTAATTTTTTGCGCACAATAAAATTAATATATTTTTCAAGTCATAATTTAATCGTAAAAGCTGTTTACCTTATTTTGCCAAAATGTTCTCTCCTTTCAATGAATCGGGAGCAGCATGTATATAAGTTGAATTAGCAGTAAGAATTTTGCATCGGCTTTCATAACATTTTTTCGTACATGATCTATGTCAGGGTGGTCCAATCTGGACAACCAAAGAATATTGTTTACACAAATGTGTTGGATTAATAATAAAGAATTTAGAAAAAATAAATGATTTTTATTGCACTTTTGTGTTGGTGCTGCGAAGCGCACAGGAGTCGACTATTAATTATAATAAAACTAATTTTAACTGTACAACCTACGTGCTATTATTTTCGTTTGAAAATGTACGTCGTTTATAGTATTATATTCGTTTGTTGCTAGGGGATCGAAAAAATAAAGAAGGTAAATAATAAACATCTGATTTAAGAATTGCATTTAGAGAAAGCAATAACTGCACACGGGCGAATTCTATATATGGGCTACGAAGTGCACGGGTTCAGCTAGTTATAATTAATAATAAGCCGCTTAATAACTACAATAATAATAATGACTTCCACAATTATCCACCAATAGAAATAGGATTCGCTGAGGCTACTATACTAACACGCAGGACCGGCTCAAGTGTTTAAACAAACATAAGCCAAATTTAGTTGTTGTCGCCCATTACGTGTAAATATTTTATAAAATATTTTTTTTTTTATACATAAAAATTTTCCAGGGAAAATGCCACCCTAGGCGTGGCCTATGTCGCCTACCCCTTGAGCCGGGCATGCAAACACGATATTTATACACGTATATATATACGTTATTCGTAAGGAGCTGAATTTAATCATGGTTTTGGACATAACTCATTGCACATATACCTACGGCTTGTAGTAAAAAAACATAAAAAGTATACAATCATATACCTAATGATTTTGTTATAATATTAATGTGGGTTTTTTTTTAATATAAGTCTTTTAAGGAGATTCAAAAAAAGACTTCGAGGGCCTCGGGTTAGACCACGCTGAACTACGTCTTCAACGGATATATAACCACACAAACCTTGTCCACTTTCTAGTAAAATAATTGTTTTTGAGTCACATACTGTTATCTTCTACAGTTCTATGCTTAGAGACGGAATCGGTTATTTGTCAATCCATAAAGTGTGTATACAGCACTATGGTGCCCTGCATGATTACTTCCAATTCGACAAATTCATAATAATTTTTTGTACACTTTTTTTCGTAAGATTTACACCTCGTAATGCTGATTTTAAACGTATATAAAAAGTAAAATTTAAAATGGTTGTAAATTATCATACTATATATAATCTATATAGTCAGAATATAAATTAAAATCTGTAGCTGATAATGCAGCTTTATGACACATTTATTAGTCCTAATCTTTATTACGACGTTGAAATAAAATAAAATAATACATTTTAACATATCTTATTTTAAATTACTGCTTTAACGAAAATATACAATTATTATTTAATACAATTTATAGTTAATAAACTATATTCATCACTAAATTGTTTTAACTTTTAAAAATTTCAGGGGGGGTCCGGACCCCTGGACCCACCCAGTTACGGCCTTGAATTCGACATTTAATAAAATATTTTGTAAATATTTAAATATTTCTAAATTTAAATTGTTCACTTTGATTTTATATTTTTATTGCGCATATAATGAATTACTCGTCTGTAACACAAATGTTTCATCACATGATCACTTTCAAATTCTAAGTGAAGCGAAGAACAGTAGCGTGGCGAACTCAACAATTTTCAGAGACAGCTACATTTTGTAGATACCCGCCCACAAGGCCGTATCCTGGAGGGGTCCAGGGTTTTTGGACCCCCCTCCCGAAATTGCTTCAATATTTTACGAATGTTTAAAATATTTAACTTAAAATACCTAACTATGAGAAAAAAAGTTTAAAATTCCTTTAGCAAACATAAAGAGCTAAAAATAAACTTTTTTTTTTATATAAAATTATTGATGTTTACAAAATGCCCATTCTGTCGCGGCGACCTTATTGGTGGGACATCGTTAGTGGTTGGAAAAATACTTGACGATACGGGTATGTATTATTTACAATTGGTAATTTATTACAAGTATATTTTCTATTTTTAAAGCGAACCTACAGGCTACAGCTAATGCAATCTCTTTCTTTTTCAGTACAATCCTCTACTGAGTGCTGCCTACACAGATGGATAAATTAATTTCGTATTATTTTCACTAGTTATTTTATAACTTATTAAATATTACCAGGGCTCGAAAGTTGTAACACTAACATTTTTACTTTTTAGCTCTTAAATAAGCACTTAAAAACTCTAAAATATGTGCTATAGCATTATAAATAGCACGAAAAGTGCATTTAACTTGAAAAAATTATAAATTCATTAGAAAAAAATTAAATGTAATTTTACAAATTGATAGGCTCATAGATGGCTGGACTGGTTAAATTATAAGCTGTTAACAAAAATTTTAAATTAATTAATTAGTAAATATCATTATTATCAACTAATTGTAATTATTTTCTGTATTATGTGAAAATATACCCAAATATAGCACTATAAACCCTAAATTAGCAAAATAGCAATAATACCCGTATGTATGAAAAAATAGCAAAATTAAATTATGTGTATAATATCCGAATAGTTTGAAATATATTTGTATCTTACTTTGGATGTTCTAGGATGAACCAAGAATAATATGCATTTTCTAGAACTTCCGAGCCCTGTTTGTTACAAATTAATAATCATGTCAGACGAAAACAGCTGTTCAATTTCGACTTCACATATTGGTATTCCATGACCAGAAGTTGAAAAATATCTTTTATTCTCAAATTTTTAATGGACCTATTACATATTATAAAATAATTAAAATTGAAGCAAGTATTATAAAATTAATTTGTATGAAATAAACAAATTTAAAAAATAAAAACAAAACAACAATACCTAATTAAATTAATTATATACAATTAATTATATTAATACAATTTTAAAACTTTTGAAGAACAATAAATATTCTTTATTTAGGAACGAGAAAAGGAACTAGTTCCTTTCTTCAAGACAGGAACGGTAAAGGATTTAGTTCCTTTTTAGCAAGATAAACGTCAACGTCAACGAGTTCCTTTTTTAAAGGAATTTTCCAAGCACTGCTAAATAGCAAACTATTTCCTATCTTTGAAGTCGACCGTCATTTGCAGGTATGGCAAATACGATAGTGACTATCGATAGTATAAAAAATCGATATTACTATCGATACTTGATTAAAAATATTTTAACCTGCAGTTGTGAACATTGTTTTTTAACAACAATATACTTAATTGAAGTCATAATTAGTTTATTTCATTGAGTTTATATATCCAACTATAGGTACAATTTAAATTCTAATTAATTTTATATTAATATCAACGGTTAATATTCGTAAAGGAAAATCGAGAATCGTGATCACAATCGCTACTCATATACACACAAATATAATAATTATTATATATTACTATTATTATTACATATTATTACATAAATCTGTGCTAAAATATATTACTTTATTAGATGTACCTAGTTAAACTTTTTCTGAACATTCTTAACAACCATCTAAAATCAAATATTATGGGGAAAAACTGAATGTCAATGAATATTGGAGAATAATTTCAGATTATGCATATTTTATATTTTCACAGTAAATATAAATAATATAATATAAAATAATAATATATTATAAAAAAAACGTAGTATAATGAAAAAACTAATGCATTATAACAATGAACTTGAAAATGGTATACATAATGAACTAAGTTACAGATCTATAAGTAGCGGCGAAATGGCTAAACATTTCGTCCCGGGAAATTACCGTATGACTGACCAATAATAATAATTTTTCATAAAAGTCTCCTTTATTCATGGATTAAATGCTCGTAGAACTGTTTAACATCACGTTTACACTAGGTTTTTATCACAATTTTACAATTAAATAGAATATACTTATTAATACATTATTTTTATAAAATAATTTTTAATCGAAGTACATTGGCCCAGTGTTATAATATGACTAGCAGCTCACCGAGAACTTTCCCGGTATCCCGGTGGGCCAACTACCACTGTCTATAAGTATATAATTATAAAGTACAAAGAAGTAAATTATAATAAAATAAAATGTAAAATTAATACCGCTGACCTTCAACTTTACGTTTACTATTTTTTACTTTATTATTAAAAAGTTCTTAGAATATACCATCAAATTTATTTACCATCATAATTTTGACTTCAGAGTCAAGAAGTCCTTTGGATCTTAATTTTTTGAATAATTCCATCATATTTTTAATTTTGAATTGCTGCCTACGGATCTTTTGTTGTAATACTTTGATTTTGCCTTTCATTTTCCTAACTGGAGTTATTATTTCAGTTGACTTTCTTTTTTTTGTAGGTGTAACATGAATAGGTTTAGCTTTTGTTGGAGTGATCAATATTGGATGAATTTCTTCAGTTAACTTATTATCTGGATTTTCATCAGTGAGTGAAGAATCTGAAGCAGTTTCTTTTGCGAATTTATGAATTTTTACTGGTGGCTGAGACGATGATGGAAGTAGTGGAACAGCATTATTTTTAAGTTTTAAATAATAACTACCTCCTGTTGGTTTTTGATAGTCAGTATGTAAAAAATGATTACTGCATAGCTTACTCCATTTCGTTGGAACAAATCCACTTTTTGTAACCAAGACCCATGCCTTTATTATTTCTGGATTTTTAAATGGTATAAACGTATCACATATTAATTATTAACGCTTATATAGGTACATAATAGAGTTGGAGTTTTAAACTTATGAAATATAATGTAAGTCACAATCTGACGTTTTCCTATTATTACAGTGAACAATTATAAACCATTTTACTATTTTACTTTTAATATTTAATAATTTTAAATTTTTGGTTGACGGTTTTTAAAATTGATAAAAAAAAAGTTGTGATAATAGGCATCGATAAAGTTATAATAATCGATAAATAATATATTGATACTATACTATTGATAATCACTATCGTTTTTGCCACACATGCAAATGGCGGCCGACTTCAATTTTTTTCCTAGGTGAAAATATATTATTACCGCGAATCCCTATTATACCCACAGATGTGCCAATAAAATTTAAATACCTTCAATTTCCAAATAGATTGGCATTTGCTATGACTATTAATAAGCCTCAAGGCCAAACGATGTCTGTCTGTGACTTAGATTTGAGCACATCATGTTTTTCACAGGGACAATTATACGTGGCGTACTGTCGAACCATCCAGTTTGTTTGTGTTGGCGAAAGATGGGATAATGAAAAATATTTTACACTCTGTTGCATCAAAGGATTGATATTGTTTTTTACTAATATTATCATAATTAGCGATGTATATAATTTTAAAGTATCAATTTTAATAAATTATTAAAAAAATAAATGTTTGATGTTTTTTTTATTTTTATATTCCGTTACCATTCACAGCACTCCATATTTCTTCCACTTATATACCACATTCTTACATACTTATATTAAATTAGTAATTTTTTTCTAGCAAAATATTCTCTAGAAATAATTTATATAACAAAACAACATTTGTCGGGTCAGCTACTATACAATAATAATGAATTTTTATATTAGCCAATAAATATTTAAATTACAAAATGATATACTTATTTTATTTTCATATCAAAATAAAAAAAGAATCATTCAATATGATGGGTTAGGTTTAGGGATTTAAAAATCTGGTAACCCTACCTATTACTATTATCCAATTTGAGGACCGAAAAGATGAAAGACGAACTTCCACCAACATTATTTAAATAATAAATTTATATATTTATACATTAAAAACTCTATAAATATATTTTTCTTTAAATAATTTAAATTAACATGAACACATTTAGGGATACTAATTTTGAAAATGGGGACGTTAAGTTCACCCGAGCCCCCCCCCCCCGAATTTTGCCTATGAGGCTACTCGAAACTGCCTTAAACAAAAGTTAATGTCCTCTAAAAAATAACGATAACACCACAGATAGGAAAAGCTAAAATGTTTCGCACTTATTTAGCGTTCGTCTTCCAACCACATCAAGATATTAACAATCCTAAATTTACAGAAGAAATTCAGAACTCTTTAACAAATCCGCTACCTGTACATTTACCTTTCGAAGCATTCTCTCCAAATGAAATTTTAAATTGAATATTATCATTTCCACTTCGAAAATCCCCAGTTTTGATCAAATCATCGAATCACCGCCGAAATAGCACGTCAACTCCCCAAAAAAGCAATTATACATCTCACATACATAATAAAATCAATACTGAGACTCTCTTATTTCCCCTTACAATGGAAAGTCTCCATTATCATCTTATTCCCTAAACCGGATAAACCAACTGAAAATCCCTCTTCATTCCACCCTATCAGTCTTTTACCGTTATTTTTAAAGCTCTGTGAAAAATTAACTCTTAAACGCATTATGCCTATTATTAATAAAAAGCAAATACTGCTTGATACCCGATTTGGTTTCCGTAACTCCCATTTAACCATACACCAAATCAACTGTTTAGTTGATACCATCTCTCTAACACTAGAAAAAAAATGAATTGCACGACGATATTCTTAGATCTCGCACTAGCGTTTGCCCGCGTTTTGGCATTCTAGCTTCCTGTTTAAATTTAAAAATATATTACCTGCCCCTTACTTTCTATTCCTTAGATCAATATCAGAAATATCTCCAATTATCGTCGGAGTCCCTTAGGGAGCAATACTATATCCAGTTCTATTTTTCTCTGCCGACCAACCAACCACTCCAAACACTTCTGTAGCAGAATATGCAGATGACAAAACTATTTGCACCACCCATAATGACCCTAACCTAGCCTCAAATCACCTTCAAAATCACCTCAACCTATCTACCTGGTATACGAATTGAAGAGCCAAAATCATTACTTATAAATCATTACACGTAACGTTCACTCTTCGTAAAGGCACTTCTTTGTAACATTAAACAACGCGATCATTCCAATTACTTCAAACGCACGATACTTAGGTATGCATCTAGACAAAAGACTTATCTAGGCTACCAAATTAAAAATGAATACTATTACTCAACCAAAGACGCAGAAACTTCTATTTTTTATTAAACAAAAAATCAAAAATTAATTTGAAAAATAAATTAAACCTATACAAAACACTAAAAGTTCCGACTTGGTCTTACGGTATCCAGGTTTGGGGAACAGCTAAACCATAAAATATTCAGATAATCCAAGCATTTCAATTAACCTCTCTTTGCCTGATAACGGATGCACCCTTTTACGTCTCAAACCACACTTTACCAGGGGCGGCTTGTCAGGGGAGACTTTGAAACTGTGTCTCCCTTTAAAAAAAACAGCTACTCGTAGATAATAACTATTTAAAAATGTATAGAAATTGTAATAACCCAAAAATACAAAAAATAAAATAGAAGAAGTAAGGATGAGTGGGATGTAAGATGGGGAGATGGTATATATGTGAATGGCGGTGAGGTATTAATGTATTAAAGGGTTGTTACTTTCCTCCTTATTCAAGGGAGGGCTCTCAGGGTTGAGAAGGTTCAACTTGGTATTTACCAGAGTAAATTTCACTCTGGATTCCAAGTAAAATTTCTATTAAAACAAAAATGTTAGGATGAGCTGCACTGAAACTAGCATTTAATTTTGCATGAAAACTTTCACAACATTTATGGTGCGATTTGTGGTTCCTGCAAACTCGGCCCATATATTAGGAGGAAATAATGCATCTTGCTCAATATATGTTTTTGGAAGATAATCACAAAATTTATCGACGTTTATATTAATTCATTTGATAGTCATTAAGTTATCAATAAAACAATCAAACACCTCCTCTGGTTATCGATATATCATATCACAATATCATATATATCATTATTGGAACGTTTATACGATTTTGATAACTCAAGCTGTTGAATTTTTCGCCACGAACTTTGCGCTAAGTGGAATCTACAACCCTTAATAATAGCATATGGCCAAATACATTTGACAGACGTATGAATTGACACCTCAAAATCGACAAATTTCGGTAGGTTGAAAATTCAGATGAAGAGACGTGCAATAACTCACAATATACTTAAAAGCTTTAGTGTATATTTCTAATGTTTTGTTGGGTAATACCAAGAAAACCAATGGTACATACAATCCATTTCGAAATCCGTGAATAGTAAAAAGTAAAAAGTATTTCGTACAACTTTTAAACGTCTCGTCCATGTATACTTTAGTATAAGGTTGCCATTCGTCCCGATTTCGCGGGGACACTACCGGTTTTTACTACAGAGTCCCGATATTTTTCATTTCCCGGCCGGGACGTGGATAAGTACCGGTTTCTTAAAATAAGTCTCGAATTGTTCACGTGTGAATAACAAACAATAAATAATTGTCGGAAATTTCCGAGATAGCCGAGGACCGATAATTTTACCGATAAAGTTTCATAGCGACTTAGCCTATACAATTTATAGAAATAACGATTAGTCGTATATTATAGTCATATATTAGTCTTCACTCTTGAGTCATACGTATTTAGTATTAAATTACTTTGCTGTGTTCTGTGTTGTAGTTACTAATTTTTATTTTTATGCAATTCTACGTATTATTATTTTAAACATCATGGCTCCAAAACGATTATGTAGCTTCACTGACAAACTCCAAAATGAATTTCCATTCATTAAAAAGGTAAAAACCGACAATAATTTTGATGTGCAATGTACTGTATGTTTGAGTACATTTTCAGTTAGCCATGGAGGGAAAACTGATATATCATATGAAATCCAATAAACATGAAATAGCACAAAAGGCTGCATTGACATCTGGCAAAGTAAATAATTTTTTTACACCATTAAAAGCTAATGACAAATCATTGAAATTAGCGGCCAAAGAAATAACCTTAGCTTTTCATACTGTTATGCATAATCATAGCTTTAACTCAATGACTTGTACAGCAGATCTTATTCGTCTTTTATTTAATGAAAAAAAATTTACTTGTGCTAAAACAAAAACCCGTGACCTAATAGTAAATATTTTAGCTCCTTTCGCAATGGAGAATACTATTGAAGGTTTAAAAAAAACTAATTATATTTCTGTGCTTGTTGATGCCTCAAATCATAAGTCCGTAAAATTAGTTCCTGTAATTGTTAGATACTTTAATCCAGAGAATGGGATTAAAAATGATATTTTGGACTTTTCGAGCTTACCCGTAGAAACTCCCGAGTTAATTCACAATAAAATTGTAAGTGTTTTGAAAAAATTTGAACTCGAAGAAAAAATAATAAGCTTCTCTAGAGATAATGCTAACACAAACTTTGGCGGTATTGCTAGAAAAGGCAAAAATAATGTATTTTTAAAATTAAAAAATACATTAAAGCGTAATATTTTGGGATTAGGTTGCTGCGCACACGTAATACATAACAGTATTCAGTATGCTGCGGATAGTCTTCCTATTGATATTTGAAAAAATAGTTTGTAAAATATTTGGATATTTCCATATTTATACCGTACGTGTTGAAACATTAAAAGAATTCTGTTCGTTTGTTGATGTTCAGTATAAAGAAATATTATCACACTCCAAAACAAGATGGTTATCGTTATATCCAGCAATTGAAAGAATAATAGAAATGTTTAGTTCACTCAAATCGTATTTTTTATCTTAAAATAACTGTTCAAACTTTTTGAAAACATTTTTTAAAAATGAAACTTCTATTTTGTGGCTTAACTTCTTACAAAGTCAATTGAAAACTATAAATATATACATTAAAATAATTGAAAATCAAAAGCTTTGCGCGGTGGAACTTATAGTAATTATGGAAAAATTAACTACAAAATTAAAAAATAAAAAAGATGATTTTTTTTTTTACCAAGTGATATCGAAGCATTACTTGTTCATCTAGAAGAAAGTGGTGAAATAATTAAATCAGAGTTTAAAGAAACGTGTACTAAATTTTATGACTTATGCATAAATTATATAATAGATTGGACTGCTTCAAACCAACATATACCAGAATTAAATTCATTAACATGGGTTTGTTTGTCAAACAAAGATGAAATAAATTGGTCCAACATAAAGCCATCTATTTCTTTTCTAAAATTAAATTTTAATATTACTTTAAACGAGGATGAACTGTATGAACAATTTAAAATGTTTGAACAATTTTTAAGAAATAAAACCGATGAATGGCAATGCAAAACATCTGAAGAAAAATAGCTGTCAATTTTTAAATCATTTAAAGAGAATAATATTGATTATTCTATGTTATTAAAAATTGTAGAATTTGCATTTGCATTGTCTGGATCAAACGCTGCAGTGGAGAGAATATTTTCATTGATGAATAGTTGTTGGACAAAGTCACGAGATAATTTATGCATCAATACAGTAGAAGCTACTTTAGTCATTAAGACTAATTTGGAAAATAAACCATGCCAACAACTTTATGAAGACATTTTGAAAAATAAAGATTTGCTCATTCGAGTTCATAAAACTGCAAAATATTCAACAACAAATCAAAAATCAGAAACGGAAGCTTCTGGATCTCAAACATGAAAAAATTCGAAAAATGAAGTTAGATGAAATCGATGATGAATAATGATGCATATTTAAACAATACACATATTAGTAAATAAGTAAGACCACTCTGTTTTAAATTAAAAATTGTGTACTTAATTATTTTTTTTAAGATAATTTAAAATTATATTTATGAATAAGATAATAAAATACTATTATTACATTTTGTGCTGTTTCTAATTTTTGACTTTTTTAATTATTATAAATTATAATATAATAAAAATATTAAATAACGTTGGTCTAAAAAAAGTATTATTAAAAATTCCAAAGAATGTGTTGTGGGGGGGGGGGTATTAAAGTGTCCCGGCTTGTATTTTTGTATAAATGGCAACCCTACTTTAGTAACACCACACAAACAGTGCCGCAAAAACCGGGTGTGCAGAGTGTGCCGCGCACATGGGCCCCAAGACTTACATACATTTGGGGGGCCCCTAGTCCCAGCCTAAAATAAACTACACTTTTACAAACACACAATTATTTAATAAATTATAGTTTTAATTCAACTAACAATTAATTAACTTTTTTTAAAATTCAAGTAAGGATGTTATAATATTTTAGAGTAATTTAATATTTATTTAACAATGAGTCCATTGAGTATTTGAGTAGACATAAAACATACCTACCTAAACTACTTAAATAAATTTACTACATAAATATGTAGTGAAGTATAATATACAACAGTTGTAGGTATTTAATTTGATATATATATATACATATATCATACACTAACTGATGTGAAACGAGTTTTAAAACCTAAAAAAATTGATACTTATAAATAAGACGTACAACAAAAATTAATCCTAGGAAGGGGCCTAATATAATTACCGCACACGGGCCTCCAATTTTGTAGTTGTGGCACTGAAAAACCTATGATATTATCTACCAAATTATTACAGAATAAAAATTGTTCACCTCTGTTTGTAGTTATGTTCATTGTGGTTAAACAATTATGGGTTTCTAATATGCTTTTAGGTAATTTAGGATATAGTACTTTACGAGCATGATGGATGAAGTTTTTTATTAATTTCAAATCATTAGTGTTTATCGAAGGAATATCGCTGTTTTTCAATTCGAATCTAATGAGCCTTAAAGATCGTGTAAAAATATCATCTTGTGATTTTCTTTTAACCGAGTTACTTAACTTTTGTCTATTCAGAACCTTCTCATCACATTTTTGGTGCTTATGCACATTACATTTATCTATTAAGTCTAAAGTGTAAGATAATTTTAAAAAATACATGTATTAAGATAACACTTCCAACTTGTACATCATTCCGCAACATTTTGTGGAAGCGAAATTTAAATCCGTCTTTAATGATAATTTATTTACCTTTTTCGCTTGACACGAAATCCATAATTTAATTTTTATATGTAATATTAACACCACAAAACACACTATACTTTACAGTGGCGTATACAAGGGGGGTGTTTGGTAGATATGACACCCCCCTTGAGCCGTATCATATATTACATTATTATAAGAATATAGGTAAATCGATAATACAATATGAAATATAAAATAATGCACAATACTAATTACATATATATACAGGTTAACATTATCGTGATTGCGACAATACGTGACGAAAATTATTCGTTTACGTTTTCGTGCAACACAAAACGTTTAATAATAATAGGTATTGTAGCATCGAATACTAATATTCGAATAATTTATGGTAAAGCTATCCGAATTCGAATATACATTACATCTCTATAACAGAAATTATGTATACATATTAATGATTTAAAATGAAAGTTTTAGTTTGTACGTATTATATATAATATTTAATAATTATAATTAACACCCCCTTTCAGAAAATCCTAGCTACGCCACTGATACTTTATATATTTTATTAGATGGACTTTTAGCCTTGACACGTGCCGATATACTGAAAAGTTACAATATGATTATAAGATTGTAAGATATTACCGATCATTATTAAGACTACTCTTATAGCCGGAAATTACCGCGGACCCAATTCCAGTATTATCGAATAACATCGCAGACCCAACTCGTGTTTATTTTAAGCGATCAAATAGCTAAGGACCCAACTCGCGTTTTCCCGTTATGCTGTACGTATGTTGTTACCTGTTGACCCTTCAATTATGTCCGTTTAACTATTCGGCAATTTTAACTCATAAGTTGGGCCCAGATTTCAATGCAAAGTGCATATTTTTTTCGTTGATCATACACAATGTTCTCTAAGAACATAATTCGTTTCATGTAACGAAGGTTTCAAAACTACAAATTTTATTTTGCATATTTCGACGTTTTTTCATTTTTAGTATTATTGGGTCATTTTGTTGGTTTTTAATGCATATTTGTTCGATATACTAAACAAATTTAGCCTATTCAAAATAAAATCAAAAGAAAAATTATTTTCTTGATATTTAAGTAGGTTTATCAGATTTATCTAAACACATTGTCAATCTTTATTTTTCGATTCAGTTTTTATCTTATCTTAATTTATTATTGATTATGGAACGTCACCAGTATTTGGTTAAATAACAAATAATAAGCCATAGTTCGTCTTACCTTGCAGACGTTGCTCGTATTACGTGTAAATGTGATTTTAACGTATTAAATAATGCTCAAAATAAAAAAAAATATAATTTCTAAGGACATTTTTGGCTATTTTTTAAAGCATATTTGTATGGTTTTAAGTGCATTTAAATCCGGGCCTTATAAGTATATCATAAGATTAAAATAATAATTAATAATAGCAGTGACACCATGTACGAAAACTAGTATTAGCTTAACATTTAATTTTCATTATTTAAATTTATTTACAATTCATAAATAACCTATTTTTTAAAATATTTTATATAATTTGTAACTCCTATTTGTGACCCAGTTTTTATTAATGTAGTCAATCTAGCATTTTTAAAGATTTTATAATAATAAACAATCAATGTTTGGAAGTTGAGAATTATAAACCATAACTTACTTATCAATGCGATAAATGTGTTTCAACATTATTCACAATAACAATTTAAACAGCGTAGTAACAGCCATTATATGACCGGGTGTACTATATTTAGAATACACATCATTTTAAGGGTCTATACTGTTGAATAAAAACTAAAAGAAAATATATTCTCTCAATTAAAAATGAAATAAAAACAAACTGTTATAGAGATTAAAGTCATTTTATTACGGGAATTATTTTGAATAAATACCATAAAATTTTTAACTTTTAATTATTATTTTTTTACTTGGCTTCATACAATAAGAAAAAATATACTAAAATACTTAATGACTTCATGTCAAAACAATAATTCTAATATATGTTTACATCTGATATGTAAATCATAAAAAAAAAATGAACATGTGATTAAAACCATAGAACACTGTATTATTTCTGCAGCATATTACACACCAATATAAAATAAAATCATCCACAATATACACATAATAAATGTCAGGTCTATAAAATGATTTACGTCAATATGATCTAATACTAATAATTAATGTCTAATTAATAATTTAAATGAATAATATAATTAATTAAATTTTTAGAGTCAAATGTAGATCAATTATCATATACATATATAAAATATATATGTATATAATATGGGTATTCAATCATTAAAAATCAACTTACTTCTAATTGTATTTTTAAATAATTTACTACATTTTATGAGTTTAAATTTATAAAACTTAGTATCTAAAAGTGAAAGATGGAAATTTGTATAAATATAAAATGTCATATATTTACATAAAAAAAAAGTACAGAAGCATAAAAACTGCACATACAGCTGTATAAAACACTGATCACTTTCTATGAACATTTTTATTCCACTTCCAGGCATAAAAAAACCGAAGGAAATTTAATACAGGGATTATTTTAATGGATACTAACTAACTACTTTATATAGTATGAAATGAGTATAATATATGATTGAAAACATAATTGAATAGCAAAAAACAAGTTGCGTTTTTTAATTAAATTTTTACATGAAGCCGTCGCCACCAGGACCTCCAGGTTTTTGGGCTTGAACGCTAAAACAAAAAAAAAAAAAACAAAAAAAAAAATTCAATGCTAAAAAAATCGCACTTAATTATTTAATTTAAGCCATAAAATAATTAATGTACATAAAATAATAGAAGTTTTTCTTTAATTTACACATTACGTGCAATATAAATAAAAACTATACAAAATTAAACTATGAATTAATATATATTAATCTTATAACAGCATTTAAGACTTATTTTATTACAGATAACTTCAATAAATGCGTTTGAAATATTCTTGGGGAAATAACATAACTTTTGAAATAACTTAAGACAACTGCAATTATTTATGCAAACTTCAGATAAATTTACATTTAAATTATTTAAACTGAAGAATTTGAAGATGTTCCACTAAATAATATAATAGAAACATAAGTTAACAAAAATGTAAAATACATAATATAATGAATTATTTTAATAAAAATCACAATATTAATGATGGTCTTTATGATTTAAACAATATAATATTTATCAACTACTCCGTATATAATTAAAATCATGAGTTCACAAATTACTATTTAAATAACATAATCAATAAAATCATATTTTTAAACTATTAATTTACTAAATTAATATTACTTCCCCAATGTTGAATAAAACAAAAATCATTAAGCAAGGCATGAAACATTAAGTAGTTGAAAAAGAAAAAAAATGACTATATAGATTAAAAATATAGTAAAATATTATAATATAATTAGTTTCCATAAGCTATTAGATTTTAAATCAAATATGATTTCCATTTTAACTGAAAACAATGTATGTATTTTTTGAATAAAAAATACAGTAGTTAATATTTTTTTAACAAACTTATTTTAATAAATATACAAAGCATATAAACTATGTAATAGTTAATTAAATATAAAAGCAGTTATGGCTGTCACATGCTGTTAGTCGATACTATCGTAAGAAGACTAGAGACTTCTTGTTAGGAAAATACTTCTTTTTAAAACAACAAAATCACTAGTCTTCCATACGATAGTAGTTAATGAGTTTTTCTTGTAGCCGAGAGAGCCCATAGTTAGCTGCATGGCACTTCTTTATACATGTTAGTATTATATGAAAATTCTTTCACCTTTAATAATACAAATTAAAAAGTAAATAAAATTAACAGTTACTAACCATTGTTGTAATAAATATTGTGCCATTTGAATTTGACTGTCCGTGCCATTAATAGTAATTATTCGTTCATCTGAGCCTTCAGTTGGTTCGCCAATTGTGATTCCGGCTCCCGAATCTTGGCGTATACGACGGATTCTAGCGCCGGCTTTGCCGATTATCGCGCCCGCGAGCTTCAAAAATGAAAACATAATATTTTAGCTGAATGATTGATTACTACAAATTTAATTAAAGTAAAATAATAAATATCTACAACTATACATTTCTCAATAAATAATGGGATCAAATAAGTATAAGTAAAACATATTTACATTTTAATTAAAATGTTAAAATAAATATTTATAGTAACACTAATAACATTTGATTTTTTTTATTTATGCTTTATAAATTGATCATATATTATCATTATATTACATTATATTTGTAAGACATAAAATCAAATTTAAATTAAATAATCTAAAACTGAATTAATTTCTAAAACTTTATAAAATATTAATTTATATTATTTAAAACTATTAGTATAAAAAATAATATACTTATGATTATTACCTACAGTAATACAGTATATTTTGAAGGTAACTGAACTAAAGGTACACATCAGATTGTTATATACTTGTTCGATACTTGGTACATGGAAAATGTAATACCTAAGTTATTATTATACTAATGATCAGGTATTTCAAGTATTGAAATAATATTTAATTGTATTTTTAGGTTAGCATTTCAAATTAAAGTTATTAATAAAAATACAAATTAATAAAAAGGTTATTAAAAATAAAAAAACTTAAGAAGAAAAGCAGACAAGAAGCATAATTTATTAATATAAGTATTCAAAGATGAAGGAAATTAAGAGTATTGTATAAGTGAGAATTATAATAGCCAAAAAGAAATACGCATAAGAGCACACAAGGGTTGGCATACCGAAAAACAATGGAAGCAACAGTTTTGATTGTTAAAGTGGAACTACTCAAGACAAACGTACCGAAACATTAAAAACATAATAAAATACAATTAAATTGTGTGTTAATTGTAAACAACAACCAGAAAATTAAATTAAGAAATATTTTAATCTTATATTTCAGCATAATTTTATCTTAGTGAGATCCAAAACATTACTTTAGATAAATGCATTTAATATACGGCTCTTTTTACATAAATATTTTTTTTTCCTAATAACTCAAATTATTTTTTAAAAAAAATAAGGATTTAGTTTATTTCATCAATATCCCTTTAATGATTTTTTTAATTTAGATAATTTTTATGCTTTTCGGTACGCAAGCCTTGTGCTTAACTCCGCTAACGCTAAAACTGTCACTTACATCTTTCGGAATAGTGACTTGCGTAGAACCATTAAAAGCAGCAGGTTTTCCAGCTCCAGCACCCATAATAGCTGGAGGAGGCATACTAAAATCACTCATAGAACCATCATCAAAGCCACCTTTTATAATAAAAAATATATATTATACATTCTATAAAAAAAACTTAAAAAAAAAATGTAAATTATTTTATTTTTTAAAAGATTAGAAAATGAAACTATAATTTTATATTTATATATTTAATTCTAATAGCAAATAAATAGTAAAATTAATATTTATTTATTCTTAAATAATGATACTTATTTGATGAATAGAAAATTAACAACGATGACATTTAAAATAACTTTATACATAAATATAAGCTTAAAATACTTGAAATAACCTTAACTATTAATTACCAAGAGTTGTGCTAAAAAATGTTACTAGTGTGTATATATTTATTACATTTAGCCATACAAATGAACAATAATAATAAATTAAAATAATGAGAACATTTAAAATGGAATATAATAAATGTCTTCAGTAAAATAATGATAAAAAATTACTTACCACCATAACCACCACCTCCGCCGCCAAAGTTTCCGGATGCAACATTGTTTCCATAACCACCAGGTCCACCTCCATATCCTCCAGCATTGCCTCCATAGTTTCCTCCACCATTGTTACTGAATCCACCGCCACCGCCAAAACCTCCTCCACCGCCACGTCCACCGCCACCCCTGGAATAATACCTTTAAATTATACATAAGAATGATAGTTAAAATAATTTTAAAAACTAATCTTTTGTTATTTAAATATTTCAAAATCTAAGAACAAAATGGATAAATCTACTTTAAAAATAATAAGACATCATAATATCTTTGAACCTAACATTTGATAGAAAAAATAATTTAGATATTGTTAATTAACTTAAAACTCATATAAATGTGTTTTGGAATACAAATTTTCAATAAAAAAATTTAATTTTAATACATATTGTGTTTATTAAAATTAAATTATATAAAGTCAAATTTTGGATCAGTAATTATCAGAAATAGAAATTCAAAGATGAAACAAACAGCAAAGGATAAGTCTTAATGAATCAAAACAATAATAATTGAAACTTTTAATGATGTTTAAAAGTAACCAGGGCAATAAATTGAATGCACTTTAGAATTGGGGACATCTAGAGTATGTATGTGTATAATCATTTGTATGTGAAACATGGAAATAAATTAAAAAGAAAAGGGTATGTTAGGAATAGGCTCTAGAAATATGGCGTTGAAAAAAGGTATGAAGAATTAAGTGGATTGAAAGAAGAACACATGATAAATAATAATAGAAAAATTTGTACTGATAGATATTCTAAGAAAAAGAAATGCTAGAACACATGTTGAAGCAAGTTAATGACTTACAAAATCAAGAGCATTACCCAGAGCAAAATACATTATCCATATAACAAAAGACACAGGGAATCACTTACTATGGGGAGCTTAAAAATATGGCAAACAACAGCAACATAGAGAACATTTGTTTTAGATATGTTTGTTCTAAACCAATCTCAAGATTGAAAGGAAATCAGATTAGGTAAAAGTGAACTAAAAGTAGGCAAAAAAGATACACACTACATAATAAATGTTTCAAAGTTCCTTGAAAATACCAAATATTTCGCCAATTAAAATACATCACTTTTTTAATATACTCGTATGAAATAAAAAGATGAAAATCCCCATATATTACTCGTACATAAATTTCTACATAGTTTAATTTTAATAGGATAAATGTCATTAAAAAAATAAATAAATAAACCCTTATATACATTTAAATTTTAAATTGTCTTTTACGACAGAAAAATTAAACGATTACATTATATTTATAGTTTGATCAATATATATATTCACCTTGTATTAATCAACTTATATACAGGATAAATAGATTACATTAATAGATCTATTAATAAAGCATACATTCAAATTTGTTCAGTAGAGCTTAAAAAAATAACATACTAAAAAAAACAATAATTGTATAACTTCCTTTTAACCCTATAATAAAACACTTATAGATTCATTACTTTATATATCTTCCTAAACAATTTACAATAAAATATTTTTTGGATTTTAAATCAGCATTCATTCAAATATGATTTTCATATTGAAATGAAAATGAAAATAACAATTTTCACTTTAAATTCCTAGCATTATAATTAAACAATAAATATAAAATAATCACTTCATTATATTTTTTTTTTTTGCACTAGAGGGGGATAAACTCAAAACTTCCTACCCTTAAGTATTTCACTATACGTTATGACTAGAGCAGACTTGTAGCATTTGCATATTTGTTTGCACAATCACAAAAATAGCAGAATATGAAACAAATATGTATCATGCTTTCACAAAGCTATTCTTGAAATTTTATTTTGCATATAAAAGCATATTTCGAGTTTTTTTTGTTTTAAAGGCATATTTTTTCCATTTTATAATTTTAGAAGTAAGTTTCAAATAATTTATCATTTCTTCAATACTTTTCTCCCAATGTTGTTATTTCATCTAATGTACAACAC
This sequence comes from Sipha flava, assembly GCF_003268045.1. Classification (NCBI taxonomy): domain Eukaryota; kingdom Metazoa; phylum Arthropoda; class Insecta; order Hemiptera; family Aphididae; genus Sipha; species Sipha flava. The sequence goes on from NW_020273306.1 coordinate 3,256,504, forward strand.
TAAAATATTATGAAATTAAAAATAATTTTAAATTTTGATCATATAATATGGTTGTTCTAATATGTCTCTAGGGTTGGCGATTAGATTAATTTTATTTATAACAGTTAACACGGCGCTCAAATCATAGATTTTCTAATAGTACATTAACGATACCAAAAAATTTCATTGCACTGACTTTTGTCAGTGTTCATTAATAATGTAATATATATTACAGTCATTTAGTCTTGTACTAATACTTAAGTATTATGATGTTTAAGCAGGATGTGAAAAACGATTTAATGATACGCAATATTTAAATAATATATAGATATATACATATTTTATTAATAAATCGATTAAAAAAAATATAAGAACATATTTTTAATGTATCTATATATTAAATTATAGAATTATAGGTTTTTAAATGCATAAGAGCTTGCATATATTTTTTTAGAACTAGGTGTCCTCTGTCCTAGTTATACCTATCTGACAAAATAGTTTTCTCTAATGTTGTAACAAACTCTATTCACAGTAAGAATGGTTTATGCAGCCGATTTTTAAATGTGGTAAGTAAAAAAAAACTGGTATAGGTTGGAAAGAGGCAGATCGGATATGATCCAACAACTGGTCAACCATTTTGTTCTTAAGGTAAATAAAGAATAAAATAATATTTCTTTATATCATATAATTTATATAACTTACATTCCACGATTATTCATAGGACCACCGCCACCTCCTTGGAATCTTCCTGGTCCAGGAGGTCCACGATTCATATTGCCACCTCTCATGCCACCACCACCGGCTGGATTACCATAACCACCATATTCATCTGAATAATATTCATCATAGTTATTGGGATCATATGGATCTTCTGCTCCTTTCACAGGTGCCTAAAAATTAAATTAATAATAAAATTACGTGTTTAATAAATATAAACATATATTATAAGAAAAACTTACAGTTTTTAACAAATCAAGAACTTCTCTAACACAATCTGAGCAAGTATTAGACTTTCCTGTTATTTGAACAACTCTATCAGAACTCATAGGACAACAACTTGTGTAAATTTTAATTCGCGATCCAGTTTTCTAAATTTAATTAAAAATAAAATGATTAAATAATATATAATCAAGGAAAGTTTTTAAAATGAATGATCATTCAACATTTTTAATATGTATAAAATATTGTATGGTAAATATTGGTATTGCAGATACAAAAAAAAATATGCACATAATACAATTTTTTAAAAATAAAAAATATAATAACTAATAAATCGATACCTAAGAGCACATATGTGCTATGTCCAAATGTCCGACTTTTAATGTTATTTAATTGATTTTGATAGCATAAGTATCTAAAACCGCCTTTTTTTAATTCAAATACTTCATAATTAATTTTAGATAATTATTATAAAAAAAAAGGAACATTTGTTCTAGTTTTATAGTTATGCAAACAACTAAACTTCTTTAGTGATTTGCCAAAAATTAGGAAAATGGATATGGAACATGTGTGCTCTAAGGTATCGAAATACTGAAAATTAATAATTCAAGGTTATTAATATAATTTTGTACTTAAATAATAATCCAAATCAAGTTCAAATTTGAACCAAGATATTTTACTATATATATTAAATTACTATTTAAATAATTTTAACTAACTTCTCTTAACTCCTTCACTTTTAATCCTCCTTTTCCTATAATACACCCAGCTTGACTTTGGTGAACCAACATTCTGACATCAACATCAGTCTCTCCTTGATTATCATTATTTCCTTGACCACCGCCGCCAGCTCCACCACCACGTTTAAATCTCTAATCAAACAAATAAATACATAAATAGAAATATATATTACAATAATAAGTATGTAGTTAAAAACTTACTGAACCACCATCTTCTAAATTACCCATTACTTCACCCAAAACTTTCAAAGCATTATCATTACTTGATATGATAGTTAAAATTCTATAGAACAAAAAAAAAAAAACACAAAAATTATTATTTGAACTCAAATTGATACATATAAGGCCAACAAAAAAAGAAAGCATATTACAAAGAATGGACCAATTTATAATAATAAAGTAATTTAGAGTTTAAATTTCTTCAGTTATGCTTTATATAATACAATTATCAATAAAAATTAAAGGTCACTATATTAAAATATTTAGGTGGGAAAAAATTGGTCAACTCTAAGCATATTTCCCCAAAAAAAAACTCACAAACAAAAAAAGAATTATACCAATTAAAATAAATTGATTTTCAGGTCAAACGGAAAATGATATAGCTTATAGTTCAGTAATATTTAATTTATATATATTTTTTTTTTTTTGGATTTAATGGATTTAATTTTAAAAGTTGTTTCAGTTTGAAATATCCTAATTGGAGGTAATTTTTTAAGCTTTGAAACTCTATAAATTAACTATAAAGTGTAAATTTAAGAGAAAAAAAACTGCAAGCCCCCAAAAACCAAATGAGAAATTCACCTATTTTTATTTTTTAAAATTTCTCAATTTTAGAGGCTTTCAGTTCATTAAACAATATATCAAGAATATGGTTATAAATACACATCTGAATCTACTAAAGAAAAAAATAGTTATGCATAAAAGAAAATTTTAAGTATATATGAGAGATTGATGATGGATGATTTACCGTTCAGGGCCCGGGCAATCTGGGACAGTGACTGTGGCATTGTACTGTTAGATGGACAGCATCAGGTAGTATCCATTATTGTTCGCAGGTTGTATTCGTCGATGATTGTGGTTCAGGGCATATTCGTGGTATATGCAGAGGGGCCCAGGGTACCACGGGACATGTGAAATAAATCACATCGAGGGGCATGGGCATATGGGCATAGAACACATAACAAATTTCCAAGATCAGTCCTGTTTTGGTTAGGTTACATAGCAACTGTACATGATTATTATTTGAACGAAATAATTCCAGTATCCTTTTATTTTTTTACTTTACATGTTCCGAGATGAAAAATGTCAAATAGGCCTACTTACCTTAATAAATATTTCTAGTCATTAAAATTTATAAAATACAATTGGGAAAAATAATCTAACAACATTCCTTCATGGTTCACTAAACCTCAACCACACAAGAATAAATTATTAAGGGATTAAATGTATAAAACAATAGTAGGCCTATTTTTATTTGATTTAAATTTTTAAAGCAAATATTTTAACCATAATTGTATGTTACAAATTGTAAACAAAAAACTCACGTCTGTCCGTAGCCTGGATATGTTGAAGCCACCCTTACCAATAATTGAACCAGCAACCTATAAAAAAAAATTTAGTTTATAAAAATAAAATTTAGAATATAAAAAATAATATTTAAAAAATGTATAAACAACCTTGCTTGGAATAAGAACTCTCAATTCTATGTCATCAGGACCCATCTTAGGTCGTTTGAATGGAGCATTTGAATGACCATCATTGAATCTCTTCATGTCTAAAATTATACAGAAATTTAACATTAATAATTTTTTTTTTAAATAAAAAAATATATATATATTTCATACAAGAGCAAAATTATAAGTTATGAATATTATTTTACTTCTGCCTTATGAAATCAAAGACTCGATCAATTAATATAGTATACTAATATAGGAAAAATAACTGAACTTAGTTATTAAAGTTACTCTCTAAAATTCTAAAAAATTATTAACTAAAAAAAACCTTTTGATTTAGAAATGTTTCAATTACAAGGTTTACTATCAGTTACTTTATAATAAGATACATTAAATAGGCACAATTTATAAATATTAATTATAAAGAAGTTCTTGAATAATTAAAAGTTATAATAAAGCCTGTTTGAAGGTTATCTTTAACTTTACAAAAATGACAAATGAAAATCTTATTTGGTATAAGTATACTGGTATATTTATATCAAATCAGATGTAAACATTTTGGATACAGAATTCTTATATGATTTTGTCATTACACATTTTTCAATAAAGAGATAAATAAATATTTTAAGATAAGCGCAATCCTATTAATAAACATTACATCTCAGAGAATGCAATCTCAGTAAAAGAATAATGTAATTATTTTATTGGTTAAAATATAAATCAAAACTTATTACTAATACAGAATTAACAATTTTCAACTAAGTAAATTATAAATTGCAAATAAATAAATTACTACGTGCTTTAAACTCATAATTAAAAATAAATAGCAAGAGAAAAATCTTGCATAAATACTCCAGTATATGTGTAATCGGTGGTGCTGAACCTTATGCCTGGATCAGGCCGCGGCCTAACCACATTTTTAAAATGAGGCCGGGGATCAGAGGGATCTATGGTTTGCACATTGCAATATTCTGACCTCACGATTATTTTCGCGAGGAATGCCGGACGGACTCTATCGGATCAGTACTTGTATGAAGGGAACGAAAACGTTCAAATGTGAATTACTTAAATTAAAATACATAATAAAATATTTTCGGAACGGTGTTTGTCGATACACGTCTAACTAGTATGAATTATGCTTAATACTTGTAATGTGAGCGCACAAATTATTTTTCTATGCAAAGTAAAAATGTAGACTTGTGGCCGCTGGGATACTTAAGGCCGTTGTATTTTTATTTGGCTTGAGTAAAATTTTAGAAGCTCGACGCCACTGCGTATAACTTTATAATTAATGTTACTAAATTATATTAAACAATATAATAAACACACTTCACAATCAACTAATCTTCATTCAATTATTTAATTTAGTTTTATAATATAATTTTATAAAATTTTAAATAAAATATTATTAGGAGCTATCAATAAATAGATCCATAAACAACCAATAATTTTTTTCTCTCTTAAATATTGACAAAATGATTAATAGTTACTCAATTTAAGTAAAAACATAAACAAATTTATCATTTTATACTATAATTTTATTTTTCACAAATATTTCTTTAAAAAAAAAAAAGCATAATAAATATTAAAACACAGCAACTGTAAAGAGTACTCAATTGAAGATCACACTTTATATTATCATTTTAGCAAGGTTTGCGCATACATAATAAAAGTAGGGAATTGGTGGGGAATGATTTGATCGAGGGTAGTTTCATTCACCTCGAGTTCACTAGCATACATGATACGGCAGACAGCAGACTGGCGCCAACAACCAACCCCTTTTACCCTGCAAGGGGACACTTCCTCCGTTCCTATTGATCCAGTAAAAACCAATGTCATAATATTGCCCCCCAAGTGTATACTCCATACTAGACAATTTATTGATTTAAAAATGAGGAAAGTCCATCAACATTATTAAATTTACCTTATTTATTATATAAATAAATAATAATTTTATACTTCAAACTAAAAATAAAATACATTTTTAATTTAAATACTAATTTAGTACAATGTTCGTTGCAACGAATATTTTTGAAATTATTTTCAAAAACACAAAAAAAACAATTAAGAAATTATAAATAAATCATGATATAAAATTTATTTTCTCAATATTTGAGTGTTTAAATAAATACTTTAATAATAATTTACATTCCAAACAAAAGAAAATTAAAGTTATTAAATTGTTTTGCAATGGATCACAATAATATTTAGGGAAATAAAAATGTATTTATTTTTACCGACTTCAAAATCAATTATTGCTATTAGTTAGATATTAAATTAGTACTATAAATAGGAAGTCATTCATGAAAAATCCTATACTTATTATTGGAATTAACTCATATAATACTTTAATAATAAGGCAAATCGATTTTATATACTAACGTGGATCAATTAACACTAGAACGCTAACTATTCGTCGACGAGATTAAAACTGATAATTTAATAATAATAATTTTTAACATATTTATCGAATATATATGAATATTGGATGGAAAGTAGAAATGGTTCAACCTTCCGCCCAACATTCGTATATATTGTTTTATATCTTTAACAACAAAATTAAACATATCTATGCTATTAGTTAATCGTTGACCGTAAATCACGTACAATCAATTTCATCAAATCAACTAATAGTCAGTAAAAATATGGTAAGAGTTCAAAAATGAATGATAACACACGATTCATATTTTTTGCAGGGTGACGTGTGAAAATTGAAATATATGGTTTATAGAAGTTATTTAGAAGTATTATAATAAAATTAAATCTTATTTTAAAATCCATTCAAAAATAAAAAACATACATTTTTTTTAAAAATAAATTGTAAAAAGAATGAATACTTGAAAAAAAAACATAAAATATAAACTTACCCATATTATATTTTAGCTCAAAAAATATTCATTAAGGAAGAAGTTGACCGTTTGACTGCCTTACTCTGACTGATATAAAAGAGAAACCAAGGGCACCTGGTAGACGTTCTCGCTAGTATTGTGTTTACACAACAGTAACCATAGGAACGGGAAGTTCTGAAATTGACCCCTAACGGTCAATTTTAAGTTAACTACTAATTTATTGAAAAAATAAATAAATGTTACCGTTTACTATAATTTTAATATATGTTGCCTAATACTTGACAGACATGGATTACAAACTATAAACACTCACTACTTTTTTTTTTAATCACACTTTTACATAATGAAAAAAGAAATGCTACATTTATTTTCACACATTATAATTTATAGTACATATGCATAATTAAAGATTCAGTAATATGTATATGGATAAATAATTATGGTACAGAATATATCACTAAAAAAAAAATGGGAATAATAACTATAACACAACTTCATTTATCATTAAACTAGGAGACGGATTTAACTTTTTCACGGCTATAGGCATTAAAAATTTGCCACCCCAATCATTAAATATAATAGTCAATTAATTAATTTTAATTTTTAGATACATTTTTTTCGCTTATAATATAATTACCTACTTCCGAAAAAATGTTAATGGATGTCTATCAAATTTTAATGAAAAATGTACAATGATAATTTTTATGAATCAACATTATCAAAACCATTTTTAATCAATTAAGTAAATATTAAATCACTTTTCGTAATTATAAAATGAGTAATTTTCTATTTTTTTATTTATATAATTTATGTATTTTAATAAAATAATACAAAATTTGCCACCTCTACATTTTGCTACCTTAGGCATCTGCCTACTCTGCCTATTAGAAAATCCGCTTCTGATTATACTAGAGGTTAGGACAGTTTCAATTATATTATTAATATTTTTTACCATCATTCACTAATTAATGTAATTTATAAATGTTATTATAACAATCGTAGAATTTTCGTATCATAATATTTTAGTTAATGTTTGATAATTTAACAATATTATTTTATTAGTCTTCTATGAATATCTATTAATATCAATTTATCAATATAAATATAATAGTTATTCAAATAGTACACAAAACAATATTCAAGGGACAATAAACTTGATGTAAATAGAATGAATAAATATAAAATCCATATTTAGAATATTTATATTCTTTCTATTATAGCAGATAAAAATATTTCTAATTCTGTCAAAGTATAAGATTAGACTTCTTTATTCAAGTTAAAATTTTTTTTCTAATTTAACACCAAAAATTTAAATCAATAAGCCAAATATTTATAGCATGTGGCTTGATAAGAGCTATAATAACTGAAGGACCGAAGAACTTACTTAATATAAATATATAATATTATACATAATTATATAAACAACATACTACTCACAATAAGTACATATTTTTCTTTAAAAGCTAGAATGTTTGTGAAAATATTTTTGAAAAAAATCTTATTTTACCTAGAAAATAAATAGTTTATAAATATATAGTTTCAGTATTTTTTATGACATTATTACGTACCAGAAAATAAAAGATAAATATTTCAAAGTCTGGCAATTTAGTTCCATATAATTATTTTTTATATCAATATTAATTCATTTTACTTCAAATTATTCAATAAAATCACAAAAACATTGAACATTTAATTAAATTATAACAATATAACATTTATTAAAATATTTAAACTAAAAATGATTTTAACTATAAAATAAATAAAAAAATTTAGTTTAATTGAAAAATAATCTCCAAAATGTAAACTGCATATTATTTTGGTACTTTTCTTTTTATCTTTATCACTAAATGAAAAGTTAAATATTTTTTTTATTTAATAGCTTCATAAGCTTAATTATTTATTACTAAATTTAAAATTTATTTAAATACACTATTATCTAATAAGAGTATCACAAAATAAAACTATTTTTTCTCATATTTGTATAGATATAATACTCAATTTATTTCAAGTTTAAAAAAAAATATATAGTATAGTAATATTTTTTTTTAAATGCATGTAAAATCATAGTCACTGTTATGGTAGGCAAAACTTATACATTATAATCTGGGTTCAAGACTTCATTTTGCATACTCAAACTTAATGCAATAAATATATAAGAAATTTGGTTTTTATTTCATATTCATTTTTCGTAAAAATAAGTCACAAATATAGTTTTTATTTAAATAATACAATTTAATTTTTCTCGAAAAATACCAACAATTCATAGAATTTTACCTTATTATATACGAACAAGGAACTAAAATTTCAAAACTTGTAATAGATTTTCCTCTTTTCTAGAGCATCTTTATAATTTTTTGGGAATCATTATAAAAGAACATAATTAAATGGTTTTTAGAACTTTCATAATCTGCTAATAGCATTGTTTATTTCTATCACTTATTTTTTTCATATAATTAATTATTATGGCAATTTTTTGTAATAATGTAGAAGTGTAATTTTCATTGTAAATTTCAACAGTCTAATTATTAAAAATGCCCTCATACATTAAACACAACTATCAATTTTCTAACAATGTAATGTATATTAGGAAATTCTTAATTTTCAAAAAGTTGAAAAAATGTAAATAAAAAAATTCTTATAAAAATTAAAATTAACATTATTATATTACTATACAAATTATAACTGAACTATTCAGTTTATTTTTAATATATTTTATCCACATACATTTCAAAGACTATAATTTCCCACTTCTATTTTATTCAGTAATTTACTACATATTATGTGTTACACAATGAAGTCACCTTTAAACATGAAACCTTGCAAGATACACTATTAGGAAAGGATTTGGATAGGTTTCGTTTAAGCTGATTTAACTTTCCGGTTACAAACTACAATTGAAAAATAAAACTTAAAATAAAAATATAGTATCCCATTCTTTTAATTTACCTCTACTAAAAAATAAACTCATCATACCAATAAATGCAAAATATAAGGTATTATTATTTGCTGCCCATGAAATATAAAAAAAAAGGGGAAAATAGTGTCATCCATTATGAAAATAAGCTCTTTGTTTGATTGCATGTTTGCATGTCAACTATGGGAATGAAGTGGTACCTGTTTGTTTGTTGGTAGTTGCCATGGAAAAAAAACCATATAGAATAGTTTTTATAACCACAGTGTTAATAAAATATTAACAAAATAATAATTAGGTATAATAAAACCAATATTTATTCTCACATGATCAGTAATCATATAGGAGCCAGAAAATAATAATAATAATAGATAATTATCAAAAAATTAATAAGTACTAAGTTATTTTAACACAGAATATGTAATGCAATTATTTTGTACAAGGTAAATTTTAGTAAGTAATTATTGAAAATATATAGTTACTTATAATATCAATACATTAAGTGACTTTGAATAAAACTTAAAAATAGCTCCACAACTTTAAATTACATTTTTAAATAAAAATTTGATCATTCATAACAAAAAAAATAAGTTATGTTCTTTAAAATTATTCTTTTATTTTTTATTATTTGAAATAGTGAAGAGCTGTTTTAGTTTAATTAAAATAATTTATAATTATTTTTCTTGAAATAAAAATCATATATGATTGGATAGTATAAAATTGTATCATATTTTAGACAAATACTTTTATTTATTTAAATTGAATTAATTGGAATACCAATCAATGAGGACATCACTATTTTCATTTTGGATTTTTAAAGACAATTATAATATTGATATATAGTATATGATTATTGATTTATATGTAAATACATAAGTTAAAACATCAGACACTATAAAAAATCAAACCCAACCATTTTATTAATCTTCAAAAATATTACTGTAGAAACCACCACAAAACTAGCAAAATATAAATTAGTAAAATCAATAAAAAAATTGATTCATTTTTTTTAAAAAATCATGAGATAAAAATAAAATAAATAACAATTCTATAACTACTAATTTTTAAAATTGAATATATTTAGAATGTGAATAATTAATATATACTACTTAACCTTACCTAACTTTACTAACTTTACCTTAATAGTATGGACCTATATAGCTAAAATGTATTACTAATCAACCCTTCATTTGGCACCAGGTATATTGTTACTTATTTAAGCGCATGATCTACCCTTGCAGACCATTTCAATTTATAACAAATTCAATTAATTTTAATTATTTGTGTTTATATTAAAATTGTATTTATATGCATATAAAAAATCGTATGAGCATTGAAATTTCAAAAATAATCAATTACAATACAATTACTTTGTTGGTAGTAAAATTATGATAATTTTTATCATGGCATTATTATTTTTAGAACTATTTACTCAATATCTTCCAATCAGCCTGAAACTATAAATATCTTAAATTGACATGTTTAAAAAAGACCCAAAAACAATATTAAATTTTTTTTTTTATATTTTCCAACTAGTTATAGTCGATTAAATATAGGTTTTATAAATGTTATTTCTTTAAAGGAAATGATAATGTATATGAGTTTTTATGCTTATTTTTCTTGGCAATAATTTCCTCTTGTAAACTAAATTCTATAATATTGATATTAAGTTTAATTAACAAATTCTATAGTTTATATGAAACAACATGTAACGACCCAATAGGTATATTAAATATAACATATTATAAAACTGTACCCAGTGAAGAAAAAAAATTTGAATTTTTCAAATTTATAAAAAAAACATAACATAGTAAGTCGTGTGGCCTACAGTTGCAGACCACTTGTAATATTGTTGATAAGTTTAGTTAAATAACGCTCTTCAATGGTCACAATAATACTGACTACTCAGTTATAAAGATGAACAGCTACTATAAAGTACAAGGCACTACAAGTTTTTTATAAATACTAAAATTGTCAATATTTATAGCAGGTCTACAATTGTAGACCATGCATCTAACGAAGGGTTAATAAAAAACTTATTAATGTAACTAAAATTAAAATTGAAAAATTAAAATAAAAATATATTTATGGTTGATAGTTTCTAACAGAATAAATATTTAAAAGTGAACATGCATTAGAAAATTATCAAAATACATAATAATAATAAATAAAATTCTATAATAGTGCTAAATTACTGGTTTCATAACATATTTTGAACAAACTATTATTCAATATACAATTTATAAATAATTTAATAACTTGTGTAGAAACCAAAATAAATTGATTAACTTAATTTTTTAACAAAATAATAAGTATTTTGGTACATATATTTTAACACTACTAGTATACATCTAAAAAGATAGATATAAAATTATATTTCAGAATCTAGAAGATACCAATGTGATAACTTATTAAAATCTTGAATAATGTACCAATCACACCAGTTTTTGGAATATTAATAAATATCAGGTCCAAATACAAGGGAGGCTAATAGATTCAATCCCACCTCAAAATATCATAACAAATCATATAACCTACAAATGTAATAGTTATTTAAAAGTTTCCCATGAGACTTATATTTATATATTATGAGTAATTTACATTTTACATTTTTTCAAAATTACCCAAATTTACCCAAAAAACCCAAATTTTTTCCTTACATTTACCCAAGATAAATATAAATCTACATGCTAGGGGAGTATTTAATTACACATTAAATTTAATAAAAATTCAATTTTTAATTCTTATAATAAACCCATAGCTTAAATGTATTTTTAATACTTTTAAGAAATCTAATTAATTTAAAATATAAAATGTACGTAAGACTGAATTTAAGAAATTATATTTAAAACTATATATAATTAACATTTAAAGTTTTACATATAATTATTTCAAAAATACTCATCATAATTAAATCGTATTATAACTTTAGAATTACATAAAAATGTACAATCTATTAAGGTAGCAATAAAATATTTATCATTTATCACTTTCTTATCAACAAAAAAAATGAATCATCTTTGATTAATACAAATTTAAATACCTATATTTAAATACAATATAACTGAAATATAAATGTACAGAATAAATTAACTTGAAAAAATCAGCAATGAAAATAAATTAACTGAATTAAATTAAATAAATATCCTAAGATATAATCTTAATATGTAGCTTATAATTATGTTTATATAAAATAAATTATATTAAGGTTATTATTAGATTTGTAGATCATTCCATAAATAATAAAATATTACAAATAAAAATCTGTTGAATTGTATAATAGTTATTAGTTTAAGGAGTAAAAAATGTAATTTTCTTGAAGTAACAAATTTATAATGTAGTTTAACTTTTAAATATTTAATAAAAACCCTTAATATTAATAATAAGACAATACACGTATAAATGACATATTTTGCTTACTTAAGGTATATAAAATGTAGTCATTTATTAATTAATAATTATTAAGGCGTTTCCAGACGGCAATCAAACCTTATACTTAGGTGCTTAACAACTATAGTAGTTTTGACCTATTGGTCGACATAATCACATTTAATATTCATGTAAAAAACTTAATATGACTGTCAGGTGGTCAATGTTTTCCCATATAACTCCATGGCAACATACAAATAATAAAACATGAAACCAATGGTTAGTTCTATACTGCAATTCAATAGAACAGGGTAATTTTGCAACAATAGCAGCAGACTAATACTTGGCATTCAAGTGTAGTAATAGCGGATAGAAGAGTAGTATGTTACAAAAGATTAACAATCACACGCTGTTGTTGTTTTTATTATTGTAATTACTACTATAATTATGTAAAATTATACAAAACATGTATTAAATACCTCCTACACCTACAAAATTTACGATTGAAAAATAAGTAAAACAACTGTTTAATTTGATGGGGCGTCAAATTAAGCTTACATGATGGATGACCCGGACCCGACCGTGTTTGATTTCATAGAATCTCTAACCATAAAAGGACACTCATAGCAGCTCCTGTTCTTCATTAATTTACATCTTACGACCCTCAAAATAGGTAACACAAAAATCAACCATGTCTTCAAACCGGCAAACGGCCGATAACAAAAAGCCGAGTACAAGCGGCGTGCAGGCGGCGCGAAATTGTGCAACCGCGTTTTTATAGTAATAAAATGGATAAATTATTTACCTGAAATGTTGGTAGTTCAAACGGATGACGTACGCCTGAAAAGTATCGGTGAAATTTTTAGTGCCGGCGAATATTAATTATGAATATCATAAACGATATCTAAATAATACAACAGCAAAGTAATATTATGTTACGAGTGTTACGACTTCAAAATGGCTGAACCGCAACCGCGTCCTTGCCTGCCGGCCTATAGTTCACGCCGTGGAGGGGAATTTTCCAAAGAGTACTGTTAACTTGTAAACACATACGTTTCTGGCGGTTTTTTTACGATTTAAAAAAAAATATCAACAAACTGTAATGACGATAAACGTCGATTGAATTATAAATATGCAACCATTTTAATTCTTATTCAGAGTAGGTAAAAGCAAATATCCTTCCTTTACCGCTCATAATATAATAACGAGTTATTTATTATAAATAGTAATTAGTTAATTTTTTTTTAAAAATAAGTCTAAAAACCATAAATGAGAGTTAGTTAATGTCTTAAATAAACAAAGTTTAACGTTTTTGCTTTAACTGTATGTATACCTAATAACATTATTTTTTAAATATTTATATACGTATTAAAATTATAAATATCATATTAATAGGTATGTGACAATAATACGCTATTTTGTTTGTTGAATATTTTTTTTAATATACTCGATTAGGATTAGTTCACTTTGAATACATGAACACAATACATAAACATTTATAATTCATGTTAAATAAATATAAAATTGATTCGCTATAATAATAATGATTAATATTATATACTTGTGTTCAGGGCCCACGTATGCAGCGGCACAAGGCGCCAAAATCAAAAAGACGCGTGAGAGACATCAAAATTAGAATTAAATTTGATCAATCATTAGCGACACAAATTATCTACTATAGTTAGAAAAAACAATTTCATGATGTGATTCAATAAAAAATTTTTATATTTATCATTATTTATTATTTTATCGACACTCGATAAAGATTGGCCGTGCTTTTAGGTACAATTACAGTTTTATAAACTACCACTATATTATTACAAGTATTATTATGTTTGTTCTATGAATAATTTATTGATACGTGGCAAATATACACGTTTGAAAAAATATTATGATTATTTTTGATTATGAATGAGGTTTAGGTTATAATCATAAGCGGCTATCCATTAAAAGTGTTGGGGGGGAGCTACAATTATTTACATAAATCTAAAAAGTGGGGGCTTCGCCCTCACGTCCCCTTTAGAGATCAATTATTTACCAATTATAAACAATATATTCAAATTTTATTTTATCCAAAAAAAAATCTATTTTTTTATAGATATTACAAAATTATACAATGCATAAAAGACAATTAACATATCAATAATTAAGTAATAACAGTATTAGATATTTTATTTTAAAATCAGCATTCTGAAGGATTTTGAGAATTCATCACTTTCAACACCTACTTTTAGTCAGGTTTTTTTTCAATGTGAAAAATAGATAGATTAATACACCGATCTTGGAGCATAGAAGTTCTCAACTATATCTTAATTCTACGCAAAGCTGAAAAACCATGCTCACACGTTACAGAGCTAACTGGCAAAGTGAGTGCTACTTGTAGCAATTTGTATAAATTCGAAAATATTTCTATGCTGATTGTAGTTTTTATAATCTTCAATAACCAAATGGGCGTTGCCTTTATTTAAGTAATTTTTAGCTACATTAATTTCTGATTTTGAATTTTGTTCATTGATACACAATAAGTCCTAAAATATATAAATAAAAAATTATTTTTGCTATTATGTTATCCTAATTCAAAACATATGTATTAATGTATGAAATAAAATACAAAATAAAACATAAATATAATGTAGTTATAAATGTAAGATGTATAAATAAGTATTAAATATAACATAAATATTATCTTATAATGATCAATAAATTATCATATTGAAGTTCCATGAATTTATCGACCGATAATCTTTAAATTAATTTTTATTCCCGTTAAACCTATATTCCTAGAAAGATCGACCAATCGATCGTTGTTGTATAGGTATATATACCATATATTAAATATAAATATATTTAATCCATGTATATAAAATGTACTTTCGATTATCCGCGAGCAGACTAACTATCCGCGTTGCGGATTATCCGCTGTTTTCCGCGGATACAAAAAAAATATTTATATCTTTACGTTATAAATCATTATCGGTTTAATTGGGTTGTGATAGTCGATTACGCGATAACGCGGATTGTACATTACATTGCATATGATCTAATAACGCGTACACCTATTTAGTCTCCTGTCTACTGCACAAATACGTATCAACCAAAACTTCGCATTTGTGTTTAAAGTGTTTTGCGTCACTTTAGTTTTAAAATTTTTATCAGCGGATTGTCTGCTGAATTCGTTTATCCGTGGATGTCCTGTCATCCTATTCCGCGGATAATCAAGAGTACACTGTATAACATTATAAGGAAAATGTTCTCAATATTTGAAATGTACATTATATGTTTGAAAAAACATTTGGCAAACATTTTTGAGGAGACTTAGAGGTTAACAGGGGGGTAGTCCCCCCACAGCCCCCTCACGGATATCCGACAACGGCTATAATTTGAGGTCCTTCCGGCTCCCAAAATTCTGCCAGTTTAAGTTATATGCTTAACTCGTTTAAAATGGAAGATTGCCAAAAGAATTCTTGCATTGAGCGCTGAAAGATATTACTTGTATTAAGTTGTGTTCACATGAGTCAGTTGAAAAGTTCATTATGACTGATTCATCAAAACTGAACAAGTTATGAACGTGTGAACACTTGTTTCAACATGACTGAATCATCAAAATTGATTATCAGTCATTTAGAAAATAGTTCTATTTTTTGTTATTATTAATGATCAGTATCGTATCATGAAAGGTGTGAACTTGGTTCAAAATAAATTAAATATTTTTTCCTACTTAAAACCTATTTAATAAATCATAATATTACGTGTTTTTTATTACTTTTTTTTATATAATTCCAAAATAAATTGTTAAAATGATTTTTAAGTGGTGGGATGATCATATTGAACCATTTTTGGACCAATATAGACCAGACGCGTAGCTAGAAATTTCTAAGGGGGGAGGGTATTATTCAAAATTAATTGATACAATTTTACGCATGAAATTGATTACTTTACGTATATTAAAATTTTTCTCATATATATTATTATAATTAATACAAAAAGAAATAAATATTTTTAATTAAATTAACTTAATGCGTCTACTTTTTAAAGTTAGATAACTGCTAAGCCGTTCAACCAATTTTCACCAGTTGTGTTCCTCAAATATGTTTTTTAAGCGCCGTAAAGAGGAAAAAGATGTTTCACTGCCTGCAGTGGTTACTGGTAAAGCAATCAATATTTTTATATTAATATTGATTAATATATTCAATATTCAATTCATAAAATTCTAGGATGATCGACCAATCGAGAATACAGTGTCCGATCCATACGAACATAGCACATTGATTTTAATATTGTTTCGTTTAATTAAAATGCTAATTATGATTCAAGTCTTTATAAAAGTGTCGTTTTTGGAAAAATTACAAGTAATGTGAACTTTTCCGGCCATTGAAATTCAAGACTGAAACTTCAGAAATATGCTGCGTAGGTGGAAATTAAAATTGCAAGAATTGCATTTTATCTCGCAGAAATGCTAATGTTTAGTGTGTCTCCAATAAGAGACACTTGCCATGTTGATTATCAATAAAACACAACGATAATCGCTGCAAGTTTGTAGGCTAGATTTGGAAAATCCGTGCTTACGTGGGTATAGCCACCTAACGCGTCAGAAAATCATCTGATTTATTCGTGTACTCATGAAAAGGAAAAAACAAAAAATACTTGTATCCAAAAGCACTTGAACAAATTAATTTTAAGTTTTCTTTTTCTTTTTTTTTTAAAAAAAAGTTTCAACAAAAAACAACAGTGTGTATTGGATTTAAAGTTTCATTGAATTTCCTTCAGAAGCAACACGACAACGATTGACGGGTTAGCTAATTAGACAATATAAAAAAAAATTGGTTTTGTATTCCGGGAAATTGCAGCTGCATACTATACTTCTGTATAACACTGGCGCCCATGTGTAGTGTGCACCACTATAATAAATAATTACTATTTTTCATCTGCAATCCAATAGAAAGGTACGTATTATTTGGTTTTTGTACTTTAATAGGCCATAGCACATAGGCATATCATTATTTATTATATTTATAATCTATTATGCACATATACTAAATAAATAGGTAGTAAATATTATACATTTCTATGTTTGTATATTTTTTATTGCTATATTTAATAAATATTATTTATACACTTTAAACATACCCGCTAATAACAATATCATTAATTTTAATTCAATAAATAAAATATATCAGAATTAAAACATTACTTTTTTTAACTATTAAAAAGATTTTCAAAAACATCCCCTATGCACTTTGATCTTGATAATATATATTTTTTTGATCATATAAGTCATGTCCATAGATATCGATTACATTTTCAGTAATCACTAAAATCACAACAGCAAAAAATCATAGTCAAAATATAACACGATTTTTTATATTTATATCTTAAGTATGTCCAAAACAAATATCCATATGATTTAGATGAAATTAAGTATATCTATTATGTACTTATATTGTTTACTTTTTATGTATAGAAAATGTGATAAGCTGGAAATGCAACAATATTTAAAATTATTAAAACTAACATTACATTGATTAAGTTACAACTTGATTTTACCTATATATATATACCTGTAGAGTAAAATATTTTTCTACATATCCAATTTATAATATGTCGTTCAATAAATTATCATTGCTATTACAAATATAAATATTATTACAAATTAAATATTGATTCAAGTTCAGCATATTCAATGAAACGAAACAAGCTAAACATCATAACTAAACATTTTAGGATTTATAATGACAAGGAATAGGCAAATATTTTCCTTTCCACTTTATTTGGTGTAACTACCTATTTAAATATATAAATTTACAAACTTCAACTCTTACATATGGGTACACTTACACTACGTAAACTGTAACATTATTAATTCATGCGTGAACTTCGCATTTTTAGCCTTTAGGACTATCCAATCCATAGCAATACATCGATAGCGTAGATACACAAGCAATCATTAATTTTGAATCGCGAATTCCGTAAAAATATCCATACAACGATAGAAGTTATATTTAAACAAAGATTACAGACATCATTTTAATTATATACAAAGTAATATAATTTTTATCTATTAAATTTAAGTAATTAATTATGTATTCAAAACGTCGACAAATTATATTACAATACAAATTAAATATTGTTCGTAATTTAAATACTTTTTTATATTTACACAATACACAATATCAATATAGGTATTAGATTATAATAATATTATTGTTTCTGTATCTCAGAATGGGTTTATCTATTTAGATATACAATGATCAGTATTATTAATTATACTTAGTAATAATTTACAATACATTTAATTTACTTTTGAAGTTTTTTTGTACCTACATGATTCCATGATTGAAATAATAGTTCAATTTGTAATTATTACGGCTCTATTAGTGCTCGAATTGGAAATGTGTGTAGGGGGGGCGAAGCTCCCTTACTATTTTTTTTCACACCCCAACTGTATATTTTTACTGGGAAGGGGATGCCACAAATTAATGCCCGAAACAATTCTTATTAAAATTTATGTCAACGATATAATGAATTTTACTAATTTTTATTTTTTATCATCTTTTATTCTTTTTTTTTTTGGTTGTTTATATCGTATTGAATAGTCCTATATATTTTTTTTATAGTGTAAGGTTTATGGATACTATAAATATGTGCAATTGAAATGTACTATTCAAAATGCAGGTCCTAAGGACTTTCAAGGCCTGGGACAAATTAATTCGGGACCCTCCAATTATCACAATTATATATATTAGTATGATAATAAAAATTTGCCAAATGTTGGTAAATATAATTTTCTAAACCACAACCAATCAAGTTCATTTAAATGCATCAAAATACAATGAAATACATTATTAATAACTTCTTAAAAATATATTACCAGTTTATTTAATTAAAATTAAATGTATTTATAGTTAGTATATAAAAAGCCATAGAAAGTAAGAATTTGGATTTTGTGGTGTAGATACTTGCGATAGCAAATTTCTTCTTAAATTTGGACATTTTTTCATTCTTCACAATCCAGCAGTAATCATAATAAATTACTGTTATAAATATTTAGAAATTAGCAGAGGCGTATTTATGGGGGGGGGAGAGGTCCAGGGGTACTGGATCCTCCCTAGAACCTCTTCAAAAAATAAACTAAAATTCTTACATATTTGCAAAATTGGCTATGTTAAACATTCACAGGGAAGTTGAAATTACTGTTGATGAAGTAGTAAAGGAATTGACCAAAAAATCGAGACAACTGGAATTTATTTTATAACAATACTTTACAATATATAGGTACATATATATAATGTTACATAAGACTATACGATTATTACATTATATATTTAGTTCAACTTCCTCCAAAAACTGTACAAGGACGTAACTATTACAATATAATATATAGTTTAAATTAATTATGTATAAAATGTGGACCCCCCAGAAAAAATTGAAAATACGCCACTGGAAATTAGAATATCTGAAAATGTGGCCTATATAATAGCGCTTAAATATAAATATATTTAAATTTTATTTTATTAAATTTATAAATATTTCATAAAAAAATAGTTTAGAAATAATGAATTATTATCAATAATCTCTAATAAGTAACACAGAGTAAAGAATTAAAATCAGTTTAATCAATTTGGGCCCCTTCAAATTTTCTAGACTGGAGCCTGGGGCAAATGGTTCCCTTGCTCCCCCCCCTTCACGATGGCCCTGGTGATTGCAGTGTCAGACTGACTTAAATAAGCCTACCATGTAATTTATTTTAAAAGCCCTTCATTTAAAACATTTTTATTACGTAGAGAACGTCTATACGATTGAGGTCTAACGTACCTTTTCGTGTTTACAACATAGGCCAGTATGAATTTATAGGTGAGGGTAACCCCTTATTTTAATATAAGGGTTTAGACTTATTTTATTACGGGATGTTTTACTATCTATGAAGTACCTAATGAAATCATATACTTACCTGACATACTAATACGATTTATTGTGACAATTTGGTCTAATATTAGGAGGTGACCAATTGCCTGGAAACAAAAAATATTTTCGTTTGGTTTTTCATTTGATTGTTGATTTATTATAGTGTTAATACATAATCGACATTATCCGTCCATAGTCAAAACACGAAATATTCGAGTTAACTATGATTTTTCTTTTGAGCAATCAATTTTTTAATAGATAATTATTTTTATGGTATTTAATTCGACTTATTGACGTTCCACTATGATAGGTACAGGTAAATGTTACGGTTTTTGGAATAATAGAACATTCCGGAATAAAAAAAAGTATGTCTGTTGACATAACTACAGAGTGATGGTTTGTACTATCTTTACCGACTATATAATAAGTAATATCACAACTTCATTTTCTAATTTTAAATTTGCTTTTGCAAAATTGTTAATGTCAAGTATTTTAAATTAAATTAAATGTTTTCCCTTTTAAATACTTTAGTCTTAAAGAGATGATGTTGAAATTTGTGATTTTGAAGCCGATTGATAAAATTAATCCATAAAAAGGTGCTCTTCATAAAATTTAGAAAACTATTAATAACTTAACATATTTGAAAAACTATCAATTTTTTATTGCTGCAATATTATTATAATCAACTAAGTTATTAGTTATTAAATTAGTATAATTAAGTTTTAACAAAATTAGCTCATGAATTCTAGGCTTAACTTTATATTAGGCATCCAGAATCATGATTATTTACATTTAAAAGTAAAAAGTACTTTATTCATTTATCATGGAACAAAAGCTGTCAAGAAACTATAATAACCGGAAAAAAAGATGACAACATGAAATCAATAATTTTTTTTATTTGTATAAAATTATATAATAATAAAAATATATTCAATCTAATATTTTTCTATATACCTACCATATGTATAAAATAACATTCTGAATTGAAGCATTATAAATCAATTAGCGTAGGTTTTTCATTTTTTATTTGTTGAAATTTCTGACAGCAATGTTAAACACCACTTAGGACTTTGTGTGTATTACTTTATATATTTAATTTATTTGGTGTATTTTTGAAACTTAATGGGGTGGGAGGGATAGTAGTGAATCGATTGGTAAGCACAGTTGCTTTCCTAGCCTCTTAATATACAATTATTCAAAAGTTGTATGAAAAAATAAGAATATTCTAAGTTTATTTCAGAAAAAAAATTAAAAAAAATTATTACCTAATATACAAATCCTAAGTAAATGTACATTTAAATAAATATTAATACTTCAAAATCATAATTCTATGCATATATAATACATACATAAGTATTTTCACGTTTATTTATTTAATACTTTCTTCACAAATAATATTTTAATTTAAACAATAATCTATATGATTCATAGAACACAATAAAATATTTGATAAAATAAATATATTTAAATAAATAATCTTAAATATAAATAAAAATCTTTAATTTTAGGTGCATAATCAGTGAAATACTATAACTTACATTAATTAAACATTTTGTTTTACATGTTTTAATTGTATACAAAATAAATGCAGATAAGTTGTTAGTCAATTAACTTAAAACTTATAATTATTAAAAAAAAAGATGGCTTTATACTTAAAATAAAAAAAATTAATTTGATTAACATGTAATTAAGTTTAAAATAAAAAAAACAGTACAAGTATAATTTGATTGTGATTTAAATAAAAATTAAGATTCAATACATCAGTTACAGTAAGTCCAATTAAAATAAAATGTACAATATTATTATAGTTTTCATGTTAAATTTATAACTATAGCAGCCTATAAATTCAATTGGGACATGAAATAATGTATGAATTCCTATTGATTAGAATTAAGTAAAATTGATTACATTTATAATTGAGTCGAAATAACACAGATCTAACACATAAATTAAAACAATGAGACTGAATTTATCAACTACTTAGTTTCTTAAATTATATTTATTTTGGAAGACTAAGTATTGATCAATCTATACTTTAAAAAATTTAAAAAAAAAAGTACAATTGTCATGGTAAAAATTAAATTATGACCTTCGGCATAAGAGTGAAATAATTAATTGTACATCTGATATTAATTTTACGAGAACAATAAATAAAATATTTATATTCCATACTTCATTATAATACATTTTTGCTAATAACTGAAAACCAATGTCAGTACTATAAAAATACTAAAATATGAAATCAAATATTCTTGTACATTTACATAATTTGTAAAATGATATTTTTAAATAATTACTATGTGAAAACTATATTAGTAGTGAATAATATTAACAGCAAAGTCTTAAGAATTGTACGAGTTAATATTAAAAACTATTATGAATTACTCTACTAGGATCAATTTGTGGAAATATTAATAGAATCATTATTTATTATTATAATAATGATAAATTAAACAGTAAATAAAAATATATAAACATATATATTAATAAAACTCATATTATTAATTGGTTTTACAACATAATTATGAACATTCAACTGGATACAATAATCATTTTTTATTATTAAGTACAATAATATTTGATACACTTATGCATCATTGGTCAAAAAAAAAAAAAAAAAATGATTTTTAATTACAATTTAAAATGAAATCAGAAATTGAATTACGTAATTTGATTTTTTTTTATTTACTATCATTAATATGGTAAAATATTATTATTTTATTTTGTATTGTTTTTATCAATTTAAACTCAAATACAAAAAAAAAAAAAAAGTATTAAAATAAATAAAATAATAATAAATAAGTATTAGTAAAAAAAAAAAAAGCTTAAAAATAATAATGACAATGATAAATCAATAATTAACACGTGATAAACTCTGATTAACTACAAGTGATTTTCTTTTGGCTTTATTTTTTTTACTTTTGAATTTTGTTTTTAGTAGTAAAATATTGAGAATAACTTCACATGATAATACATTTGTCGCCAGTTTGAGGATCGCCCTACAAAAGTATTTCATTATGAAAACTTTCCTTATCTTAGGTTAATAATATCTATCTTGCTATAAAAATGAATTAAATAGTTAATACTACTTACTGGTTGGTGAAATAATTCAGATTCATAATCACCATAACCTTCACTGCCTCGTAAATTTGAGACATGTCCTTTTTTAAGCTCATGGGTAGCTACTTCCTAAAAAAAAAAAAAAATTATTTATTTTTATTATTTATACATAAGAATTTATATACAAACATACTTGTCCTTCTGAATTTAAGAGTATAGTAGCCATAAGATCTCCGCTGACCCAAGCTTGAGTATTCATAACAATTGATCCAGCACTAGGTTCATGTATTTGATTACTGGCAGTTGAAGACCATATAGTTAACCAATTACCAGCTCCTAATTTTACTGTACGATGAAATTTAAACACTGTAGAAAGATTTTGCCCAGCAGTCGTACGTACTAATTCATGTCCACTTAATGAAATTTCCTAAAGAATTATTATATTAATTTTTCCATTAAAATTCTAAGTATATATTATTACTTTAGATCCTTTGTTGTATAGTTTCACAAATTGTCCATCTGGACACACTTCACTTATTTCGATATCACCGGTTGATGAAGCAGTAATAACATTAGAAAATTCATATTCAGTTTCATCACGTTGAAATAATTTCCTCTTTTTGCCTCTTGGGCTACCTACTACTGATGTATTTGGTGTAATACTCAATCGTCTTTCTTCACTCTCCAATAATTTACGATAAGCACTAATTTCCATATCAAGTGCCACTTTGATATCCATTAAGTCTTGATATTCTTGTACTTTCTGGGACATATCATCTTGCATAGCAGTTAATTGTTGATCAAGTCCTTGAATTTCTGCAAGATACTTGGTTCTTTGACTTTCTTTTTGTCTTTCTAAATCAGTTATTTTCCGCTACAAGTATTTTCTTTATTATTTATAGGCACAAGTGTAAACAATTAATATAAAATAGTAATTTATTAATTTTCATACCAGATAATCATTATTACAGGATAATAAATCATTAATTTGTTGTGTTAGTTCAGTGACACGTGCATTTGTTGCATTTAAATCTTCTTGTGCTAATTCCATAGCTTTTTTTTTCCGCTGCAATTCATTTTCTAAGTTTTGGAACTGTAAAATTTAACAGACTTAAATATTTATGAAACATAAAGAAATACATTTATTATATACATATATATATATATATATATATACATACATACCTTGCTATCAAACAATTCAGAAATTTCTTTTTTATTCCGTTTGACATCTTCTTCAGCTTGTTGTCGTAGCTTCTGTAGTTCAGATTGTAATTTATCTTCATACTCCTTTACTAAACGTCCATCAACTTCACTGATAACTTCTGTACGGCGACTAGTTCTAGTATCATTAAGCTGTTGTTTATGGACCTATAAATAATACAACAAGATTTTAAGATCTATTAAAAGTACTTAAAATAAAATAATAATAACTTTACCTCTTCTTTGAATTTGAAATTTTCTTTTAAACTTTGTAATTTGTTTTCAGCTGTGACTCTTTGTAATATTTCTTCTTCTAATGTTTTTTGAACATCTTTTACATTTTTCTTTTCTATAGCTAATTCTTTAGTCAGTTTCTAAAATCAAATACAACAGAATAAATAAAATAGTAACAATATAATAAGTAAAATATTTTACAATAGTCAACTTAACTACCAAGATGTTATATGAATTGTTATTATAACAATATTTTTTGATATTAAATAATAAATACAATAATAGTTTTATTCTACAAATAAAAATAATCTTACCTTATTAGCGTCTTTTAAATTTTTATTGTCAATTAAAGTTTGACCAAATTTGGAATTCAATTCATTAAATCGGGCAATATATGGTGTAGCTTCTTTTAATTCTTTAGTAGCTTTATCAAATCTAAAATAGAACAAAATAACACTTGAATAAATCAGCGGTTCCCAAACTGTACTCAGCAGAATTTGTATTTTAAATTATTTTCTGTAGGTATTAGCATTTTTATTAGTATTACATCTTGTTTAAGATCCAAAACTATGCAAGAAAATTACTTTATCCAAAATATAGTGTTATGGATATAGAAATAGCAGTAAATGCTATGAAAAGTGGGACTTATACTTACAAAGTTCAAAGTATTCATATCTGTAATTTTTCAAAGAATTAAGGGACGGAAGACATCAATAGATTACAGAAAAGTTGGTTACTTGAAAACCTTATCAATGTGAAAAACTTATTGAGAAATATATAATAGCTAGAATTCAGATGGCATAGATGAAATTAGTGAGTGAATATGTTAACATTTACAAAATAAAACCCCCTTCAAAAATAATAAACCAGGGCACAATTAGTATTATTCTTTGCTGCAAAAGACAGCAATTTAAATGTAGTTAGGAACTTAAATATAAAAAATATTAATTTCTTATGCATTTTATTTACTATTTAGTAAATTTATGTGTG
The DNA here is from genome assembly GCF_003268045.1 of Sipha flava. Lineage (NCBI taxonomy): Eukaryota > Metazoa > Arthropoda > Insecta > Hemiptera > Aphididae > Sipha > Sipha flava. Next base: position 3,282,353 of record NW_020273306.1, read on the forward strand.
ATTATTTGTTTATTAAAATTATTTATTAAATTCATGTAAATTTATATTTGTTACTAAAATATTTTAATAATTTTGTCTTAGATAGGTAATATTATAAGCCTAAGACATGTTTGTAAGGTTTTTGAAGAAGAAAATGTATTGTAAAATATAATTAAGAAAATTAAATTATTTTTAAAAAATTAAGTTTGTAAAAGTAATGACTAATTAATAATAAGTTAAAAAAAAAAAAAAGAGTATAAATGTATTAATAAAATAAATTTTATAATTAAAATAAATTTTATGTAGGTAGTATTTATTAATTTTTATTTCCTAATAAATTGATTAATTAATAAAGCAGGTGTTAATAAGTAAAAAAAAAAAAACACAATAATCAAAAATAAATTGTCTGACATTGAATTTATACATTTTAATACAGTATAAAAAATTTTAATAAAATATGTAAAAATATCTAATAAAATAAGAATTTTTTTTAATATAATCTTAATCGCAAAAGCACAAATACTTCAAAACTTCTTTAACCTAACACATAAATAAATATACAATAAGAAAGGTGCCAATTGCATAAATTAGTACAACAACCTCTTCAAAAAATAACACAAAAATAAAATGAACTATAAAAAAATAATGTAATAATAATGTTGAACTACAGATTTTAAGTTTAAATAAACCTAATAATATAAAATGTCACTAATTTGGCTCTTATATTAATTCAGAAAAATAAAATAAGATAGATACATAAGTATCAAAGAATCTAAGAATTTATTCAAAATGAATACATTTAATAAAATAATGTAGGACCTTAGCATGAATTTGAATGAAATAATTATTTAAATATTTAACAGATTAACCAATATAACATAAACATGAATAACCCAATATTAGTAATAAAATGTACAATGTTTTTAAATATTTTGCCAACAACTTTGAGTAATGTATTATAATTTCATAGATAGCCAAAAACTAAACGTACAAAATATTTTACAAATGAACTATTATAAACAAATATGAGAAAAACAATAAGTTTTCTTTTTCTGATAAATTTGCAAAATTTAGTTTCTTAAAATGTATTATTTATGTTGCGATCATTAGAAAAATATGAAAGAATAATAATCGATTGATGACCTGAGTTAGATCAGAAGTACTCACTTAGTTTTGAGTTCTTCTACTTCCAAAATTTTGCGCCGATTTTCCAGCTCCAAACGGCTTTTTTGTTTGGCTTCGCGGTCCAATGCATTTCTCAGATCATCAAGCTCGGATTCAAACAGTACTTTGACGTTAGACACCTCCCGGGTGGTCACCTCTTGCGACGAGTGCAACTCGTGTGTCAATTTAGAATTTTCCGTTTCCAAATACTTGACGCGGTCAATGTAGGCAGCCAGACGGTTGTTCAAATTTTGTAACTCGTGTTTCTCTTGAATTCGACTGAACCGGGTAGGGCTCAGTGTCGCGGTCCTCCTGCTCTTTTCACTGTTTGTTGTGCTGGCCGTTGACTCGTCAGGCTGCGGCGTGTTCCTAGACGCGCCGCCTTTTCTTGACGATCTCTGCGACATGGCAATCCTGGTATTCGATAATCACGTCACTTTGTAAATCGACTCGACGAAAAAGCTCATAAAACGAAAACGGGAAATAATTAAGCAATATTCAATCACTATGCACAATACGGATCGCGGTGGACGGGGGATAAAATAAAATCCTGAAAGCGCAAAAACACTGCTGAACGTCCAAATATTTACCGTCAATCGGCCGCCGGGCAAAGTATACACAAAAATCTTAACGGGGGTCGGAAACCCACGCCTTCGGGACGCCGACTCGATCGTAACGGTGTGACCAACTTATTTCCATAAAGTGTTAAAATTGTTTTACGTTTTCCCGAACCACTCCGTTCGATTAAAGCATTGTAAACGTGTTATGCAAGAATTATTTTAATTTTTTCTCCGTGGCCTCTAATCTCTATAGAATAAACACGCTCCCTACCATCAGCTAAAACCGATGGTCAAGTAAAGGTTTACTTATCTATGTCGGTCACCTTCGCACATCTACATACCGGTGTTTTCAGCTAGGTTAGCGCAGCAGAAACCGACCGAATCATAGCAAAAACTCCGAGAGTCAGTGAAAAGAAATTTATAATTTTATGCAATGTTCGCGGTTGAACTTCGCGAGATACCAAGAAAAATAACGAAAATAATAAACGAATAGTAGGTTTGTTTCAGTGAGGTTTTTATTGCCCAAAATTCCATTAGTTCATTAACCGTTCTGCGGCGGTCAAATTTTATTTCCAACGATTGTAATATTTTTGTGTTCCGTATTCCTCTGTGAGCGAATAGACGATAATATAATTTGATTTTAATTTGACGGTAAAACGGGATCAAAATTATACTGAATAAAATAAAAAAAAGTATTGGTTAAACAACGCATGCAAGTGGTCACACTTCCACTAAATTGTCGTTAAAAGTGATGGGAAAATAGGACCGCTTTAATATTATGATGTAATGCGTGAGACTACTTAAAAAAATAAATACTTGTACTACGGTTTATGTGACCCGTGCAATGCGATATTTATTTTGGCCACAGTAATATAACCACAACTTACAAGAGTGATAAATAAAAATAAAATGTTAATAACAAATTACCGTATTCGCTATCAAAATACGTGATAATATGTTGCTAGATAGCGTTGAGTAATAAAATAATGAATATTTATAATGGTGGACTGTAGTGTACACGCATGACGTGGCGTGTGTTATGAATCATGTATGAAGGTTTCCATTTTACACGGGTGTGTAATGCGTGCAGGCCTATTTGATGACTAATTTTTGACATTTATTAACATATATTCAACGATTATTTGATGCGTATAATTTTAACATAGCTGAAAAATCGATTGTTAGAATATATCGAAGGTCAAACTTTAATAAATAGATGCATAGTAAATAGTCGTACTGGTGGCAAGAACCTCTATGCTATATTACACCTGGGACGTACAAGTATTAGTTAGGGGTACAGTTATTTGTACATTTAATCCAATTATAATAGTAATATATTACGTTAATTCCTTAGTTATCCAATAACAAGGTCAACATCAATATATAAAAAAAAAAAAATTACGGACTGTCTACATAGAGCGTAGGATTAATACAGGCCTATATTGCATTAGTAAAAACCAAAAAGGTCTAGAGCGATAGGAAACAGTTTTTGTATCAGTTTTGCTTCATCAGTAAGGATTATTATCAACTCTTAATATTTCTTAATTATACAAATACAATTATCATATTGTAAATATTAAATAACTGATTCAGATAAAAATATCATAATTCTGAACAAATTACTTTGTTGTACAGTTAATGTATAATGTATATTATACTCATCAGTGGCGTAACTTCAAAATTTGTTCCGAGAGCAAATTTTTCAGTGCCCCCCTCCCTCTTCCAAGTGTAAATATTAAGAATATCTGGGGGGGGGGTATATTCACCTTACTAAAATTATATTAAAATTTTTTTAAATATTATTACATATATTATTAAATAGTAAATACACATCTTATTATTTTAGAATCATTTTATTAATAATAAATATTTGTTATTGACTTAATACTTAATAGTATCGATGAGCAACAAAATCAGTAAATAGCTACCATTCTAATGAATAACAATTAAGACTATAAACTTAAAACGTTTTTATGGACTTCTTATTATATCTGATGTGTTAATTGCTTCGGCAATTTTCTTTTCAATTGATTGTACAGCTAAACTTGACAAACGAATATGGGTCATCGTACTTCGAAGATATTTTTTAATTATTTTAAGTTTTAAAAAACTTCTTTCTGCATATGCCATCGTCACTGGTATTATCAAAAAAAAAAAATAAATAAATAAAACAAACAGTAAATAAATCCGGAAAATTTGTCGCTATTAAATAATTATCTACAATTATTAATTTTGCCAAGTTACGTACGGAATTGAATTTTGAAATTTGATTTTCACACGATCGTTTTAGTTGAATAATTTGGTTGATTAAATCTGTTGTTAATCATTTTCATAATTACTTGAAGTTTATGTAGATATGTGGCGCACGATTACAAAATTATGTTTAAAGTTGACAAGCATACATTTATTAATATTATTGGCTAATTCTAATTTTCATTTTCATTTTGAAAAAAAAGCACAAAATGCTATCAAAGAAGTCTTTCAAAAGCAAAATTATGGCCTGTAGATTCCATTTAGGTAAAGTTGGTTTAGGAAAATTTAAAGCAATAACAACTTATAAAAGAATACAATTCAAAATCAGAAATAGATCTTTGGTTAAAATGTTTTTTCGCTCTTGGTTATTTACCCGAAAATGGGGTCGGCGATGCTTTTTCGTGTTTAATTGCAAATGTTCCAACCGATAACATTGATTTTACGGATTATATATTTTATAATTACATATGTCCTGATGCAAATTTTCCGCCAATTATATGGGCTGATAAACCTTCAGAAGATAGAATGACCAATGGACCAGAATCATTCCACCGACATTATAACTCACAATTTTATACTTCACATCCTTTTATTCATGAAGTTATTAATATATTATTAGACATCCAAAATGAAACTTAATTAAAAGTCAAAAGTATTAAAAAAAATCGTATAAACACACCTCGAAAAGAACAAGAAAACAAATTGAAATTTATAAAGTAAACTTGGACAAAATTAGAACAAAATTAAATTTCTATGCAAGAATATATGAATACTAGCCGACCCGTCACATCTTCGCCCGTGAACTCCGTTAATTTTTTATTCAAATATTATTGTTTAATGTGATCGCCATTAAATATAAAAAAAACGGTTAATGAAAACGAATTGAATTTTTTCTAGCGTTATAAATGATAAAAATAGATACAGATAAAAAATAAATAATTTATGGTTGATAAAGAATTTGATTGAAGTTGATGAAGAAAAAAAAGAAAAAAAAAGAATTAAAATAAGAATTTTATAAGACTTCTGAGTATATGATGTTTTTTGTTGTATTTCCTGTTGAAATTAAAATCATAAGATGATTCGGATGCCCAGTTCGAGAAAATGCCACGTATTTGCCCATGTGAAAAGCACTCTGTACGAAGATCTACGCCAACGTACTTGAATGTTTGACCTTGCGTTTTGTTTATGGTAATGGCAAAAGAAACTTTAACCGGGAATTGAAGCCGTTTGAAAGAAAACGGCAAGTCAGAGGGAATCATGGGAATTCTTGGTATAAATGTAATTTCTCCTTTCGCTGGCTCTGTGAGAATTACGGCTTCTATAATATTATTTTGCAACGATTTTATTTGTAATCTTGTACCGTTACATAAGTTCGGTGGTTGAAGATTACGTAATAATGTAATTGGAACACCAATTTTTAATTTTAGCTTATGAGAAGGAAATCCCGAAGGAGAAAGAGAATTGAGAAATTCTTGTGGATAATGAATAGTATCATCGGTTGATGTAACTGTATCAATAGATAGATATTCGCGTGAGTGTCCATCGAATTTTAGAAGGATGATATCATTTATTTCTCCTGCTGTTACATTTCTCGGAGAGATAATAGCTCTTTCACATAACCACTGATAAGATTTATTGGACAGATTAAAAATGTCAGGATAAACTGTAGAAATCAACTCTTCCATGTTATTGACCACCCGTCCAATCGTGTGATTAACAGAAATGTAACCATTTTCATTTTCTAAAGTTCCATTTCCAATTTTGAACAACTGTGCTGGAAAAATATCGTCCTCTCCACATAAATAAACTCTTATGTTTGTTCGCAAATAAAGTTTTTCAACATAGTTCCATATAGGGGAAGATTTTAAGCAAGCATTAACGACATCAGCTTGAGTACCTTTAGGGATTACTGGTAAGGTTTGACGGAAATCACCAGCGAAAACAAATGTTATGCCACCAATAAACTTATTATTACACCTTTCAGAAATCATTTTTGCCATCATATCTACGGCGAATTGGCTGAATAATGTTTTGTAATAATGTAGATGATTTAGACTTGTTTCTCTAACCATAAACCTATAGGAATAAAATTGCATGCAGGAGACAGTTTTTGTTCGATTTTGGTTATTTTTCTGTAAAATATTAATATGATAACCGTCTTCGCCTCTAGTATACATCAATGGATATTGCAGTGCATCATAAGATCTATTCAATTCGGAAACTCGACTCAAGTGTCCACTCCGACCGTGCAGAACTTTATCTCTGGGACCTTTATCTTCATTAAATAATAATACAGCTACTTCATCGATGGTAGGTGCATTATATTGACCTCTGTGTTCATCTTGAGGAACTCTGTCAGCATGAATAATTAACTTGATGTTTTGCAACTCATCAAAAGACCTCGACTCCAGATTAGATCTGAAGTTCTGTATGAGGTGATTATTTTCACGCAAAACTGTTTGCAATGATTCAATGAGACCTCTTTTTAAATTTGGAATCATATTTGTTCGAATAGATATTTGATCCGAAGCTGACATAAAATATATTTGTAAAAATTTAGCATTATTTCCAATTTCTGGTAATAAACCACCTATTAAATGATGCACTTGACCCTGCATTTTAAAAGAGGGCATGAAGTTCCTTTCAGCTATTTCGTTTGCTCCAAACGATGTCATTTGAAACAGAGTATTATACAGTCTAGAATTATCAAAGAAATGTTTTGATAGAGGGTAAGAATTATCAATTAAACTTTTAATTAGGTCTGGAAGATCCTCAAATTAGTGTAAAACAACTTTACCGTCAGCGCAGCAAAGTCCATGGGTTTCATCTTTCCATTTTTTTACATGGCACTTAGGACATAATACAGTCATTCGTCCAATTTGAAGCGCTTTAATATTTAAATAATCAATCTCGGATTGATAATTAAACGAAGATTTCATACTCAAAGCGTCACGTTGCTTCTGTGCAAGTGTTTGAGAACTTTCTGGTGTGTTATTTTGTTGCCTTCTATTATACATTCGAGTTGAATTGGCAGTTATTCTGCCAATGCGTGCTCTTTGCGCTCTCGGCATGATATTGAATTGGCCACTTACCCGAAATTTAGGTAAAAAAAAAAGGTAAAAAAGTAGGTAAAAAAACTAAGTACAAATTATGCCAGCGCGTAACCAAAGCGGTGTGCGTAGCAAAGAATCACACTCGACGGCTACCAAGCTCAGACTGAGCCCGTGATGCCACGTGCGGTGAGTTATGTGCTAATAATCTGCTGTTAGATAAGCAGTAGATATTGCGTATTATATTAGCGATTAACAATGTAGGTATAAAAATAGATAAAATACTATTTGCGGAAAAACGCGTTCGGCGTCAGGCGGAATCAGGCTATTTATAATCGATGGTAATACGTTTGTTTGCAAGAATATTAATACATAAGAGTATTTTTCGATAACGCAAAACGTGATAGGTATTTTCCATACACTTCTTATAATATTAAAACTATTATTAATTTCGGCAAATGTTTTTGGACGGGCGTGTACTATTGATGAATGTCAAATCATTTGATGACCTGTTAGATATCTAACACTATACAAAGGTCAAGTTTCAGGTAGCTGTAAACCCGCGGCCCGCTTACAAAGCCGCTAACACGCGACTCTTCAACAATTGATTTTAATTTTTTATGAACTTTTGTAATTAAACAGGACAGACACTCTAAGGTGCCACGATCTTCACGAAAACCAAATAGTTTCTCGGGTAGAATTGACAAATATTAAACCCACCAATCCAACCTAGTTTTTTATAATATGCTCCGTTAATTTGCAAAGTATTGAAGAAAGGGCAATTGGTCTGTATGAAGTCAAGTTGGTATTCGGCTTAGGTATAGGGATAACCTTGAACTGCCTCCAAGAAACCGGGACCTTAAGGTTAAAAAATAGGTTGTTAAGTATATCTAGTAAACAGCTGATAGCTCTATCAGGCAGGTTTTTAATAAGGATGGAGGAAATAAAGTCTAATCCAGAAGCAGATCTCCTGAAGTTGATAGCGTTTAGTAGTTCAATCAGTAAAAAAGGCTTCGTTAGGATGTGGTCCTTTACATGGACTGTTGTATTAGCACATTGAGTGTACTCAACTTCATTGTACATAAGAACATAATCAGGATTTTTACTCCCACTAGGTTAATGTTATAACTAGCCAAGTGACTGATATAATACAGGGTTGATTGAAGCACTCGAAACTTGACATTAAATGAAATTCATTTAGATGATAGTATATGCGGAATATCTATTAGACGTGAAGAAAGGCTCCTGGTGTTCCATTGAAGGATAGTGAGAAGAGTGTTGGATGAATCGTTGATACTAGACATGAGGATGGGAAACAACTAGGAATCCAATCTTCAGATCGGATTGCATAGGATATTGACAAGAAATGACTCGATTAAATTAGATAGAGTTTCAGGAGATATATGCTCCTGATTGATAGAAATAATATTTGTAATGAGACTCGACAAGGCCTTAGCCACCTCTGATAGGAGGGGCACGGGAGCTGAGCTCTCTAGATCTCGAGAGTCATCGTTATTTTGGGATTCAAGGTAAGTTAGGAAATTACCATTAGAAGCTAATGGGGAGGAGATGGCGATTGGGAGCCGAGGTAAGGCTGAAGATCTTTGATTGTTGTTATTTTTTCTCTTTCTTTTTTGATGGTTCATTAAATTATTGTTGTACTTTAAATCTGGAAATGAGGAGGAATTACTAGTGAGATTGCAGGGAATTATTGTGGGTGCATTAGTACCGGAAGAGACATTTGGTGTAGGGCGACCATGAGAGACAACTTGCGAAAAAGTGTGAGCTTTACTTACAAAATTATTGTTATTGAATTGAAAAGCTTCTGGGAAGGTTAAATTTTCGACAGCCATAATTTTTTTTGATTTTCTTCTGTTTTATCTACTCTAGGCAGTTTCTGTCTGATATAATGTGACTGCCCTTGCAGTAGAAGCAGATTGAATCCGTGGTGGTAGCCGTGGGGCACGATAATAGGTTGTGATTGGCTTCAGAACAATGTGAACACCGAGGTTTACTACGGCATTATCGTCCTGTGTGGCCAAATCTTAAGCAATTGGAGCATTAAACCGGTGATCTTATACTGGGGGAAACCTTGATGCGAACTTTGTAAATTGAAATAAAATCAGATATAGAAAGCGATAAGAATTTTAATTCTACTAGGTTAAAGGTACGCATGCTATCATTAGCTTGACGTGGAATAATGCGACGAAAGGATGCAACGCAGTGGTCTGGATCTAGACCATCAAAGAAGTTTGATTCCGATATCAGCTGGTCTAGCCAAATAACACCTAGACTGTATACCAGTGTAGAAGGAATATAAGCAGTAAAGCCATTACTCTTAAGTGGGTTTTCTGAAAGTATATGCAGTATATAATTAAAAAATTACCTCCCGGCAAGGCGCCTGGAAATGACCACATTACAAACAAAATTCTGAAAAATCTGTCTCTCAAAACTTTATCATTGCTCATCCACATATATAATTCTATACTAAGATTTTCCCACTTCTCTAAAATCTGGAAATTTGCAGTCATTATACTTTTACACAAACCAAATAAACCTAAACACTTATCTTCATGATACCGTACCATAAGTTTACTTCCAGTCCTTGGTAAACTTTTCGAAAAGGCCCTCCTAAAAAGATTACGTTCCATCCTTCAAAACAACCATATCATACCGAATAATCAGTTTGATTTTCGAAACAGGCACTCAAAAATCCATCAAGTTCATCGTCTTACTGATGAAATCTCAACTGCTCTTGAAAATAAAGAATACTGTTCCGGACTATTTTTATATATTGCTCAAGCATTCGATAAAGTCTGGCACGATGGTTTACTATACAAATTAAAACTTTTCATACCAGCTCCCTACTATCTAATTATCAAATCTTACCTACAAAATCGTTCGTTTGTCGTATGACAGGGGAACGATATTTCATCTACTCACCCAATAAATGCTAGAGTTCCACAGGGTAGTGATCTATCCCCTGATCTATATAATGTATTCACAGCAGACATCCCTCAATCTAGTAACACCCTTCTAGCAACATGCTCTTATGACATAGCTATTCTTTCCTCCAGTCCAAATCCTATTTTAGCTTCAGCTGAACTCCAGGATCATGCTAATAAAATTAATACGGAAAAGTCTGTACAAATTACTTTTACGTTAAAACATTCTCCCTGTGAGTGCCCTCAATTAATAATGAACAACGCCCCCATCCCTGTCTAAACCAAAATCAAGTACTTGGGCATAACGCTTGATAAAAAACTAACTTAAGGCCCCCACCAAAAAGAAAATCATCGAACAACAGACTTCACCTCCTCCGACCACTCCTAAACTCCAAAATAACACTCCAAAACAAACTTATTATATATAAGTTAATCATAAGACCAGTCTGGTCTTATGGAATAGCAATCTTGGATCCAGCAAATCCCTCGAAAATCAGGCCAATTCAGGCTTTTCAATCAATTGAGCTAAGGTTAGTAACCAAACTTGGAAAACAAATCCTACTACAGTATATCAGTACATAAAAATTTATTTTATATATTTTAATTAATATATATATAATAGTTAAAACTAAATATAGTAAGTATAATGATTTGGTTTTGTGTATTTTAAATAAGTCATTTTATTTATTGTTAAATAATTGTCGCCACACGACTGAAGCATGTTTTTGTAAAAATAACATAAATATAAATATTGTTATCGATTTCAAACCAACGCTTAAATCCTCGTTAGAAGTTACTTTATCGAATGAAATTATCGGAATTTCGTTATCTTAACTGATATAAATATTATTAACGCAGTCCGAGTATTTTTTGATCACACCTCGTATACATTACATAAATAATCAATAGTGCAATTTTAAATTAATATTCTCAATTCTGTAATGAAATTTAATTTTGATTAAACGTAATGAAAAATGTTTAATTTAATAATTTAGTGAGTTCAACTATTTTATATAATGTAAAGTAATATTGTTTTGCCAACCGAAAACATGGCGGACGTATGATAATCTTGCATCCCCGGGCTTCACTTCTCTCAATGGAAAACATCGGTAGTTCGTTATCTAGTCTAATATAGATATCTGTGACCTGAACTATCATTGCCATAACCGTACGAGGTAGTATGATTATTGTCAATAGAATTTAATTGCGTATTAACGATTGAATTGTTATCTGTCACCGAGTTATCCGTGAACGTTGGACTGCCGTTCGTATCGAAATTAAACTCTATAGAGTCATTAATATTAATGTGTCTAACGTTAGATTTATCTAATATAGGTGGATTATCACTTATAGACTTGAAATTAGGAGAAACCGGATTTGAATTGTTCTTATTTGACTTATTGTTCCTACCCTTTTTAGAATAAATAGAGAATTCATGCAGAACAGGTTGTTTCCTCGTTGTGGTTACTTTGAGGTTGGTGGTTTTGCGATCTGGAGGTTCGATCTGGAGGGCTCCTGAGGAAGAAGGCATTGTCGTGTATTAGATTAAAAATATATATAAGCTATGTAATTGTACAGCTGATAAGAGAGCTAGCAAGCGATATGCGTCAGCACAGGTAGAAGGTCGAGCCCAAACTGATACTGTAAGTAAGTTTGCAATTTGGTGAAATACGGTCGATGGGGGATGTTCTAACACCCATATCTACCCCCTTAAATACGCCCTTGATATCAACTATTATCTTTATCGACATTCGGTCGATATCCAGCGGGTTATTTATTTTTATAATTGTTTAAATTATTTTTATTTTTAAATCATTGTTTAATAATATGAATATAAAAATTGTTTATATAAATAAAATATAATACTTACAAACAAATTATAAAATAATATTTAACTTTATGTAATTAATATAAATTACATAGTAAACAAATTCAAAAAGTAACTATTTATTAATGAATAATGTCAACATTAAATAATTATTATATTAATTTAAATTATGTAAATTTATCTAAAACTAATAAAATCTTAAGTATTCTTATACATAAATCTAAAGATGAAAATCAATTTTTAAAACATTAATTAGATCAAAAAGAAGTTAGTAAGATGCTTTTTTTGTTCCCTGGACAATTTCAAAAAGTAGAGTTATCTCATTATTTCACCGAAACCTTCAATTCGTATGGCGCATTCATACTGCTGATAGCACAATAATATATACATATATACTTGTTTTATTTTTCTTGAAAATGAACGAAAATACCTTATTCAAAGAATTGATATCATAATATTATTTTGTTTGTCTACATTATATTATTATTTATAACTATAGGATATTAGATTAGATAAACTCAGTTACTGTACACTATAATATTGTATAGACCTTATTCATAAATAATTAGTTGCTGCGTGAAGTTGTCCATACTTTATATTAATAAATTTATACTTTTTACTACCCAAAATGGATTCCGATGAAATTTTATCGGCACTCGATACCGATTTTGAAGATTCTGGAAGTGATTTTATTCCTAGTGATTTATCTGATTCCTCTAATGAATCAATAGAAGATGTTAGTGAAAATAATCAATTTGACTTTGAATATAATGATATTGTAGACAATTTACACAACGAACAGGCAACGGAAAATCTAACAGATCATTGGTTTAATGTTTCAGGTATGAATAATAAAATGTGAAATAATGAAATTAATGTTATTATACTGAATCATTATTTTTTGTATATAATTTTGGTTATAATATTTATTAAAATTTTATAGATGTGTTGTGAGCCACTTGGTTAGGTCCGTCGAAGCTCAGTGTGTGTTATCGGTACGGTTTAAACCTCCGACGACACGTAACGTTTTAAGAGTTCTTCACACTTTCGGTAAACAACAAGGAAGTTAATGAATTACACAATATAACACATTAGAGTTATTTAATTGATATTTATTATGAGCCATTAATTTACAATATGATCGCACAATGACTTATTTGTTAGCATAGCTATAACACGACTGACTTCTCGATAACGGGTGGTCAGTCGTTTGTGTTATAAAATGGACAAATGCATAGTCATCATTTGTCCCCACATATTAACATAATAATATAGTAATAATAATAATAATAATAATAATAATAATAGTAATAATATGGTGCTCATAACAGATGTACATCAATCAACATTTCCATACATTGGTAACGATGGAAATAATTGCAATCTTGGTCCAGACAGTAAGCCGATCAATTTTTTTTATCTATTTTTAAATCGTGATGTTATTGAATTAATTGTGCGAGAAACAAATAGACAAGCCAAAAAATATAAAAAAGATTGGGTGGATACTGACCATTTAGAGATTAAAAAAATGTTGGCCATAGTGATGTATACAGAACTAGTCCCTTATCCAAAATTAAGTGATTACTGGTGTCGAAAATTGCTATATAAAAACTCATATGTTCCTTTACTTATACCGCGAAATAGGTTTCAACTTTTACTACGATTCTTTCATTTAGCTAATAATGATGACATTTTAGATCATGATAGATTAGGAAAAATTCAACCTTTAATAGATATGTTAGTAAAAACATACAATGATGCTAAGATTCCTGGTGAGAATGTGGTTATTGATGAATCAATGATTCCTTTTCGAGGCAGATTGATTTTCCGACAGTACTTGCCCAATAAATCATCTAAGTATGGAATAAAATTATACAAACTATGTGACTCTATAGGATATACATATAAAATAATTATATATAGTGGAAAAGATTCTAATATATCTCTTCAGACAGACTTTCCTGTTGCAAGAAACGTTGTTATGAAGTTAATGGAGGGATATTTAAATGAAGGCAGGACATTAATAATTGATAATTTTTATACTAGCATAATATTGGCACACACATTACTTCAAAACAAAATTCATATGGTAGGTACACTACGGAAAAATGTCAGAGAATTGCCAAAAGACGTGCTCAATGCAAAAATAAAAAGAGGGGAAATAAAAGGGAAAGCAAATAGCGATAGTGTTGTAGCGTGTATATGGAAGGATAAAAGAGATGTGAGGATGATTTCTACTAAACATGGTATTAATATATTGGAAACAGGGAAAAAATAGAAAATGTGAACCCATAAAAAAACCAGAAATTGTAATATTTTATAATAAACATAAACAAGGTATCGACGTCTTTGATCAAATGACCAGCTAATTTTCTCCTTTAAGAAAAACTATTCGATGGTACCATAAAGTAGCATTTCGTGTGTTATTAGGAACATCTGTAATAAATGCAATGATACTATACAAACAAGTTACAGGAAAATATATAAATAACCCTACCGATATAGCTAGAAATATTCACAGCTTTTGTCACATTGCACGTTTTGCCGGGAAACCCATATCCTTCATGTAGATTCCAGGACATTGCAATATAACAGGTAATGAAAAAGCCGACGAGATCGCAAAACTTTCACACATATCACCCAAAGCTATCAATGTACCAGGATTCACCTACAGTGACGCAAAAAAATATATAAAAAATCTTAATGCCGTAAAGTGGCAACGATATTGGTCAAATCAATCAACCAAACTCAATGAAATAAAAAAATCAATACTCCCATGGCCTCCTCCAGGTTGTTCCAGAAGACAAGAAACAATTTTAAACCGCCTAAGAATAAGACATACATTACTAACCCACCGCCACCTTATGACAAGAGAGGATTCCCCCAACTGTACTACCTGCGGTGTCCAACTCACCATCAAACACATCTTCACAGAATGCAGAAATAACCAGCAAGAACGTATGATAACCCTTGGAGCCACTCACTTATACGAAATCTTTAGCCCTGAACCAACCGCAACTCAAAAACTAATTATTTTCCTTAAAAAATCTACCTTATTCAAAGAAATATAACTTTATATTGTATAAAATCATGTAAATATGTAACTATGTAATTTATTTAAGTCACTGTCTGACCAATGGCCAGAGCTGCCGCGGTCTTTTTGTTCTTTTAATAAAAAAAAAAAAAAAAAGTTACAGGAAAACAAATACAAATTTCTGAATTTAGAGAGGAACTTATTATTGCCTTAGAAAAAGTTGATGATCAGATTATTTCTCCAAGATCTAATAAACATAAGTTGGTTGAAAATAATCAATGTCAAAAAAATAGTAATAGGAAAAAAAGGAGTAGATGTACTGGTTGTTATGAAAGATTAAGAAAAGAGTTAGGAAGAAGTGAGGCACAAAAAAAATGTAAACAAGTGAATACCATGTGTGAGACCTGTGAAAATAACCCTTACTATTGTATTGACTGTTTTCAAATATATCATAAATAGTTAAAGTTATAAATTTGTCATATCATTTTTTTTTACCAACACAAGTGTTTTATTTTAAAATTATTTAATTCTAAGTTTATTTTAAGTTATTAATAATTAAAAGATTGTTATGATTTAATTATTTAATTATTTAATTAATATTTTGAATAAGTATACATGTACAATGTTTATTAAAGACTACTCTCAGTATTCAGTAATACATTTTGATTGTTTTGTATTTTAATTTTTATTATATTGAATTTATAATATCTAATATGATTCTTGTATGTTATTTTTAATAAAAGTCATATGGATTAAGAAAATGTATATATTTGATTAATTGAGTCACCGGAACTTCCCACTGTACTCAAAGGTAAATAATATAATAAAGATTATTTTCCTTTATAGTTTTATCCAATAGAGTGCGCCTACAGTGTATACTGAGTGTCCTAAACCAAGATGAGCTAAGTGTCACCGGTCACTTTCAAGGTATAATTAGAAAAACAAAGTGAGAGTTACCGGTACTACTCATGGTAATTAACGCAAGTTAGTTGAAAAATAGATTGGTAGCCAACGTGATATACTTTGTGGCCCGCTTGAAAATAATTGTTTACCAAAGTGGCCCGCTAAAGGAAAAAGGTTGGTCATCACTGGTATATAACTACATCGCCTTGGTCGAAAAGCATAATTGACGGAAAAAATAATACCTTCATCACGTGTTTCTCTTTTCACTTGGCCTGGGAAAATGTCTTCATTTTTTTCACCCAACTATTTTTTATCGTTTCTATTTCTTTTTTCTTCTTTTGACCACCACTACCACCGGCTCCATTAGTCGATTCTACGACTGCCGATGCATTTTCCGATGCCATTTTTCTTGTTAAACTACAAATCAATATTAATTAATTAAATACATCTGTCAACTGTAGAGATATATTTTGTAGTATTAAGCAATATCAATAATAATAAAATTTAGGTCACATGAAAAATTACTGTATCTACCTATATTCATGTTATAATAGAAAATAGTTTACTATAACATTTTATAATAGAAGAAAACAATTGTAAAGTAGTCAATACTCTTAACTAACATGAAAGCAATTATTATGTTTAATTAGGTTAAGCGAATTTATAAAAGACAGAAGACGCGTAAATAAAAATTCTTCTGTGTAACTCGACTACTACGGAAACATACGCGTTAAAAAAAGAAATACAATTTCCAAAAGAAAAGAAAAATAAAATAAAAAAATAAAAACTTTTACCAGACCGATCCACGAAGCCACCGATGACGGGACAGTGTTATGTCTACATCGTATAGACCACGTACCCAAGACATGTACTGGTCATTCACAATTGACTCTTCGTGGTATCGCTGTGCATCAAATGCGTGGACGATAACATGGCGAAGAGTATGAAGCTCGTCAATATTCATGAGCTCGATTTCGGAGCAATCAACGTGTAAATTTTTATTTATTCGACAACGGACCACCGCAATCCGTTTTTCAGACATATTTATGGAATGATTGACAGGTGAATAATAAAAAATAAAAATTCGTATTAAATACGTCTTATATACTATATGGTAACCTTTTCAATCTCAATTTAATTTAATTTTTGTATTTATTTTTAATAAATTTATTTTAATTATTTATATTTTATAATTTATTTTATTTTATTGTTCATTATTTTTTAGTTAATAATTATATTTGTTGTAACGTTAATTTGCTAAGCCACACGAACAAATAAATAAAATAGGGATTCGCGGTACTAATATATTTTCACCTCAGAATTTGCCATTTAAAATGATGGTTTCGATAACAGTTTTCATTAATTTTTTCATGACTAATCGTGTGCCGTTGCACAACCAAGGTGAGTTCAAATTACGAAGCAAAATAACTGGAGATCCACCTTCAGTTGCAAATTATGCGGTGGCATACCTGGTAAATTCAATGAGTTTAAAAACTCTGTTGGATAATTTATAGCTTCTGTAGCATCGCAAACTGTATCAATAGATTTGTATGACACCAAGTCTCCTGGTAACAAATGTTGTATTTTGAGATTCAATTCATTAACGTCCACATTTTTTTCTGCTAAAATTGCTCTTTCTGCCAGCCACTCATGATTTGTGTGTTGTCTGTGTACATTGGGAAATATTTGATCAATGAGAGCATCTTGCGAATCAATGATTGTGCAGAAATCGATCGGTATATTTAAGCATCCCGTTTCATCTATAGTAACTTTCCCATCACCGATATCTAACAATTGTTTTGAGAATCTTACGCACGCAGCTTATTTTGATTGAATCGTAAGTATCGAAATCGTTTGCTCTTTATCTTTACATACATGTCGACCATGAATTGTTGATAAAGCTTACGACATCGTAGAATAACATTGTCCTGATCGCGTCAAATCATCAACCAATATGCATAATAATCTTTCGAACTAACATTCTTGTTTGTTTTGGTACCTGTTGCGAGATCTTGTTGTTTAATATTTATGCAATTTTTTTTTTTTTGTGGGTTTATTGGGTCTTTAAGACCATCCCGTCTCACAACCAAGCTTCCATCCTATTCTATCCAATGCCAGATCTCTCCAATTGGAAGCACCACCTAAATGTTCAACGTCCTTCTTTATATTGTCTTCCCATCTTATTCTTGGTCTTCCCAGAGGTCTTTTACCTACAGGATTTTATTCAATCACTGCATATAATAGTGGATTTTGGCTCCTCAAAGCGTGGCCAGCCCACCGTAGTCTTCTGCTTCTGATGACCTCCAATATATCTTAACTGCTGTATAATGCTTCCAGCTCTAAGTTCTTTCTTCGTCTCCACTCCCCAGTTATTTCATCTTTGACCGGGCCATATATTTTCCTCAACACTTTTCTTTCAAAGACCAAGAATCTTTGCTCGTCCATTTTTCTGAGTGGCCATGTTTCCGATTCATACACTACAACTGGACGTATTAAGGACGTATATAATTGTTCTTTCAATCTTCGCGATACTGCTTGTGAGCAAAGTATATTAGTCAGTCCATAGTAACATTTATTCCCAGCTTGGATTTTTGCTGCTACCTCGATTGATTCATTATTTTTTTCAGACAAAATAGAACCTAGATATTTGAACTGTTCTACCCATTTAAATTCATATTGATCTATTTTTATGGACTGACAAAAAGGTAGTCCCTTTCTACTTAAAAACATATACTCCGTTTTTTCTTCATTTACACATAGTCCTACTTTTGATGCTGCTTTATGCAGTCTACTGAATAAAATCTTCAACCTATCCTGAGACTCTTCCATCAATACTATATCGTCAGCATAAGCAAGTAGACCTATCGACTTGTCTTGTAGTCTAATACCCTCGTTAGGACCAATCTTAATTTCTCTAATAACTTTTTCCAAAACCACGTTGAACAGAATCGGCGATAGCGAATCACCTTGTCTTAGCTCGTCTTAATGTGCGCCCGGTCTAATCGACGTTTTACTGGTCACCGGTCTGATAAAGGGAAACCATAGATATAAAACATATTGAGAAACCTATATTTTTATAGAATCTCCCATAGTTCATTGGTGGAATATTCATATAGTTAACCATGGTTTAATCACAGAATATATAATACTATTTTACCGCCACGAACAGAGATTACATGTAATGTTAAGGCTCTATAAGTATGAGTATGTGCATCCGCTATTTTGTGTGCAACAAAACTGATAAATGATAATGATTAACAATGATAGCTATACTGATTACTGAATTACAGTTTCAAAATAGTTAACAAATTAAATTTCTACAACTACTTAGCCACTTAGGTATTCACTTATTAGTTATTTAAATATTCAATTAGGTTTGTTAATATGTCCTGTTCTGCAGTAAATTGTACTAATCGAATCAGTCAGGGCTATCGATTATGTCGGTTTCCGACATACCCAAAACGTAGACAAATTTGGGTAATTAATAGTAGACGGTATAAATGGATTTCAACTGATTCAGCACGACTTTGCCATGTAATCAAACACATTAGTTGTTTCATTTATATATTCATCTTGTATACTAAATTGTTACCTGAATAGATTCATTTTGAGGATAATCAGTTTGAACAAAATCAAATAGATGGATTAAAAAAGTTGAAATGGAATGCAACTCCAACTATTTTTGATGTTCCTAACCCTCCAAAAACAATAATAACCCCAAGAAAATCCTTGTATAAAGTAAATTACTTAAAGTATATATTATTATTAATGTTGAAGTAGATAGTGAGTAGATTAATTAATTCAGGGTTGGTCTTATTTTCTGAACTGCTGAACGTGCAGAAGTTTAATAGTTCAGCTAATTAGGCATCAGTAATCCAATTAATTTAATCACAATTTTTTATAGAGACCTGTTACTGATGACAATGTTTCCAGTCAGATTGTAGATACTGTTTCTGTCAATGCAAATTCTTTAGAAAATACAAACAATTCAAATTTAGAATCTGTAAGTACATTTCTGCAATAAAATTAGTTCTTTTTACAGGGTTAGGAACAAAGTATAAAAAAATAGTGAAAAAAGTGACTTTTAATATTAAAAAAGTGACTATAATCTGAAAATAGTGACCAATTATTTTGAAAAATTGGTTAACCAGAAAGTATTGTACTTTAAACTTTGAAGTAATAATATAATATATAAATAGATACCTAGGTAACATCATATAGTTAATTATTTAATTAATATTTTTATAATGTAATAATTCAATATTTAACGTAAATAAAATATAATAAATAAAAAATAAAAAATTATAAACTTCTATGAACTTAATTTATTTCTGTGTTTTAAGCATACATTTATAAAGTAAAACATAAATAATATAACTGTAGAATAAATTTAAATAACAGAGATCTTTTTATAACACTATAACTGACAGCCTTTTTTTAAAAATAAACCGAGTAAAATAAATAAAAACAACTATTGTAAACCTGAATAAAATAACAAAAAAGCAATTTAAATAATAAATATAATAATAAAAAATATTTAAAATAAGTGACTAAGTTGAAAAAAGTGACTTGTTCCTAACCCTGTTTTTAAAACAATAGCTCCTGTAAATAATTTTTTTTTATTACCAAGCTTAAAAAAACTTATAGAGTAACTTATAGAGATATGAAAAAATATATTTTTTTTAATTGGTTAAGTAATAACTATTAACTAATAAACTAAGAAAGTATGAAATAACTCGAATAATTATTAAATTTATAACATTATTGAATTATAGTTTATACATGTTTAATATTATTCTCATAATATCAAGATATGATAATAGGTTATAATCTTACAATCTTTTGCACACAAAATGGCGGATGCACATACCTGCTTCTACAGTGCTCTAGTAATGTGTGATAATAACGTGCTCCTCACTTATTTACTATCTTTTATCACTAATAACTACAAAACCTCGTGGACCTTGTGATACTGTGAAAAAGAAGCATTATTACAAATATTTTTTTACTTGATGATGTTTATTTGTTAATTTTTATAAAATAATATTTAAATATGGGAAGAAAAGCGAAATTCGATGATGTTGGGACTGTTAAACAAATCAAAGGGCCTGGTCGAAAAGCAAAAAAACAAAAACCACCTAAAATGTTACCGGGACTTCCAAAAGTTGAAGGTACTTAATTAAAACATATATTTTCTAAGAAATTATTTTAATTTATAAAAATAAATATTGATTTATTTATATTTTAGGAGAAAATGATCTTAAGAAGCTAAGTCATCGGCAAAAACAAAGAGCTGCTAGAAGAATAAAGAAAAAAGAAGAAATAAAGTTGATTAGAAAAGAAAAGAAGAAAGGTGTTAAAAAAGAAGACAATATTCCAAGTAAGTATTTTATATTGAGTGATAATAATAATTAATAATAAATAATTAAATAAAAAATATTGAATTGAATTTGAAGATTTTTACTATATTATTTTCAATGAATTTCATTTGAAGTTGATTTTGCAAAAGCGTATTGATTTCATTATTTTATATTTTACTAGTTGTCCCACCAATGCTTTAATATTACTAGATTGGTAGATTGTATTAAATTATATTATTATTCTGTCTATATATTTAAAAGTGTTAATATAAAAATGTATAATCTGTAAGTAACATACAATTATAACTTGCTGTAAAAATGTTGAAAAGTGCTCAATTTTTTTGTTTAAAATTAAAATTTATTGTTGAATTCTGCAGTAACCATTTTTATTCTTAAATGGTGTTGGTTAACGCACCATCATTTTTTTTTTTTTTGTTAAAAAATTCAATCTGATAAAAGTTGATCCTGGAAATTATAATTGTAATAATAATTAAATTAAACAAATTAAAATACGTTTAAAAAAAATTTTTTTTTATTCAAATATAATTAACAAAAATAAATGAGTTGTGTAAACATGATTTGGTCTCAGGTACCAACACTTACAATTTTATTCCGTTTTTGTTGCTTAAAAATAAATTAATAATTACTTCTTCAACTATATTGCTTCACTGGTCTATCCCTGTTTGATCTATATTGGGTTGCCATATATTCCAGATTTTTCAGAGACACTATTTCATGATATATCTTGATATCCCTCAAAGATGACTCACAATGCATAAATGTCCTGGAATGAAGTTAAAAGCAAAAAAACATTAATTTTTTACTACAATCTTACTCTTACTATATTATTTTATAAAGAGATAGTGTTTGTTCCCAAAAACTTCAAAAACTACTGGACCTATATTATCCCTGAATAACATAGGCTATATTTATTACTAGAGAAAATTAGGAATTCCTATCAAAACTTCAATAATATAAGTTGATATTTGATAAATATGATTATAGATTCCAGTGTTTTGAGTTTGAACCGCTGTTTTGATGGCCTAACTTTTTGCATATTTTTTAAAAATTTTTGTATTCTTTTTACTTATTAATTTTATAATTGATCGATTTTCAAGGAAGGTTTAAATCAGTAGCGGTTTTGGAGGTAAGGCTAGTAATATAATATATTATATTGTTATTTGTTATTTATATTTGATGTGTGTAAAATATTGTTTATACCTTTATGTATATAATTAAGGAAGAGCGTATGGAAAAACCTCTTTTTGGTACACCCTAGGCAACAGTAGTAATCTAATTTTTATAACTGGAAAATATTTCCGCTCCATTTTGATAACCCATACCATGTAAAGAATACATTAACATATTTTGTTCCTATGTTAGAGTAATAGTGTATTTACTATGTAACATTTTTCTGCCTCATGTAAAGTTACATGTCAAAACCGTCACTGGTTTTAATGTACTTTTATGACTTGGAAGAATTAATTGGTAACCTGAAAATAATAATTAAAGAAAATGTGTATTTTAGTCGCGCCACCGTCAAACATGTTATAGCAACAATGATACTACTGTACAGCAGGAGAAATTTATCTAACACTCCATGTACCTATGAATTCTACTGATTTACCTATACAATTTAAGAGACTTCTATTCCTCATTAAAGTTTTGTTTGATATTAAAATTAATAAGATTTAAGGCCAATAATTTCAATATGTTGTTATTAATTTGCACTCAGACTGTTTTTCACATGGACAGTTATATGTGTGATTATAAAGAACAGGTAAACCGGAAAATCTGTTTATTATATTACCAGATGGTTTGAAAACAAAAAATATTTTTTTACTCTGAAGTATTTAATTAAATAAAATAAATGAATAAATTTAAATAGTATTTAATTTAATTTAAGTAAATATATTAAAAAGATCATAATACATGCACTAATCAAACATAAAGTAGGTTATTACCTTATGGGATTATTATGTTTAAAAAAAAAAAAAACTTGTTAATACAATTTTATTACAGATATTAATGAAAAATCGGATTCAAAGAATATTGATACAAAAAATATTAAAAGTGAAATTATAAAGCAATTTTCTGATAGCAATAATAGTTGGTTGAAATCAAAAAATTCAAATTCTGTTATTCCTGAAAGAGGTATGTACCAAGTATAAATAGATAGTATATTTATATATTTAACATGTTTATACTTATCTATTACTAATACTTCAATGTATTACTTCTTGTCTGCTTTAGCAATACTACAGGTTTATTTATTATTTTATATAGTTATTTTATTTGAAAGGTTTGTATTTAACATCTTAGGAAAAACTTGTTAAAAATTATATCTTAGAAAAATATAATTATAAAAAATAAAATTATAATTTTTAATTTATTTTATACATTATTTTTGCTATGTATATAGTTATATACTTGTAGCGAACATGATAATATACTTTTATATTTTTGATGAATTATTTACTTTTATAGATGATGACATAGAAAGTTATGATAGTAATTCAGTTATAGATGATGAACAATCAGAAGTAAATTTTTATTTATAATTTTTTATTATTTTACTGATACAAATAATTTATAACATTTTTCTCTGTTTATAAATGTTAATTTTATTTAAGGTTATTAAGATATTTGATTTTCCAACTGTATGTATTGCCTTCAAATGAAAAATTATTTCCCCCAAGTATGGGGAATCTAAAGTATCTCTTTCAACATTCTTGTACTGTTATAAATTTCCAATTACTATGTTGCCAGAATTTTATACAAAAATAAAAATATATTAAATAAAAGGTTAAATTAAATGCTGAGTAATAATTTTATATTTAAATTATTTTTATCAGTGTTTAAAATAGATAAACATTTTTTATTTCATAGTTGTAATTATATTTTATTTTAGGAAAATGGATTGGAAAGTTTTGATGAAGACATTTCAGATGATGATTATTTAGTAATATGTTTAATATAATTTTATTAAATTTAAAATCTTATTAATGATTAATTTATATAGGCAGGTACATTGGATGATGTTGATAGTTCAAATGAATCTGGTATTGAAGATACTATTCCTAAAAAGAAGTTATCTACAAAAAAAAGGAAGGCAGAAGATGAAAGTGATGATGAATTATTGCCAATTGAAAAAGCAGCAAAAAAATTAAAAGCTGCAAAAAAAAAAGAAGAGTATATAAATTATTAACTAGTATCACTATTTTATTTTATTATCTGTTATTAATTTATGGATATTTTTCAATTAGAGCTAAAGATAATGAAGAAATGAAAATGCAAATTAATGTAGCAAGTCAAGATGTTTTTGTATTTCCTGCTGATGATAAAATTGATGAGCATATTCCCATACCTGAAGTAGAACAGAGGATTAAGGATATTTTATTGGTTTTATCTAATTTCAATAAATTTCGTGAAGAAAACAGGTATAATGAATTTTTATAATCAATTTTTTTTATAATATTTTTACAAATCCATTTTTATTTTTTTTTAGAAGCCGACAAGATTATACTGCATTATTACTTAAAGACTTATGCACATATTTTAGTTATAATACATTCCTTATGGAAAAAATTATGCATTTGTTCCCACTTGAAGACTTGATGTCCTTTTTAGAAGCTAGTGAAACACCACGGCCTGTTACTATTCGAACTAACAGTTTAAAAACTAGGAGACGTGACCTTGCACAGGTAAATATATTGTATTTTTATTTATATTATCAAGTTAATTATTTTTCTCATTTCAGGCATTGATCAATCGTGGAGTTAATTTGGATCCTATTGGTAATTGGTCTAAAGTGGGACTTGTTGTATACAATTCTACTGTTCCAATAGGTGCAACTCCTGAATATTTAGCTGGACATTATATGCTTCAGGTAAAACTATTTCAGTTCATTTTTATGTTACTATGAATTAGTTTATTCAGTTTATTATATATTTATTTTTCTGTGATAAATATATTTAATTTATTTAAAATAATAAATATTTAAATGTCTCCAGAAAATAAAAAAATATAAGAAAGATTGATATCAGTTGTTTAGGTTATTGGAATTATTGTATATTTTTTGAGAATTTATATTAATAATATTTTTATTATATTCTTAATCGAATAACTAAATTTTATGAAAAAGGTTTTATTATCATAGTATATTTAGTTTCTTCTAATTCAAATTCAAATTTTATTATTTTCAAAGATCATAGATTTGGTAGCTTATGAATAATTAATTAATTTTCTTTAAAAATTGAGTACAATCAGTGTTATCAAAATCGAACATAATTTGAATTAAGATAATCTTAATGTTTGGGGAGTGTGTTATATAATAATAAAATAATGATTATTTTTTTTGGTTAGGCTGCATCCAGTATGTTGCCTGTTATGGCATTAGCTCCTCAAGAAAATGAACATATTTTAGATATGTGTGCTGCACCTGGTGGTAAAGCTTCTCACATCGGTAAAATTATTTATATAATTTAATCTTTACCATATTAGTTAATTTAAATTTATTTTGTTTATTGTTTAAGCTGCTATAATGAAAAATACTGGAGTTTTAATTGCTAATGATGTAAATAAAAATCGTGCAAAGGCAATTGTTGGTAATTTTCATCGAATGGGAATTGCCAACTCTGTTATTTCAACATATGATGGTAGACATATTCCTCAGGTATGTAAAATTAAAATTATTTTTATAAAATTTATCTATTTTAAATTATGTGTATTAATTTAAATTTTCAAAAAATTCAGTATTTTAAAAGTTTTTATATTTTTATTTAAATTACAATATTTAGATTAGATAATTTAACTATGTTCTTTATATTTATTTTTATAATATTTCAGATATTCAAAAACTTTGATAGAGTATTGTTAGATGCACCATGTACAGGAACTGGAGTCATAAGTAAAGATTCTGGAGTTAAAATGAGTAAAGATGAAACTGATTTGCAAAGGTGTTTCACTCTACAGCGAGAATTATTGTTGGCCGCTATTGACTCGTTGAATTATAAAAGTCCAACTGGTGGTTATTTAGTATATTCAACGTGTTCTGTGCTTGTAAGTCATTTTTAATACTTGAATATAGTTGGATGTGTAACCGATTGAAAGTTATGCCTATGAACAGCTTTTGGAAGTATATGTACTACATTGAACAAGTACATACAATCCTTGGTGCATATTGCTTAATGCTTTAAATTAAAGCCTCTTGTAATCAACTGTAGATTGTAGTTTTTCTTGATTTAGGGAAAGTAGATTTTAAGAAGCATCATCACTACTGATAATAGTAGAGGTTGTTGTAGTTTGTATTCTATATATTTGTTTAGCTACCACAACATTGTGATGTTTGTTTCAATATTTTTTAGGGACTTACTTTGCACCTATCATCTAAAGGAAATATTTATCCAATGACCTGTGATTCAAGTCGCGTTTCAATTAAGGAACAACGACAAACTCACAGATTTTACTATATAGAATTGGTTATTTATAAATTATAATAATAAAAATAAAATAAGGTTGGATGGTTAATGATATAATTAATAGTTGTTGCTGGGACTGATTATTAAACCTGTTTCATTCATGGGCTGTGCCCTGTTCAGCCTACCATCCTTGGTTGACTGAAAATAGTTAATAAATTTATTTGTAATTCTCTGACATCCTTGTTTGATTGGAGGAATATTCAACAAAGTATATTCTTAGTGTTGGTCATGAAAAAATTTTGTTAAATATATTGAAACAATAATATATTATTTAGTACCAAGTTATATAACATAGTTGCTCTCATATGCTAGAGGAAACAATTAGCATACATGGGAGCCAGCACTGCGTATCGGTGTGGTAGCAGTATCCCACCAGAATTTATAGTGTGATAGTTGATATGGAGGGTTTAACTAGACTTGTATTTTTTTTTAGGGGTATTTAATTTTGTGACGAAACAATATTTTGGAATTAGTTTTCACAAATTTAGTTTTATGAGTTAACCCTTTTTTAAGACTAAGAAGTATTACAAATTTATAATTTTGAAAAAATATTAGTTGGATATTTAATAATAATTAAATGAATTCAGTAAAAACAATTTATTAATTTAATTCATAAAATAACATTTTTTTTACAATTTTAATATTTCAGGCAGAAGAAAATGAATGCGTAATAGATTATGCTTTAAAAAAAAGGGATGTAAAATTAGTTGATACAGGATTAACTTTTGGTACTGAAGGTTTTACAAATCTTCGACAGCACAGGTATTTTAATTTAATAACTATTTTTGGTTTAAATCATTAATATTATTTTTTTTATACTTTATTTTTATTTTTTAACCATTATTACATTTTATTTTAGGTTTCACCCAACTATGAAACTTACAAGACGTTATTACCCTCACACTCATAACATGGATGGATTTTTTGTTGCTAAACTCAAAAAGTTTTCCAATGTAATTCCTAAAAATGAAGAATCAGAAAATGAAGAAAAAGTTGACACAAATGATAATAATGATAATGATATTAATGATGAAGTCCAAAATACTAAAACAGTAACATTTAAAAAAAGACCTAAACATGGCCGTGGTAAAAATAGAACTGAAAAAAAATAAATTAATTGTATTATTTTGTTTAAATTACAACAGTAAAATAAATGAATAATAATAATAAACAGAATTTAATTAAACTCATGTATCATATATATTAGAAGTCTTGTGAAAATTCATTATTTCAGTTTACTATTGGCTGATTTTATAACTAAATTTATTGAGGGAGAAAAGTGATATAAGTTTTTTTTTTTTTAAAAAAAAATTAGAAGAAAATACAGATAGGGACTAAAAATGGTGTTCTGTTAAATATGTATGTATGTATATATTAACTGATCTATCAAATATTTTTTGCTATATGTTTCTAGAATATATTTTATAGTATAAAAAAAAATAACTTATATGGTGTCTATGATTGAAAGAAAAATGAAGTCCTGTGGACGATAACAGCTTATAAAAATTACAAAACGCCAGCCATTATTTTTTTTAAATTTAATGTACTAAATTTTGTAAAAAATAATATATATTTTTTTCCTTCAGTGGAATTTTAGAAAAAAAAAAAAAAAACATCAATATTAATCTTGAAGAATATCGTGTTTTTACTTATGTGTTACACTGTCCACAGCTAACACAAATAAACTTGATGGTTAGCCCCCGTGAGACGTTTACCTATGTTTAAACATTTCATACGTCTATGTTACTTATGGGTAGTTTTGGTTATATTTTAGGCCATAGGCAGTGATTTATTGCTAAAATAAATTATGGGTAAACGCCTTATTTCGTTTTGTAACTATCATATGAAAGGAACCAAAAAATAAACTCACTCATGAACTACACATCCTTAATTATGACTGATAACAAAAACTTGTTGTTAAGTGATAAAAATTTGAATTTTTCATTAAAAAAAAAAAATTATAATTATAATATATCCGATACCGACTCACGTCATAAATATAACTGTAAGTTATATTTGTTAAATTATAAGCTATACGCTAGATACGGCCGTCTACTCCCGTATCATAAATTTCTCATGAGCTATACGACATGGATAAAAATAGCGTATTGAGTATATCGGAATAATTGATCGCATCTTTCAGAATACAATACCAATTGTATTATTTATTAGTTATAAATTAAATATAACTGTAAATATTATGATAAATGAGCATGCCGTACATCAGAGTCAGCATTCGTCACTGAGTATGAGATAACAGTTTCTTTTACTTTCTGATATGTAGTAAGTATAGTTATAACTAGACTTAGGGATTTATAGCTCTAAAAAATACACAAATATGCTTCTAAAATTATTAAAATATGCATTTATATGCATTAAAAAAAAAAAAAATTATCACATATGGTAGTACACAACATAAAACGTGTCCATCGGATGTAAATGTATCTTTAGACTCCAAAACAAAACTTTGTAGTCGGCTACTAATAGACTGTTGTACTTTCGGCATTACACAATGTTACAAAATACTTATGACGTTTTATGTATGATTCGACGTTACGTGGTTGCGAGACGCAAAAATAATAATCGACTGAACTGAACACTAAATAAATAATTTATTATTCCATATCAACTAATATCTTTATCAAAATCCAGATACAATCGATACAAGTTTTATAGTATTATTTATACTTGCACAAAAATTATAACGAGATATGTGAGGTAGTTTGCAGATAGCATATTACTGGAAATATTAAGTAAATTTTTTTTTCGATCGTTTGAAACATGTATATATATATATATATATATAGTTATATGTATCTATAGTTTTTAATTTTAAATTTAAAAAAAAATGTCAAAATTTGCAAAATAAGCATAACAATTTTTAAAATATGCACATTCAAATTTTAGATCTGATATGGCATCGAGAAACGAATTTATTTCGCACTCTGCTATATTTAACAATAATTAAAAAAAGTGTGCAAATGCTAGAAGTCCCTCAGCCTAATAATAATATATATTGTATATTGTAATATGTAATATACATATATTGTAATTGTACATCGTCATAAGATTCTTTATGCATATTTTATATAATATATAATATAAATATATAAACTATACATAAAGAATCTTACGAATTGTATGTATCAATAATTTTTAATTATGGCTGTGAAAAAACGCTTAAGTCAATATTCATATTATTTGTACAACATATATGTAAATGTAATAAACGTTAAAAATTTAAATATTGTTTTTAATAAAATATTGAAAAGCTTAAAAAACTTAATACTTTAATTTAAAACTTATTCAAAATAATTATATTTATCTATAATTATAACACTTAACCGTTAAAAAGCTGTATAACTGATTAGTGATTGAAAACATTTTGCTTTGGTGTCTTTTTTTCTTTCTGTGAAACATAGAAAAATTAGATGTACCTAACTAGATATTGTTTAATTTTTTTTTTTCTTAAATATTTGACTTCATTTTGAAGAATTGCAATCTATAAATGTTGTGCAATAAGTCAAAGGTAGGCAAGTTAATGAATATAATAAACTCGAGTTAAGTTAAGCATAGGCGGACATTAAGGAGGGCTTGGGGGACCAAGCCCTCCAAATATTTTAACAGCCCCCTCCCCAAAATCGAAATTTTGTTAGAAATGTTATTCGTTGTTTTTATAATTAATCTGTTGATTTTTTTTTTTTTTTGAAAATCGTAAAATAAGAAATAATAAAAAATTATTTATAATAACATTAACAATACCAATTAGTTCAGCTACTTGCGAAAGAAGTTTCAGTGCAATGAAAAAAATAAAAACTTGACTAAGGTTCAGCGATCTTTCAATACTATACATCAGGGCCTAAAATATATCCAATTTCAGGGTACACACTTTTTAGTACCCATGATTCATGACAAAATAATTTGTTTTTGTTATGGGATTTTTATCATATAAATTGTTATCAAACACGCGTTCTATGATTTTACCATAGAATATAATAATATAATAGGCAGTTGTATGAATTCAGCTGTGCTATTAATAGATATTAATAGTTTTATTACTCTGTGAGATATTCCAAGACTATTATCAATATTAATTGAGATAGCTGATAAGCGATAGAGAAAACTTGGGTATTTTATATTACAGTTATTATGTGTTTAATATTTCATTGTTATTTCATTAGCAATGTCTTATTCTAGTCACTAGTGTAAAAACTTGGTACACACATTTGTCATTCAAGCTGCACACTTTAATTTTCAGAGTACACACTGTTTGTCAGGGTGCACACTATTTTAGGTTCTGCTATATATTAAAAAAGATACATCGAAAAATATAAAAAGCGATGATATTTTGAATATTTTTCCTGATTAAAATATAAAATAATAATTAATTTTAATATACGTTATTTAGTGTTTTTTTTTTTTAATACAATTTAAACATATCTAAATTTTTAATAGTAATAAGTTTTACTTGTGCATGAGAAGAGGGTGTAGGGGCGAAGCCCCTGCGGGTTATTTTACATTGAATTATTATAGTCCCCCCCCCAAAGTTCAACCAAATGTCCGCCTATGAAATTAAGAGAACACAAGATCGATAAGTTAAAAGTTAATAAGGAAAAAAATATTAACTTGACTCAATTTAAAAAAAGTTTTTAAAAAAGTTTACTTTTTTTAATTAGTATGTAGATCACATAAAAAGTGACGGTGTTCTTTAAAAATTTCTAATTTCTTAAATTATAATAAAAAAATTTATTACATTTTATCATAATATACAGTAGTGGCGCCGAAGTGATTGAAAAATACTAAGACATTGTACATAGGCATAATTTTACGGGGCAAATATATAATTACATATCTAACGAAAAAAGTGTCCGCTGCTAAACGCCGTTTTACAACCTACATATAGACTATTATATAAAATTATTAATTTTCTAACATTACGATAAGCGAAGATTGAAAATTAAGATTTAAAAAAAAATTGTGTAGTAATAGCTATAGCCAGTTTTAACCTATAAAAGCTATGTTTTGTTTTTTGTTTTACTTGTGTAGTAAGAAGTCTAATAATTAAGTTAATTGCAATTGTTGTTGCTTCATCATACAACTTTTTATGAGAGTTTTGATTTTTCAAATTCAAAAAATACTTTTTAGAGACTCAATTAATGGCATACCTTTTATTATATCAGTAATAACATCTTGGAAGTATTTACTAATAATATTTATTTGTGATAAAAATCATTAAATAAAAATAATAAATAAATAAATTTAAACATCAATTTTTTTTAATAGTCCTTTAGCCGTGCAACGGTGAATTTGTGATGACCACTTTGTAAGGCATAAACGTTTAAGTTCTATTGGTTTATTAGATTTTAGTACCTTTTTTTGTAATTCTATAAATTTATTATGTATAATTGAATCAGACATGAAAACATATACAACATAAAATTCTTGTAGGAAATTAAAAAAAATATAAACTTCTTAAAAATGTTTAGTTACATTAACCAAACTAAACTGAGTCTGTGATTAGCACAATGTGTATATAGAGCTCAAGGCACTTCCTATCTGAATAATACTTGTACACCATTTATGTGTCCACGCATCACATTTGCTACGTTTTATGTTTGGGCAATACAATTATTAATATCTATTATACTTTTAAATAGAATAGATTTTATATGTAAAAATAAAGATTTACCATCTAAATCTGTTAATGGAGTAAAACCTAAAAACTTTAAAACAGCTCTTTTAACTTTTCCTGAAAATAATACCTAATCACAACAGAAAATTGCTCAATTTTTGATATATCTTTAGTTTCATCAGCTATTACAGAAAGATTCTTTGACTTCAGAAGAAATTCTATTTCATATCATAGTAGACAAAATACGAATAATTTCAACCTTTATTTTTTTTTTTTTTTAAACGGACCTAGGTCCTTTATATAATATATAATAATTATAAGTGTAACATTAAGACAAACGATACAGTTTACAATAATTTACATAATAATAATTAATTATAATAAAAATAAAAATACACATGTTATAAAAATTACATACAAATTTGATTATACACCACTATTTCTTAAAAATAACAAAGCATTATATTTGAAATTATCACGAGTAGTTGAAAAAAATTCTAATGAGAAGGACATTTTATTAGCTATGTTTAAAGCGCGAGGAAAAAATGAATTAGCACCGGATTTTTTTAGAAAATATGGGATAATAAATAATTCTTTACTTCTAGAGAAATATGACGGTACGCGAATGCCTAATTTTTCCAATAAATAGGGACAATCAATATTTCCATTTAATAAATCATATATAAATAATACATCTGCTAATTTTCTTCTAAGGGACAGGGAATCTAGACTAATTGAACACTGGACTGTACCAACAGATTCTCTAGATATAGGAATATTATTAATAAATGTTACTCTTTTTAGAAATTTATATTGAACAACTTCAAGATCATTAATATAAGTTGACAAATTTTGTGACCAAATTAATGAGCCAAATTCCAAAGTAGGACGAACAAGTGAACAAAACAAGTTTTTTAAACAATATACATTTTTAAACTGTTGGGTATTCCTATTAATGAAACCCAGCATTTTGTAGGATTTATTTAATATTAATTGATGATTATATTTAAATGACAAATCATGTTCAAAATGAACACCCAGATCTTTTATAACAAAAACTCTATTTAGTTCATTATTGCAGATTTTATAATTAAAAATAATTGGATTTTTGGAACGAGTGAAAGAAATCACCTGACATTTAGTAATATTTAGAGGTAGGTAATTTGTATTACACCAGGCAAAAAGCAGATCTAAGTTTTTTTGTAAAAGTTCAGAGTCTTCAATAGTATTAATTGGACAGTAAAGTTTAGCATCATCAGCATAAAGCAAGATTTTTATAGGATTTCTAAATAATTGAGGTAGATCATTAATGAAAATTAAAAACAATAAAGGACCTAAATGTGAACCTTGAGGGACACCGGATGATACAGAAAACTCGTGTGAAGTATGAAAGAATAACTTAACAATTTGAACACGGTCAGAGAGATAAGATGATAGCCATGTAAGAAGTATTCCACTAAAACCAAATGACTTCAATTTGAGTAAAAGAATAACGTGATTTACTTTATCGAACGCTTTCTGAAAATCCGTATATATAGCATCAATTTGCTGGTAATTTTCAAATGATTGAAGAATCTGCGTTTGATAACATAAAAGATTAGTGAGAATTGAATGTTTTGGTCGAAAACCATGTTGGAATGGACTTATGTAATTAGATAATAAAATAACAAGTTTCTTTGTAATTAGAGCTTCAAATATTTTAGGTATTAATGATAATTTTGAAATTGGTCTGTAATTACGTATATTATTTTTATCACCAGATTTAAAAATTGGTGTGATAAACGATTTTTTCCAACAATCAGGAAAAACTCCACTAGAAAGCGATAAATTAAACAAATAATGTAATGGTTTTATCAAAGAAAACATGCACGATTTTAAAAATAAGGGAGGTATATCATCTGGTCCTACGCCCGAATTAATATTAAGTGTATTAAGAATATCTATAATTTCATATTCAGAAATGTGCCAATTATTTAGATTAAGATTTGTATTATTTAAAATTTGATTGTCGTTAAAATTTATAGTAGAATTTTTATTATCATCATAAACCGATGAGAAATAATTTGCAAAAAGTTTTGTAGAATCCGAGATATTATTTGAAGTTTCATTATCGAGAAAGACAGATTTAGGAATATTAGACTTATTCGATTTTAATGAGTGAATATATTTCCAAAATGATTTAATGTTTTTATTAATGTTATTTTCAATTTTTATAATGTAATTTGCATGAGCTATTT
The DNA here is from genome assembly GCF_003268045.1 of Sipha flava. Classification (NCBI taxonomy): domain Eukaryota; kingdom Metazoa; phylum Arthropoda; class Insecta; order Hemiptera; family Aphididae; genus Sipha; species Sipha flava. The sequence goes on from NW_020273306.1 coordinate 3,316,778, forward strand.
TTGACAGATTTTTACATTTTTTACGAAGTTCGGAAAAAATGGAATAGTCGTGTTGGGAATTTGTTAATTTAAATTTTTTATGTGCTATCTTTTTTAAATTTATATAATTTCTTAGAGATGGATTAGACCAGGAAATGTTATGTTTAAAACTTGGATTAATTTTAATTTTTGGTACAAAAATGTCAAAGGAGTGAAAAATAATCTCATAAAATTTATCAACAGAACTTTCAAAGCTATGATTATGAAAATTTGATGTAAAATCTAATTTAGATAGAAAATTACTTAACTCATCAAAATTACAAGCATTGAAATTATAGATAATAGAAGTGGGAGACTCGTCCATAGTTTCTGGAATTTCAGGCTTACAGATAAACTCTAATGGAGGATGATAAGCATCAAATTGAGGGGTTAAAGAAATACCAACGCGTATACTATTTACTTGACAATTCGAAAAAATTAAATCTAAAATATCTTGACGAAAATTTTCAATATTATTCAACTGAGTGAGATCCAGTAATTGTATAAAACTATTATTAATAACTTCATATATAGGGTTTAGCATTGAATTATTTTTTACCCATGAAACCGAAGCTAAGTTAAAATCCCCAATAATTAATATTTTCAAATTAGTATATGTTAATACAATATTTTCAACCGCTTCACAAAACTTAGAATACACAGTAATATGAGAGTTTGGAGGTATATAAACACAAACCAATAATAAATTATAATTTTTAAATTTTACCAAAACAAATACCTGATCAATGTCACATATATATGTAGTAGGAATACGCATACAACAATATTTCTGATTAATAGCTAATAAAACTCCTCCTCCTCTTACTTGGTGACTATTTACTCTATCTGATCTAAATATATTAAAATTTATTAATCCCAATTCTACATTACAAATATTTTCATTCAGCCATGACTCAGTTAAAAATAAAAAATCACAATTTAAATTAGCAACAGAATCACGAAAAAAATTTAATTTAGTCCTAAGACCTCTAACATTTTGGTAAATTACATGTAAATTCAAAAAAATGGTTTTATATTTTGAGAAGAATTATCAACTATTTCAGATTTATTTATAATTTTAGGCACTCCCTTAATAAATTTGATTGTTAGTCCATTTTCTCCATTTGATGAGCGCGTAGTTAATTGTTCACGTAGTTTCTGCATATAATTTCTTTGAATTTGTGTACGATCAGAGCTTACACTAATATTTGGATGATCGGTTGAGAGGTTTCTTTTATTCTTGAGAATATCAAATACATCAGAAACAGAATTAAACACGACTTTTAACGGTCGAGGTTTGTTTGATTGAGAACGCCCGAGGCGAATGACCTTAACAGGTGACGGCAGTGTTGAAGTATTATTAAGAATAGATTTGATAACGATGTTTACTTGATTCAGATCATGGGTTATACGTAAATCAGATTGGGTTGAATCACTCTCATTAATATTATATAATATAAGATTAGAGGCGCGTTTATTACGTTCATTAATTTCATTAATTATAACTTCACTATCAAATTGAGTACCTGCAGTGTTCTGAGTATGAGAGTTTTTCAAACTTTCGACCTCGAAAAGTAGTTTTCTTAACATAGCTTTTAGCTCCGGCAACTCTTTCAATCCTTGATCACAAGCATCACAGAAATATTTTAAGGATCCATTTTTCATACCAAGGCATTTAAGTTCCATAGCTGAGAGTTTAGTGCATTTACTATGAACCGGTAGTGAGCAACTATTGCATTTTATAGGGATGTCAAGTTCAGCAAAGCGAATGTTGCACACTGAGCAATCCATACTCTGAGCCATTGAAAGAAATCACCACGTAGTAGTAAAATTATGAAATAATAAAGGTATATGAGCAATTATGAAAAACGAGATAAGCGAACAAACAAAACTATAACAATAAGCACGTCCTTTCTTAACGAGCACTATATGACAACTGTATTGAGTGGTGCAAATATTTTGTATTTTTTGAACCGTTAATTTTATTTTTAACTATGTTATCAAATAATTCTATAGTATTCATAATTTCTATAAAATTACCTCTGTTCAGACTAGCCTCATTTTCATTATGGCCACGGAAACCCTGACCTTGTATTGCTAACATTCTTAAGGATACATATAGGATAGCCTTCATATACTCGTACCTTCTGTTTTCAGCAACTATAACCCTGCATCGATCGTATTAAATCAACGTAAGATATCCGAAAAAAAAATCTAAATTCAAAATAGGTGAAAAAGTTCGTAGAAGTACCAAAAAAGGTGTTTTTACCAAAAGATATATACCCAACTGGTAGACGGAAATATTTACCATCACTAAAGTAAATGAAACGTTACCAACAACATATAGGGGGGTTTCCCGAGTGCATCTCATTTTTAATTTTCACCTTTTTCGTAGTCTGAGTGCGTCCGAGGTTTTATCAACTACTTTAACTGAAGAGCTCGATTGCGTAAGTTTCCGTTACAAAAAAGTCCAAGTGACCGAATTTTTTTTTGTTATAACAGAAATTTCGTTAAGATGATGTTGAGAAATGTTTTGTTGAAGACTTTATGTCCATAATGTCAGAACATAAAAAACTTAAAAAACTTAAAGATTTTATGGATTATTTAACAGAAAATTATATTGTTTCTGAAACAGAATTTCCAATTTCTATGTGGGCAGAAATGACAAGTAGTTCTGAAAGAACAACAAACACCTGTGAGAGTTTCCATTACAAGTTTAATTCGTTTTTTTTTTTATCAACATCTAGATATTTATACATTTTTAGAAATATTAAAAAAAATTCAAAAAATTGCAATTAAAGTAACCGCAAAAAATACTATGAAGAAAAAAAGAACAACTAATAACAAAATTGCATTCATCGCAGAAAATATTAATAAATTTAAGAATAATCAAATTTCAAGGATTGATTTTGTAAAAATTATGGCATTAACCACTTCTATAAACTAGCTATTATTCACTAACTTCTATAAAAATTACCATTTGGTAGGTAAATCTGGGCGCACACCTAAAGAGCAAAACTGCTCCGAGCAGCTCGGATCAGTTTGGAGCTGTTTGGATATCATTAGAACACGTGTAAAGTACGAGGCGTGTATTTAAAGTAAGGTCTTCAAGGCCACAGTATCACCGCAAGTAGCGCTAGGTGAAATCCGGCAACACTGTTGTATATGTGTGGTCCCCCTCCACCAATCGACACCTAGCGAAGCTCATTAGGACGCTCAGTCTCGACGTGGCAGTCGTTGGCGATGGAGATACCGGTTAATGCTCCCGCCAGGTTCGAGTTACGTTCATTCATTAAGTTTTTGCACGCAAAAAAAATTCCACCTATAAAAATTCATCGTCAATTAGAAGAAGTGTATGGTGAGAAATGTATGAATGTGAAAAACGTTCGAAATTGGTGTTGAGAATTTTCTGCTGGCCGCCTAAACGTCCACGACGAGGAGCGTAGCGGCAGGCCGTCACAATCGGATGAAACAGTGCTGAAAATTGAAGAGCTTGTGCTGGAAGATCGCAGGTTGACTCTCAATGAGACCAAAATTGAATGAATAGAGTCTCTACTGCATACATCTTGAAGTTTTTTGGCCAACAAACAGAATTACGATTAAATAAAATCAGAAAAAATAATGAAATAACTTTATCGCTGTTATCGGTCACTAGCTGAACTATATAAATATCGACGTTATTGCACACAATGTTGTGTGTATAAGCTTTGTCATTTATATGTCCATGTCACTGGCTTCCCATTATGAGATTTTTAAGATTATTTTTTTTAAAAACCTTTAGTACGTAATTTATATGAATTTGTATGACTCAGGTTTCAGAATTTGTACGACAAAACTATTTATGTAATAACCAAAATACTGAGGAGGGAACTGGAGACATATGTCCCCAGCCCCTCATCCTATAAAACCTCGACTAATCAAACATTTTTTTATGGAATACTGTGATACCCTGTTTGTATGAATTTGTATGACCATTTCCAGAATTTGTTCGCTACTCCCCCCCCCCCCCCGCTAAATGTAAAAAATCGAATTCGCCATGACACAGCTCCCCAAGAAAATGTCCTCTTTTTTCACAATATTCTTTTACACTATATTTTTATACAAATGTTTTGTCTTTTCACTATACACATGTGTAATATTTTCCATCGTGTTAACAATGTCGGTGCTTTTCATCTACTAAAATATACCAAACAAAGACGTATATAATATATACTATATATGTATTGTGTCATAATGATTTCCAACAATCATAAAAATACTAATACAAATATAATAAATTATAATAACAAGCGTACTCCGATAAAGCCTAATATAATTGCCGTAACTCATTACTTATAAATCGGCTATCCACTTAGACGCGTCTAAAACTATGCGTTTTGGTAAAATTCTCGCTTTGTACCAAGTAGGCTATTATTATTAATAAAATTTTCATTTTATCCATATTATTTGTTTAATATAATATATTATATTAATTATTTATTACAAAATACAATGTCATATATAGTTGTAGATATTAAAATTTAATCATTTTATACTATTCTACTTTATTTTTATAAATAATTTTATATTTTATTTATTATTTGTGTATTTACTTCCCATATTTTATGGGCTATATGTTGTAATCGTGTATATATACATTCGGTTGAGAGCAACTGGTACATTTTTCTTTAGGTAATTTGGGGGAATTTGTGTAAAAAAGGTACTTCTAGAGGTAACTGGTACATTCCCAAAAATTTATACCAATACGATATCCTTAGAATTATAATACCGGGGTGACGTAATTTGTACATTTTCCACACGCGATTTCTCAAACGTAAATTTTTTTACGCTCCTCTAGTATGATAGTTTAGAATAAATTATTTATTTTAATAATAAACTATCATATTTATTTATGTATTTAGTATGGTCTGTTATTTATAAATTTTTAAATTAAAAAAATCTCTCCCCTACTAAAAATTTAATTTTTTTTTTAATTGCTATTGAAAAAATGCATAATGATAGAAGGCCTCAAGATTTTGATTTGCACACATGCTTCGGGTTTTTTAGTTACGACACTTCTCATTCCACTTATCGAGTATATCCATATGAAAATTCGACCTAAATGTTTGGATTTAAAAAATAAAATGAAATTACTTAAAATTTGGCTTGCCCGTGATAATATCGAACTGGAGAACGTTAAAACAAACACGAAAAGGTAATTCACATGTTCCTCGAGTACTAATTTACTGTGATAGAAAAACAATTAAGCAGTTGAGTTAATTATAAGCTGTCAGGACGAAGTAAGGAATATAGGAATAAATAAAATAGGAATATTGAGTCTAATATAGTATAGGTATGAAAGTACCAGTTTAATTATAACTAAGCCTGAAATATAAAAAGGAATTATTTATACATATTATATAGTTTTAATAAAAGCTAAGCTTAGTACGCGAAATGAATACTAATTCGTGTTGGTACACCCACTTAAAAAAATATTATCAATTTAATCATTTAGAAAAACTATATTACTTGAACTAGGTTTATACATAATTCCATAGACTACACATAATATATGTACAGATATATGTGAAATGACTTTAATATAATTTTATAGATAATATATATATACTATATGGCTTTAACATAGGCATTGGATATTTATATAATGTGAAACGTTTATGAGTACATCCTGTACAGTAATTGCATTTTAATAAATATCATAATATGTTTACAGGTATATAGTGTATATGATAAAATAGTAGCTACTAAGTACATGATTTGTAAATGTACGCGCGCGAACAAAATTACAATAATGATAATAATAATAGTAATAATATTATATAATAACGTTTTTCGTTCAAACATTATTCGGAGCTGTGGAATCGCACCGGCACACGCAGCATGAAGGGAATAAAAACCAATCCATGAAAATCCCTTTGCAGTCGTTATCGGGATCGTATGCCAACAACCTGTGCCATTTATACTTCTGCTCGCATCCGCAATCTCCCGAACAGCGTCCGGTTAGCATCTTGCTGTAAACAGTTAACAATGATACTCACATCAAAATAGTTCATCTCGTAACAAACTAATGACACAATCGTATTGTCATTGAATTTTGCAATTTTACAAATGTTTTAGAAAAATAGTTAAATTTAAATTAAAAAATTACGACCAATTAGAGCAATCTCTTTTAATAATTTAAATATTAATAACATTTGACGATAACAACACATTTTATTAGAGGACGGTGGTTTTTAGTTATATTACTAACATGGGTATTGAACAAGCTACAACAACACATTTTATTAGAGGACGGTGGTTTTTAGTTATATTACTAACATGGGTATTGAACAAGCTACATCATTGAACGATGAAAGATAATTATAGATACATTTTCCTATAGCTCATTCGTTTATTAAATATATAAATAAATATGTAGGTATATCCTCGATTCAATGATGATGCATCGCGATGAAATAAAAAATATTTTGTATTTTTATAATTTAAAACCAGTGCGCAATTAAAATAGTTAACCTATATTTTATCTAAAACGAATTTATCCAAGAATTCTTATTTTATTTAATTATTATTATTAACGGGCTGAACCCTAAAAAAAATTTAACATAAAATAATATACAATTTACATAATTAAATACAGATGCCACATAAATTTATAAAAAATAATAAATAGGAACAATAATATAGGTATCAGTGGTGCAACTAGGGTTGGAGTTTGGGGGTTGTGACCCCCGCCGAAATTTTTCTGAGTTTTTACAAATTCTATGTAGGAAAAAAAAATGGTTTATCTTGAAGACGCGAAATGACTGGTTTATATGAAATATGAATATTATTCATATTATAATTAACAAAAATAATAACATGACAATATGGAACGTTTTGTAACATTCCGTTCAACTTTATAACATCAATAACTTTGCTACTACGATTTCTCGATAATCGATTATATAATACTTTTTTTTGTGGTATCACAATATGAAAGTTAAACAGTTTAATTTGTAATTTAAATATTTTACTCATAAACCTAACTTAATCTTACTTCCTCATCCCTACCGAACACCTACAGAAAATGCTTATTTTTTCCAAATTCACATAGGTTAAAAATAAAAATTACATCATACATTTCTAACAATTTTTTGTTCGTAGAAATTATAGCCTTAGTATGTACTAAGTTCCAGTGGCGAGTCGTTGATTTGAAGATATGATCAACGAAATTTATTTTTCAGATAGCTGACAATTTTTTTTTTTTTTTTAATTTTTGCGTATAATGGTCATAAAATGTGTTAATTGAAATTGTATTGTATTAAAATGATTTAAAAGTAAATAAAGTGAATATTGTTTATCTCAAGTAATAGTTTTGATACTTGAACTGATGTATTATGACGATTTATCGCGATATTAGTGGATTCACAAGAACTAGTGTAGAAATGCGGAATCGTGTGTACAATTTGTGGGGCTCGTAGATTTCAATCGAATTATTTGTTTTTTTGACAGTAATTCTATCAAATTTTACTGGTGAGCAGAAGCCCAATTTAAACCATCCGAATTCAACAAGCCCTTAAAAGTTCAAAGTGATGCGAGTTTGTTCACATGCTCTACTATGTATCTACTATGTATGTGTCGTATGAAATTCTCGTTTATTGTTCTATTGTTTTTTATACAATAAGTCAATATCTTGATTGAACTCACGTGCAAACTTCTTGATGAATAGCTTGTTCGAAATGCTCGGTATTGACGATCGCTCTAGTTTTACCCACGCTATTTGAAGCCCAATATGGCGTGACCACTTCTACTTTAGACTCACAAGAGTCAATCCTATAAGATCAAATATTTATTCATTACAATGTATGATTGACCAATATAGTAGATATATTGATTAAAGGTTACTAGTGTTATTATTATTATTAAAGTGACATTTTTAAATCGAACATAATTGATTACACCTGTTATTTTCGTTATTGATGCCGTGTAATACATATGTTCTTAACCTTTTGAAGTCTTTGCCCCCTTCCATACTATTATATATAATGGCGTATTTTTAAATTTTTATTGGGAGGACTTTTAAATTTTTCTAAAAAAAGGCAGTGATTTTATAATATTATAAAAATACATATAAGGTACGAATAAATAATTATATTAGTCTATTATTGTTATAATTACAAATTAAAATTTATTTACAACCACATTATATAAATTAATGTTCTTTTTCTCTGTACCTTCGCAGCAAGTCATTTATGAATTTTGAACATTTTTTTCTTCTGTAGTGGTGGGGGGGGGGAAGTCGAGACCTGGGAACCTTCCTGAAAATACTTCATTGATTGTATGAGGTCCCATTCCTCTCATCACTAAGATTGAATTATAATGATTGTACTAATTATTATATTTTAATGAACGTATTTGTAAATTTATTTGAAAAGGAAAAAATATCATTCGAATTTAAAATTTATAAAACAAAGTATAGACATTGTAATATTGTATGAACATTTTTAAATATTAAATGTTTAACATATTTTAATGAAATATAAATTAATGAGACAGCTGGAATTGTTTATCTTTAATACATTTTTAATATTAGGCGACAACTGTGATAGTGCGCATAAATAAATGATAGTGTGTGTAAATATAAAATAATATAATGATTCAATAATGCTCTAGAAAATATTAATAATTGAAATTAATGTTTTCAGATTTTTTTGGTTTTTAAATTTTGTCAAGCCTCCCAAGGGGGTTAACCCACCAAATTGAGAACTATTGGTCTAATACATCAAGTGTTATTATTGTACATAGAATAACCTTAAACGTCTAGAAAATAGTTCACATCCCTGGAGTATTCAGTTAATGTAAAATATCTTAAAAATTTGTGATTAATTTTGCAACAATTTTATCCCTTCTCAAAAAAATAAAATATAGTAATAATATTTCATAATACGAAGCCATTATTCTGTTTGCATTTAATTCGTCTAACCTGATGTACTTAAAGGTTAAACACTGTGTGTCCTATTATATTACAAAATAAATTTAATCAATACAAGTAGATAAATTAAAATAGTTCAATATGTAATACCTACAACTATGGTGACGTAGTAATGGCGTAATGTAAAAAAAAATTTGAGTTTGCTTGATATTATGAAACATGAATAACATAATGATGGGTTGAAATTGAGTAAATATGGCTAAGAGCGTTGTGATGGAACACATATCTTATATTATGACTAATAACTTTCTAAAGTACACTGTCGTTTTCGTGGAACGTAAGATATGTGGGTTTTCAAAATGACGCTGGTACTAATCTTATTGTATTCTCGAGGAATTTCTTTGACATTAAATTTAAAATGTGTTTTTAATTTCTTATAGTACTACAGTTAAACATTCATTATAACAATAAAAAATCAATTTACCTTAAATATTTGAATTTGTCTAAGTGATCGGTTACTATCCATAAATCCTAAATTACTACAACTTATTAGATATTTGTTAACCAAAAATGAAAAACTAAAAGTGTGTTATAGAAGTGTATACTACAACGTTGAGGTTTTAGTATTTACGTATGATTATTAGATAAAATAATAAAATATTCTGTTATTACACTACATATAATTTGTTAGGCGATCACTTTTAAAAACATAGTTAACTGTTGATTTATTTTAACGAATTAAACGAATCTTTAAAATGATTCTTTCTTTCGTCAATGTATAACACAATTATTTACAAAGATCTAAACATAATGTAAACATTTCGCAAAACAAAACACGTAGAGTTAAAAGAAAATATGGAAGAAAATAAATACAATAATTTGGTTTAAAGGGGAATGGTAATATTTAAAATAATATTTGAGAACACACAGTGATACTACAACTCTAACTGTGTATATACAATATATTATACCATACCGGTAGGTTAACTATATCTAATATGAATAGAGACGAAGAAGGAGGTAAGACTATCATTGAATTTCAATAAAAATTAAACATACTTGAACAGTCATCGTGTCTACAAATTTTATATAAACATTTTCAAACATCCGTTTTTATGCAATCAATCGGATCACCGTGAATGTTATTTATAAAGCTAAAAACAAAATCATATACCTTCCAGAATCTGGAGGCTGTCCTCTTGTGGGAAGCTTATTCGGCTTCGATTGGTTATCTGAAAAACTAGAATCCTGTCTTCTTTTTCGAGCTGTAGATCTTTTTGCTTTAGGAAACGGTCCGTTCTCCATCATTTCAAATTCACCGTACATACGTTTCATTAACGCTTTATTTTCATCAATAAATCTATCGATTCGGTCTCTAAATTTCAAAAAAAAAATAAAAGAAGAAGGTATATACTAAAAATATATTTTATTTTAAAGCTAAATATAAAAACAATTTCAATGTTCAAAAAATAAACATTTACTATGAATTCTAATCTGTGAATGATTATTTCACTGAAACCATGGATTCTGATATGACAGATCATTTATGTTATATATAATAATATTCACGAATAATATTTATGCGTTAATGTTTCTCATTTTATTATTATTATTATTAAATTATTTATTATTTATTATTAAATTTCATTGTATAGAATAACTTGCTATATGATTTGTATATGTAACCACGATGAATGGGAGTTGATAAAGATTTGTAATCTTATTCTTTAATAAATAATAATATTTGAAATTATTTGTTTGTTTACAAAAATATAAAAATATAAGGGTAGTTTAGCTACTACTTACTTACACTGGGTAACTTTTTCCTGCTGTTGGACAAAACAATTGGTGATTTTTTTTTATACACGGTGTTCCACGAATTACATCACCGCCGATTTCATATCCTAACGCAAATGAGAGAGTTGTCCAAAATACCTATAATAAATAACAAACAATTTTAGTGAATCGTTTTACAGTTTATGGTATAAGCAGGCCCGTATTTAAAAATTTGGAGTCACCGGGCATATAATTTATGCCCCCTCCACCAAAATAAATAATAATAATATAACACTTATTATTTCGTCCATAATCGAGATTCTTTAATATTAAAATAAAACTTATAAATGAAAATCATTTAGTACTTTTTTTAATTAACAAATTAAACAAATTATAACATAATAAAACATTCAATTTCCTTTTTTTAATTAAAAAATTATAATATAATAAAAATACAATTTTTTTTTAATTAACAAATTATAATATAATAAAAATAATTTTTTTTTTTAATTTACAAATTATAACATGATAAAACATACTATTTTTTTTTTTTCATTAGGTACATAATTTTTAAAATTAATTTTACTAAAATATTTTGTCGTCCCTGAGATTTAACACCCCCGGGCATGTACCTATTCGTGCCTCCCCCCTAAATGCGGTCCTGGGTATAAGATGTTTTTAAATTTTTCATTTAAAATAGTGATGAAATAAAAAGTACTAGTAGACATAACTACTAATATATTATTTGTTAGTTCATTCTAAAAAAAAGATATTACTAAAACATTTATTTTATAGATAATACATAAACACATATATTTGTTATAAATGTATTGATTGATTAACTTTTTTTTAAAAAAAAAAAAGAAAATTTTTAATATTAAGTAAGTTAAAATATGAAGGATTTTTATTTTAATTTCCATAATTTAAACATCGAAATAGTTGATTAAAACATTTTGTTCTGATAAACCACAAAACTCATTATAAGAATATTCTAAGTCCCTATGGGATTATCGAATAGACCGAATACTAATTTAAAAATAAATTATCACAAGTGAAACATTTATTATCATTTTTAATTATTTATATAGATTTATTTTATTGTCAGAGGTTATGTTAAAATGTCCAAAATTTTACACTCGTTGAGTGAAAAGTATAAATGAGTAAAATGCATCGTTTCCCCAATAACATAATTTGGTTGAAATAGTTAAATCTTTGTCAAAGTCATAATAAATATTTTAAATTAACCGAATCCGTTGATACTATAATTTTGAGTATGATTTTTTCTATAAGTTTATTATGTGTCAACCAAATCGTTAGAAAAACGGTACATTTTAGTCGTATTTGTTATGTATATAAAACATATCCATATGCAAATGTATCCGTATAAACTGTGGATATATAACGATGATGACAAGTGTGATTTCCGTGACGTCGATCTCATTTATATATTTTCAACTAAATACATATTGCACTTGAACATATCGACGCCTCAGTTCAATACTACAATAACTCAAATTATGAAACTACTGGTTCTAGAATGAAATAAACGATCTCTAGAGGCAGTGGTGTATTGGAGGGTATACGCGGGTATACACCGTATACTCGGATCCCTGTTTTTGGATTATGCGTATACCTTTATAAAGGTATATTCTTATAAGAAAATTCGTCTATCATGAGTATACGCTAACTAATCATTCGTACATAATGGGTATATGCAGGGGCGGATTTGTAATTATTTTCGGCCCAGGAAATATGAAACAAACCGGCCCATGAACCGTAAATTAAACTATTTTACCCCTCCCCCTCCTAAAAAATTCTTTATTTTGCATCAATTTCAAAAAATTTTTTATTTTCACCCCTAAATTAGTAAAATCTACAATAACTTAACTATAATTATAGCTATAATAGTTTTGGATAAGTCACATGATTCATCAATTCCAACTTGAACTTGAAGTTTGATGTTTATGCATCTTTAAATATATATTTATTTTTTTAATGATTTTTATTTATTTTATAAAACTTTTTTTTTGGTAATTATATACCTAATAATATAGAGCGGCCCAAACAAGGACCAAACCATCGGGAAGATTCCCGATTTCCCGATAGGCCAATCCGCCATTGGGTATATGCAATCTTCCAGGGTCGGACTAGGCCACCGGGGCACCGGGGTATGCGCCGGTGGACTGCTGTAATTTTGTTTAAATAAAATTACTTAGATTTTTTGTTTTTAGTTTAATGCGTCTACCTTCTATTCTTAAAATAAAATAAAAAATATCGCCTTGTAACATGACATTACTAGTGGATGCGGTGACACAGGATTAGATAACTTGGAGTTTGAAAATTTAACATATTTAATGTCGCAATATACCGATTGATAACAATGATTTCATCAGAATATTTATAAATAGAAAAATTGTAGGAAATTTGAATACAAAAGATGTGTACACTATGTTAATCATACGAATTACCGTTCGCGTTTGTACAAACAACATTTTATCAAAATAAAATGTTGGTATGGGTCACGGTCTTAGAAGATTAATTTTCTAAGACCATGGTATGGGTAGACATTGTCGCGCAAGATATGGGATAACAAAATTGTTTTTCGATAATAATAATTTTTATAAGATTTATTAGACTTTTATTTAAAAACATTTTAATAGTTTTGACGTTCAATCAATAACAAGTCTGTTACTAGTTTCCAACCTTTATGGACCTTTTCGCCACATTCACAAATTAAAAATGGTTCTAGAGTCAGACAATATAAAACATTTATATGATATTCATTTAACATTTGCTAGTTTTGAAATTTACTGTGGGTCGCATAAGAGATATTAGTTGCCGACCCCACTGTTCTAACTCAATTAAAATTAAATGTATAAACATATTTAAATCAAATCATTTTTTTTTTGGTGTAAAATTTATCTTAATAGGTAGGTCATTATATTAATATTATAGATAAGATATTATGCGTAAACTAGATTTATTTAAGGTATAACATTAAATCTGAAAATATTCAAATGTATTTGTGTGAATATTTTTTTTTGAGATATGAAGATACATTTTCAGTTAAACAATAATTTGATTAGGTATCTACCTACTTATAAAGTTCAATTGAGGCCGTTCGAAATTATTTTGTCCGGACCGAGCTATAAAGTTAGTCCAACCCTGCAAGCTTCTAATTTTTCATCACTATAAGGCATACATTATACAATAACAGTACAGAATTTATTATTATTATTATTATATACTATAGCCACTGTCCAAAAATAGCCTCGTGCCCCCATAAACTTCGATTAAATTTTCTCCGACTTCGGGTATTTTGCGAAGACGCTTAACTATTAAGTGATTTAAAAGAAAAAAAATGAATAGGTAATATACATAAGTTAGTGACATTATTACAAGTTGTTATGATATGCTTTTATAGTAACATCAATAACGTTTTTTTCGTTAAGAATTTAAGCTTAACACTCACATATCTAAAATATTTAAATAATTAATATTTGAGATAAAAACAAAATATGTTCAATATAAAAAATAACAAAAATAAGAATTGTACATAACGCTAATAAAAACATGTGTACTGGATATGCCCATGTGTATTTTATTAATATTTTTTTCTTAAGAATGTTTGCAGAGCACGTAAACACAATTTTAAATTTATTAAAGTAAATTACTATTTAATTCAATTTTAACTATACATATATGTACTGAAACAGTTTTATTTTAAGTAAATAGGAAAATGTTGTTCAGATAAGAATACAAATCCCATCTAAATAAAAAATTAATTAATTAATGACATTGAAACTAAAATATTAATATGGTAATTCTTAATTATTCAGTATACAAATATGTAATTTTATAAAACAATGGCTGTATAAACTTCTTTATACCCGCTTTAGTTATACAATTTAAATTGTACAATTTTTTTCTTTCGTAAAAAATAAAATTAAAGAATTCAAGAATATTGATGTTCAAAGTTTTTTATGCATGTGTGAGATTATTATTTATGTATTTATAAATATTTGTTTTTAATTTAATTAAGTACCAATTTAATGAGAGTTTGGAAAATAATTTAAAGAACAATGAAAATTATGAAATGTTTAAAATGTTTAGATAAATATGGTAGTATCACGTCTTAGTCAAGGTTAAATTTAGTATGAATACTTCATTTAAGAATAAAATTAGAAACTACCCTAAAGTAAACACTTATAATTCATTAATTCCTTAATAGTTGTGACTAATTTATATATTTAAAATTATTATAATTGTTTTTTCGTGTTTAAATATAACAGTCAAAAATAATATATGTATTTAATGGTAACTTCATAGCTTTTTTTTTTCATATTGTTTAAGAAATGTTTATCAAAAATCCATAGTATAATTTTTTATAATTTTATAACTAAATTATAACATAAGATTTTTTTATTTTTAAATATACTTACTAATTAAAATTTTATTCATCTCTAATAAATTTTTTGAGCATAATTATAAAAATTCCAAATATATTCCTTAGGTTTTTTTTGATTTACCAAGTCATAACTTCGGTGGCGAACGCAGAAAGCAATTTTGGGGATTCAAACCCTTCCCAAAATAAATGGATGATTAATTTCAAACGTAGTTATCCTACCATATGTACCTTAAAAAAATGAATTGTTCAAAATACGATTAAAATATGATAAAAAAATGTTTTATTAAGAAAAGTGAATTTGTAATAATTTGTAATTTTCTAAACGTTGTAAAAGGTATTGGTACTTAAAACTCAAATTTTTGAAATTCCACGATGGCAATACTTCGTAAAAATAATGCGTGTTTGTAAGTCGCTTATTATGAGTAGGGCTAGGGACTTCATGCCCTTATA
Source organism: Sipha flava (assembly GCF_003268045.1). Classification (NCBI taxonomy): domain Eukaryota; kingdom Metazoa; phylum Arthropoda; class Insecta; order Hemiptera; family Aphididae; genus Sipha; species Sipha flava. The sequence continues at coordinate 3,332,341 of NW_020273306.1, forward strand.
AACCTTAAAATATGTATGCATTTATGCCCTAAATAATCAATAAATATGCTATTAAAATATGCATTTATAAAAAATTAATTAGTAATAAATTATAATAATATTTTTATATATGATAGATATGATGATCTAAGATAATTTTTTCTTTTTTTCAAATTTGTTTTTATCTTATATTGAGTTTTTATCTAAAACAAAATATTTAAAATGGTTTTAAAAATAAATTAAATTGAAAACATTTTTTTATTTTTAATATAGTTATAATTCTTCTAACCTTGAGCATTACATTGGACTATAAGATATTTTCTTAAGTTGGAAAATTTAAATGACTGCCTGTTATCAGCCAAAATATTTTTATATTTAGAAAAGGAAAGTTACACATCTACGGAACTTATTGGTGCAAACTTAAAAAATCGTAGGTCACTACTACTAATATCTGCAGACAATCCATCTATAGATTCATTTTTCCATTTAAAATATTCGATATTTTTTGTAGTTAGCCTTAGCTTGTGCAGATTCTTCAATTTTTGCAGAATGTATACGTTTTTTGTAGTTTTAATTATTTTAATGCATTCAGTTAGTTCACCAATAAGACACTTAGAGTTCCAAGTCGCGTGATATATGAAGAAATAAATCATAATTTTTTTTTATAAAATTTAAAAACTTACTTCTCCATATGAATAATTGTCAAATTTGCATTTATAAAATGAAAAATGGTCAAATATGCAAAATATGCAACTATAAATTTTAAATATTAACTTGTATTGCAATGAAACAAATTTATATATTACTTAGCTATGTTTTGTATAATTATTTAAAATCATGCAAATTCCTAGAAGTCCCGAGCCCTAATTATGAGTAAGTAAAAATAAGTAAATATACGTAATCGATATAATATTATTTACAATATTGTACTATATAGTACATTATGATTGACGGTTTCCCTATATTTTGTGTTGTATAGTTATGTGATAATGATCGACATTAGTCAAACTATAGTCAATAGTCAATTATTTCAAAATAACGGTAATCAGGCCCGTATTTATAGGAGACACGGGTAAGCACATGTCCGAGGGCGTCAAGTCTCAGGGGTGGCAAAATATTTTAGCAAAATAAATTTTAAAAATGATGTACCTAATCGGCGGCGGATTGGCTAAACATTTCGGCCCGAGAAATTACTGTATGATCGGCCCACCATCCAATAATAATAATTTTCCATAAAAGTCTCCTTTATTCACGGATTAAATGCTTGTAGAACTGCTTACATCACATTTACACTAGTTTTTTATCAGAATCTTACAATTAAATACAATATACTTAAATACATTATTTTTATAAAATAATTTTTAATCCAAGTAGATCGGCCTAGTGTTATAATACAACTACCGGCCCACCAGGAACTTTCCCGGTATCCCGGTAGGCCAATCCGCCACTGTACCTAATGAAAAATAGAATAAAAGAATAAAAAAAAAGAAAATAGTATGTTTTATTATGTTATAATTTGTTTCATTTGTTAATTAAAAAAAGTATTAAATAATTTTCATTTATAAGCTATATTTTAATATTAAAGAATTTCGATTATGGTCGAAATAATAAGTGTTATATTATTATTATTAATTTTTTTTCGGGGGAGGGGCATAAATAATACGCCCGAGGGCGCCAAATTTTCAAATTCTGGCCTGACGGTAGTTATTCTTATTTTTTCAAAACCCCCAGAAATTTTTTTCTGCGTCCGCCCCTGCATAACTCTGTAAACTGTAGTGTTTCTATACAGATATTTTATATTTAATTTTATGAATAGATTAACTGTGTATTGTTTTTATTTATCACGTTTACTATTAAATATGCAAATGATTGAATATTGTAACGTGTATTAAAACAAAGTATATATATTCTACGTATTATTCCAACCAAACAATAAATAATTATTATGAAATCCAATTTAATAATATTTATATACGTATAATCTATTTAGGTACAACACCATATAATGATAGTTAATAGATCAATAAAGATCAAATAGCTTTGTGTTGCTTAACTATTTTATTTTACCTATATACATATACATTTTAAACCCTATAAGCTATGTACAATTGTGTTGAACAGTAAACTCTGTCGTAAGACAACTCACAAGGTGAGCTCTCCACTATATTTATATATTTATATCAATAAAGTTATTTATATATACACGGCTACTCGGGAATTTGACGTATTAGGTATAAATGATTGTTTTGTAAAATGTTTGTCCCAACCAAACGTTATTATTTTAACTCTTAATGCATTTCATAGTACTACAAAACTAATCAGTCTGATTAAAATTTTACATTTTTTTTTTTTTTAATAATCACAGTTGACATAGACATTTAAGTTTTTGTAAAAACATTTATATATGATATAATTTTGTATCACTGTAGACTAATATAAATACACTTTCAATAACGTGTTCGAAGATGTTGTACTTGTTCACTTATAATATGGTTAGTGAAAATCAGTAATTATGTTAATCCTTGCTAAAAATTATACAATAATCTTACCGCTAAAAAACGAAGTTGTAATTATCGATAATAGGTAATTTAACAACCAATGTATAATAGTGTAATATTTATATGGATTTTTTATAATTTGACAGAAAATTACCCAAGCCTTATCGTTACAGTACTAGATCAATATAATGAGTGAAAATAATTTCAAAACAGAATTTATATACTTAATAATTTCGTCTTTATGCTATACATCTTCCACTTTTAAATTTACAAATTAATTACATATTTATTAATTTAGTTAACATATTAATTAATTTACAAAAGTGTTACAAAATTTACTTAAAACAATAGACATTATAAAAATGTATGCATTAATCTGATAAATTGATTAATCATTAGATTATAAATTATCAAAAATGTCTGTACAATCAGTAACGATTTCATGTAAATTTTATGATAGTGTAAAATATTTTTAAAAAAATGTTTAAAGTTCTTTTGAATCGGTCGGTACGATGAACCAAGGAAAAGTACTACTATAATTCTATTTTTATTCACCGCGATTATTAGTTTAAATAAGCGATTTTTATATTGACATGTAAACGCGGGTACAAGATTCCCTACGACCTTATCTAAATCAGTCCCACACTTCACCGGCATTAATTCAGATAAATACTGTACATCAATAACAGCATTTAAGAAATTAATTTTTGATAATAGAATAAAAATATCTTTAAAATTATTTTCTTTCGGTGTTAAGTACACTAAATTAAATACCTATTTACAATATACCTTCCTAGTTCCTAATATTTCATATTGCATTAAACTTAAAAAAAAAAACACCAAGAAAATTCACATTAAAATTCAATTACATCGTAGACATAATAAAACAATTGGGCACAGAGCCATATTTGTTTTTATTGAAGTTGCACGAGACTGATTTCTATGGAACCTGCATTGAGAAGTCCACCAAATCATCTAATCTTTTTTTTTTTTTGTCATGCTCCTAACAAGTGAATGTTAATGTCCTTATATTTATTTATACGAAATATATTTATGATGATCAGATAAAATATTTTAAAACGAAGAATATATTATTTATTACTTAATATCATGGGATTACATTTTAAAGCAATTATATGTTTTTAATGTTAATGAGAAAATTAAATACTTTTAGACATTTATTTATATATATTAAATTAATATTACCTAATTTATTTGTACGAAATGTTTTGTCGAAAAAAATATAGCTACTAAACATTAAAAAAAAAATAAAAAAATATTAAAAATAAATAATTTAGTAGGTTCTTTATTATATTTGATATTTAATGTACAAGGGAGCAATGGGAATTTAAACTTAACACAAATTAAAGTAATATTTCGACATTTTAGTTGTTCCTAATATTTTAATATATTCCATACTCACGTATCTGTTACGTACTAAATTTATTACATTTTTTAAGTGCAAAATTATAATTTAAGAAATGTCATTATTTGCAAAGCATAATCTTATACTTGTAAAATGTAATATGATTTAAAATCATGACGCATTTAAAAGTTATTAAAAAGTTAATTGATCAAACTTGATATTTTTGTTTTAATAATAGACATGTTGTATAGGCAGGCTTGTTGAATTTTTGATTTAAAATCAAACGTATTTCTATTGTTTCATTCAAAATCTGAATACGCCTTATACTTTTGGAAGTTATCCATGCATAAAATTGAAATCGAATAAAGAAGTGCACATGACATACGAGCAGGAATATGGTTATAATTTATAACTGCAATAATAATAATAATAATAATACGTATAGCGTTATGTTTAAATTAGATAAATGACGCATGGAACTGTACTTGATGAATACATTATAATTGTGTCTGGACTACTTTCACTGTATTTTATGTGTTGTTAAGAAAGATATATGGTTGTATATCCAAAACTACCCAAAACATTATTTTAAAAACACGTTACTCCTGCCCTATCCCGGATGACCTCGTGTGATTATTATGCAATATTGTCATGAACGTTTCATATCGCTGTCACTCTGGGATATTGGATTTTATGATATTTTATTTTCCTTATAATATCCAGTAGCTAAATAATTAATATTGAACTAGGTCATGATTACCATAATACTTATAATTATTGGTTATCATTAAAAAAGCAAAGCATTGAGTCAATAACAAATAACAATGTATATCTATTATATTATATATACTCTCTGGCACTAGTTTAACACGTGTATTTATGTAATTAATAAAAATTTCAGTCAATAATTATCATGTTAAAGCAGTGTGTTATGTTACCAGTATTCGTATTATAAATATGAGTACATAATACACAATTTATGTGTAAACGTTGGATTATATTTTTATGATGATATTCTTCAACTTAAAATTATTAGAAATTAATTTTTATATATTTTTTTTCATTATAATATTACTAATATTTTATTAGTTCATAATAACTTATAAAGCGCCCCTAAGAGACCATTTATAATTAAAAGTTTAGTGATAGAAATTTTAATTAAATTAAATAAATATCAAATTCAAAATGCCCACACGCTTTAAATAATATTCAAATTAAAACATAATGAATTCATTGGGCTAGGTCCAAATCAATTTCAAACATTTGTTAAGTAATTTTTTTTATAAATATAATAGGTTTATTCGTTGCGTATACAGCTGACATGTATAACCTCTACAATTATATAGTTGATCGATATGTAAATAACATACTAACCGGAATCTGTAGCAAAGATCCGTTGCTCACTTTTTGGTAACCGTACAATGGTACAACCGGTACCGAACCATTTCTTAAAAATATAGGACCCTGAATTGGCGTTACTGCGCGGTGACTATATGTGTCTTCATAATAATCTATATTTTCCTCTTCTATATCATCATCGTAATCCAACACCGCGTGTATTGAAGTTTTACCTAAATTAAAAAACACATCAACCCAATTAACCATGTGAAAATTTCGTATATAAATCCGACATTTTTTGAAGTTATTAAATATGTAAGTAACTATTAATTGATTTTTCTGATTTCCTTTAGGTCAGTTAAATTTTTACATTTCAAAATAATAGACGCTTTATCTTTACTGAACCTATATAGACAGTACAATAATTACATAAATTGTTGTTTAAAGCTTATTAATAATTGTATTCACAGAAACGATATGGCTTAATGTGTTTGTTGAAATACATTTGAATATAAATACCTACACTAATAATGATTCATGAATTTAATCGAAACTAGGATATACGAGTATAAAGTGGCGATGATACTCATAAAGAAGCTACGTTTCCTCGTAATTAAAATACTTTATTGAATTGTTAATAATAGTTGTGCACTCAATACTCGAAGTGTTGTATAATAATTATACTGAATATTATTATACCATTGTGTACTGTACCGGTTTAAGTGTCTATTTTGAGTTTTAGGGAACAGAATTTAACAAATCAAAACAAGTTGTGTTTCATAATTGCAAAAAATAAAATAAAACTACCAAAGTTTATGCAACAATAATCCTGCAGCTGTACCGATTGAGTTAATAGTAATTGAAATTTTACAGTATTTCAATTTCACCAACTTAGTGCATATTATTATTACACTAATTGGCAGGTAATACAATTTAGAAACTAAGTAGTAAGTATCAATGCGCAAACTAATTGCATGCAAAATATTAATGCACTACAATTAGTCTAATTATAGTTGCATGTTTATTTGTCATTCATCAATGCGAAATAGATTAGCGGAGGAATTCGATGCAAAATACAGATGATAATTTGAAGCTTTCATACACAAAATCTAGAGTACATAGCAATTAAAAAAAAAAACTTGAGAAATTCAATTTACACACTTCACTGGCATCTAATTATTAAGATCGTACATTTCAAAACAAAATCAACTCTGTATGATACTGCAGTACACAGTCATATTGACTCGAATTAAACATTTTTTTTTTCTTAGGGCAACTGAATGTATATTATTCATGAATATTATCCGAACAATTATTAGATTACTATTTTAGTTCACTTCGGGTATATAAGACATGTTCCTGAATGTGTATTATTTATAGTTTTTCTGTTAAAGTATTTACATGTGTACCGCAATTAAATAATTTTTTAAAAACGGTAGAAAGTTTCTCTTACAGGGTTTGATCGATACGAAGAATTTCATGTCGAACGATGATGATAATATGAACATTCATGTAGGCGGTCATTAGACTTTCGGGGCCGATACTAAAATCAATCTCTAATCTAAAGTATAATTTACAAATGTTTTTTATAAATTTAAATATTATGTTCAGTAGCGTATATAGATTTTCGTTTCGAAGGGGGCCGATCATGTATTTGATTTTTGTGTTGAAGGGAAGGAGAAAGCACACTATACGACAAAAATTACTTGAACACTATAAGATTTTTCGACTATCTTTACACCATCAAAGAAATAAGAAACTTTATTTTTTTTAATGATTTATAATTTAAAAAAAATATAAAAACTACATTGTAATAAACAATTTTTTTATGAGAGTCACACAAATTTCACCACATGTTTTATTAAAATAATAAACATATTTTATAAATATAAAATTTTAAATTATCGCAAAGCAACATTCTCTGTGTTGTGAAAAATGTTCGAAATAACCCCCAGCCTTAATATATATCCATGGCAAAAGTTACAATTTTTAACAATAGTGTTTTTCATTTTGGTTGGACGCGAATCCTCTCACCCCCTTATAAATACGCCCCTATTTATGTTAATTTAGCCTGAAGTATTGAATTATAATACACTATAATTTTGTTGAAATTAGTGTCCGTATGAATTATATACATAAAACAAATATAATTCATTATATTATTATATAAAAAAAAAACAATTGGTAATTAAAGCGATGATAAGTTTTCCAGCGTTTAAAAAACAATCTATGCATTAACAAAAGTGTGGAGTTAAATTTTTCCGGGAGAAATTAAAATTGTTTACGGGATGAAATTCGCAAACTCGCTGGTGAAACTGCGGTACATGTTTACCCTACTTAAACTCGATTATTTCGTTTGTATTTGTTACTCGAATAATGTGTCATATCGTATATTAATAGAGGGTGGTCCCTACGTAGAATTATTATTTTTTTTTTTTTAGTACAGTTTGATATAAAATTCAATACAGTAAATATTTATAGTCAAATTAGTATTTTCATCCCTTAACTGATCGGGAAAATTTATTTTTGAAATTATTATTTCAATAACATTACGAAGTAGCCATTCTTATGTTGATTCTACTCTTGTAAATTGGAAAAAATTTGGAAGTATCGAGATTGAAAATCGTATAATTGATTTCATAATTATGGTTAACGTAAGTTTATATATAGGTAGATCCCGATATTTTTAATGGGTGATTAATAAATTGGTAAAAGTTTAATGACTTTTTCAATATCATATTTGTAATTCATCATTGCTATGGTACATATTTTAGTACGGCCGTTTAAATACTTTAAGGCCATTACAAATTACATCATATCAGAACTGTTTTTAAAAGTTCTGTACGATCGCTAAAGGTATCGGTTATTTTTTTATGGAATGTTTGTTACAACAATATAAAAAAAACTGAAGTGGTTTGCAAGGGTCTTAAGATAAAAGGTCATACGAGTCCGCGGAATACCATGTGGACCACTCTGTATACACATATTATGTATAATATTTTAGCGCTACAGTGCTAAATCGTGTTATCGTACCGCCGGACACTCCACCCTGGACCCTGGTGTACTGGATGGGGGTGAGCGGCTGTTGCGGCGCGTTCTTCCGGTTCGGCGGGTCCGGCGTAGCGACGGCTACGGGCGACCTGTCTGATTCGTAGCGCCTGGACGGCGGCGTGTAGGGCGACGGACCGTAATCCGCTTCCTGTTGGTGGTAGGGCACCGGGCGCTGGCCGGACGCGGTAAAAACGCTCCGCTGGGCTGCCGCCGCCGCCGCCGCCGCCGCCGCCACCGCACTGTACGCCGGGTGCAGCTGATGTTGGCCGCGCACCGGGTCGTACACCGTCGGGTGGCTGTACAGCGGTGGCGGCACGGTCCCGGAGAAGTTCTGAAACGAGCTGATCATGTCGCGCGTTTCGATCGCGGCCCGCTGTCGACCCGGTGGTATCCGGTGTTCGGTGTTCGGTGCCGGTGCGTGGTACTTACTATCGGGAACGCGATGCACGACACGTGGGTTCGGGAGTGTGAGCGAGCTCGTGAGGACGACGAGGGAAACGGATTTCTCACATGACCACGGAAGGACGTGGTGTGTGTCGGACGGCGGCGGCTGCGTGCGATACGGCGGTAACTCTTTATAACAATCGTATCGTCGTGGTTATGGTCGGACCGGACAGTGGAGACCGCGTAGACACCACGCGCGCGCGTCTGGACACGTCGGGCGAATGACTGCGGCGGCCGCGCACACCTGTCGCGCGTGCAGTGACGGAGTTTCGGTCTTGTGCGGCCACGCGACGACCGCGGAATTATGCAACCGCCAACCGGTGGCGGCACTTGTCGTGTGTACCGTCGCCGCGTCAACCGCGGATAGGAGTGCGCAGAAGGACGCAGTGTGACCATTTTTTTTTAATTTTTTTTTTTTATCAATTTCGCATTATCCATTCCGCCGTCCGTGCGCGGTATGTATTATTATAATTATTATCTCTTATTTATAAAACTATTAATATTATTATTATTGTAATTTACATGTTCGACCGGAATAATACTATTGGTATGCACGTTGCGCACGCGAAAGGTTTAAGGGGCTGATCCAACGACGACCGTGTACACCCGCATATATATATATATATATTGCATATATTATATAATGCCTTTACATTTATTGAATTAATAGTTTATGTTAAATAAAGTTATTTCTGTGCTATAGCTTTTAAATTAAGCGTAGTATACAATTGTTTTGGTAAAAACGTGGTCAATATCTCATTTGATGGAAACGGATATTGGTAGAAAAGGGAATGATACATTTTTGGTGGAAACGAGCATCGTCCGTCTACTTATACGTTAATATTGTTTAAATCGTGAACTCGCAATTTATACGTTATACGCTTGATACGGCCGACGACACACTGAAAAATCGTATTCGTTGGCATCGCAAAAACTGCACAGTGAACAACTCGCATCGTTTCTGTCGTATAGATTTGAATATGCTTGCAGAAAGTATATAATAGTCTCATCTTTAACTGTAAAGCAAATTCAACAACGACGATGCCACGTAAGCTTATTTAAAACGTACGTTAAACCTTTTGAATTCTTCAAGTCCGTGGTCACCGGCTTATACATTATACACCTGACAGGGCCTAAAATCGTGAGTACCTACTATAAATATTTGAATTCGGTTTTTATTAAAATATTTTCTATGATTTTGACCAAGGTTTTACGACGACAGCCAAATCATGTTGTCGGGAAACGTTTTACTCGTTTGTACTTTTCACTCGACGGGGTGTGACATCTGGCATGACGTTCCGGACAACATTCTAACATCACCTCCAGCGATAATACATCGTTTACCATGTACATACCAATCGTATTTAGTAAATTCATTGGAATTAATAAAACTGTTACGAAATAAAAAAATATTTATGTACCGTAAAATCGTTTTATACAAAAAGAAAAATGGTTGAACTATAATTTCTACAATAAACGTTTATAATAGATTTGCAGAAGGTTAATTTAGGTTCATATTTAACCGCAAGGTACGTCCCAGGCTTCAGGTATTTGTTTTTAATGCAAAGTGTATATATCGAAAAAATTAAAAATCTTAGGCTCCGACACTTGGTACCTCTATATTATACGCTAACAAAGATGTGACTAGGGGATTTGAGTGTTCATCCGCTCCCCACGACATTTTAACGAATTCAGAAAAAAATATTGTTTAATACAATTTAAGTTTAATATCATAAATATAAGCTAGAGTTATTTTTATAGTCCATCGTATGTCCATCTAGTACTATAAAATGAATTGCTACCAAAACTATTTTCTAGTGAAATAAATACATTTGAAATACGTGGTAGTAAAAATATTGAACCCGCGCCTGGAAAAAATGTTAAGGCACGCTCCTGTACGCTACATTATATTGTACCTACGTGTACCTGACCGAGTTTGATTATTTCGGACGCAAACGAGTTCCGAAATTATGGTATAATATACCGTGCGCGCGTTCTATACCCTTGGTTTTACAATGCACACTGTATACAAGTATATTATCATAAGACCAACGGTTATACCTGTGTCGGACGTGCAAGTTTTGTACAATTAGAACACAAAAACCACCACCATCGACGTAAGTATGCACGGTGACCGTGGATATTTGGATGGATACTTGACGTGTACACGGTGTACGTTCGCCAAAAATGACTATTGGGCGCGTCGCCACGGTATTGTTCAACCGGGCGGAATATCAGATTTTATCAATTCCGCTTGTCGTGGTCAGAACAACCGTGTTAAACGTCTGACGGTGTGCAATCCCCAAGGATGGGCTAGTTAACGAAATTTTTTTTTTTTTTACTCGTTAATCTATGATACCCTAGATAAATGCAACTAAAGTTTAAACTAGCAGTTTTCTCATATTTTCAAATCTGTAAAAGTCACAAATTAAATAAGAAAGAAATAAAGTAACACATAAGTCAGTAAAAAAAACTAATTGCAAAACTTTATCCTCCCAGGAATAGTGCATACAACACTTCCACGATAATAATTCCAAATAATTTTATTAAAAATACAAAAAAAATATGTGTTTTTAATTGGAATTTCTTGAATTTAATTTTAAGAAAATAATAATAATAATAACTTATCGTGACTGTAAAATGAATCAACATTTAATATTTGTTTATCGTGAAAAATAATCTAACTTGTTTATTTAGGTAAATTGCATTGTAAAAGTAATTTTTTAGCATGTTCATGTCCGTTCTTCACGAACCTGTCGAGGCAGAGTCGTGTTTTATTGTTATAAAAACGAGAAAATATCGATACCACACCACCGATTTTAATTTCACGTACATCATCCATTGTTTTCAATCTGAATATAAGCATATGGTTCTTAAACAGAAATACTCATTTAAAGTACATAGTAATGCAGTGCTTCAAGATTAGGGTTGAATTATAGTGTACTCAAAAAGAAAATATATTATATTAAATACCCTGAAGAGTATGGAAATACTGCTATACACCGAACTTCACTTAGAATATTTTTCGAACACGATTATTTTTATCATTGCTCTCAAAATTGTACAAATAAATACGATGAAAAAAACAAAGGAATAATATTTGAAACCATAATATTTCAGGATTTTTACTGGATAAATTAATTATGTTTAAATATTACACTAAACGATTCAAACACTTGATGAAACAAAATAAAGACTACACTAAGTTGCGCTGAAATCAGAGTTTATATGTGGTCGTGACCGGATCATAATTATAGGGTAGTGGGTGGTACCATAAGTATAAGAGTAATGAGTGAATAAATCTAATTAATTATAAATTTTAATACTGCCCATTTTTTTAATTACTATTGTAAGAACTTAAATGTTATCGTAATAATGATAAAATAAATTAAACATTTTAAGGAGGTGAACTCATAACCTCCTAAAGTTCATTCTTGGGTGGAGTGGGTTATAAATTGGGTGGTTATTAACCTGACCATTGAAAATTTTGTCTGGCACCACTGATTACACCTACTAGAATATTTCGTTAATTTTCATTTGCAGAAAGTAGTATAAAATAATAATTTGTTACATAGGTATACGACAGAAATAAAAATGAAATAAAAGTAATACAACTTATACAACAGAAATAAAAATGAAATAAAAGTAATATAACTTATCTTTCATTTCCATCTATATAGGTCCTAGTTAAACGTTAAGAAAAAATATTTTATTTATATAGTGATTAAGATAAGTTAATCAGATACGATAAACCTAAATACAAGCATGATTAAAAAAAAGAAGAAATCTATTTTAATTATATTATTTTATTTGATATATACATAATATAAGATAATAATTAATGGTGGAGAATATACGACGAGCGGTGTATTACTAACTAGTGAATAAATCAATGAGTACCATTTGATAAACCATTTAAAAAATAATTGCTCTTAGGTCAGTTATAGTAACTTTTATCACATAAGCATATTTTGTTATTTAAAAATTTAAATCTTTCTAATGATGAAACATCATGGGCGTAGCTAAAATTTGAATCAGGGAGGGGCAAAAACATAAAATGATTAGTGTTAAACTCGTAATTCTAATAATCTACAGATAGACCATTGGATAATACATAAAACGTCAAAACGATTACACGTGTAGATATCACTCGATCCCACTAAATTATTTTTAGAATTATATCTTATTTAATTTTTGATTTTAATGTAAAACTTACACGTTTGGTGTAAACAAATATAATTCAGTTTGAGGCGCAGGGGTGGGCAAGTGCTCCCCCTGCCCCACCCTCGCTACACCCATGATAAGCATGATATAAATTCCGCCATATTTTTTAAGTCGTTGTATTGCTTTTTATGAATTACTTACATTTTCAGAGATTTGTTTATGTTCAATTTTCAATCGATAGAAATTCTATGTAAAAATTGTCAAGGTTGTATTTAGATAAAAAAAAATTAATGATTAAACATAGTCATTATAGTTATGTTATAATTATAATGCATTTAGTAGGTAATTCTCTAGTTCCACTAAAAATCTTAAAGTTCGATCAATTAGTTCCATAATTCTTTGTTTTACTTTTTTTTTTTTTTTTTATAATACCTGTCAAACACGATTGGTTAGTAATTAAGTAATAATATAATTATTATTTTAATTCTAATCGTTTCACTAAACGTAATTAATTTTTGGAGAGAATTCTTAACAAATGTATTTAACCAAATATGTAGCTAGAAGCACATACAAATTGCAATTGGTCATTGAAAAGTGAGGTCTGTACACTATAAATAATTTGTCAAATTTTTAAAAGTCATAATATGGAGAACCCATTCACGGAATTTTTGTTTTTAGAATACGTATAAATTATTGAATATTCTGATTTTAATAGACAACGTACCTGTGTCATATGTATAATTATTACAAATTTAATATGTCAAATTGTGGTCAAGGTAAACGAAACGCTAAACGATTACTCACCACTAGTATTGAAGATTCGTTAACCTCTATAAATTTCAATTTACTACGTATACTTAAACAATTATAAATCACAACAAACATATAATGTGAAACAGGTAAATAAACTTAGGAAAATAACTATAATATATGACTGCAAACACCAAATTATATTTTCTTATTTTATTTATTTATTCATATGGTACCTAATGTTTTCTCGTAATTGATTATTATTTAACAAATTACTAATTATTTTATATAGACATTTACCAATCTCTTTAAATGCCAAATTATAATAATGTATACCAAATAATCACGTCACATTGATAATACTATCGTTAAAATACTATAAACAATTTTCGAAGAGATAATATCCTAAAAATCCTCTATATAATTAAGGTTTATGAATGTTTTAATTTGAACCATTTGGGTTATTATGTGTATATTGAGACGTAGATTCGAATGGATAAGATTAAAATATCAAGTCAAAACACTGAAATTTTCTTGAAAATACGCACAAAACTTATGAACACCCGTCATTTGCATGTTATTAAAATAAAATAAAAAGTTAAAATTAAAAAGATTTACTAAAAATGTAATTTGTTCATGTATAAAATATTGTAGTGTATATTAATGTGATTATTATGCGATATAATATCCAATCGCGGTGGTTTTTAAATCCAAGAATACGCCGGTGCGTAAGCGGATACGGGTGAATAATCAGAGCAAGGTGAGTTCATATATTTTTAAGGAAGTGTTATGGTATGTGTGTGCGTGTGTGTATCCGTATTATTCTACTTGCACGGGTCGAGAACCTTGAAACTGACGCAATTTATTAGTGAATATACGCCAGTAGCTAAATCGAAAGTTTTTAATAGGAAGTGCGTTATATAGCTTATACGTATGGTGTAACTAAACAAATATCCATGGGTGTGGTATTGTTATAAACACGTTTATAAGGAAGGAACTCATAAAATACTCTAATGTCTGTATGTATATATATAGTTATAGCAGTTTATGTCACAACTGTATTGTAGGGTTGTTTTCAGATGTAAATAAAAAAGATATAATATATGCACGTACCATACGTGCAATTAATATATTATTATAGATCCGAGCAGATATGTGTATATGTACGTGTCTCTATTTGCACGTATGTCAGACACACACACACACACAAACGAGCAGAGTTCTAGTTAAAAAGTAATATTAATTATTTTGACTAGGTGCCCTTGGGTTTGAATTTGTCTTAAGATATTTTGACATATCAGCGTGTGTGAGCGATTTCAATAGCATATGATATATCCGAAAATAATCGGATACGTGCTTGTATAACATCTGCCATGTGTACTTAGAAAAAATACTCATAAATATGTCATTTTTATGCGTTTTATACCATTTTATTATTATATTTTTTACTAGTTCAAAATGTTGACACGAGTAGGCATTACTCTTCGTGTAGGCACGTAAAACGTTTATTTTTTCATAAACGTTTGATCCATTTTTTCTATCATAATTAATATTTTAGAAAAAATTGGAATTAATTGTAATTTTTTTAATTTAAATAAAATAACTCATTTTATAAAAAAAAAAAAAACACTTATGCTGTATATTATAATGTATAGACACGATCTGAAAGGGGTGGGAATTACGAATATGCGTTATCCATTTTTGATTCAGTTGTTAATATTTTTTCACTACAAAAAAAAAGGAAAAACAGTTTATGATCTTCATTAAAATACATTCCAAAAATTCATGAAATCATATTAATAATAATATAAGGATAAAAATAACTAAAAAATTACTTTGAAATCTATGCTTAGTATGGAAAAGCATCGTAACACTAAAATAT
The DNA here is from genome assembly GCF_003268045.1 of Sipha flava. Taxonomy (NCBI): domain Eukaryota; kingdom Metazoa; phylum Arthropoda; class Insecta; order Hemiptera; family Aphididae; genus Sipha; species Sipha flava. Next base: position 3,347,813 of record NW_020273306.1, read on the forward strand.
GTACACTAAATATATTGTTATGAGTTATAAATATTAATTGGGTAGAACGTCAGTCCAGGGATTTGACTTACATATTAATTAACATGGCGAAGTCTACAAAATTATGCTAGGATAATATACCGCTTGATTTTTTATTATTATTTTACTACGAGATCTTGTCTAATTAGGTATATGGAGGTATCTTATTAAATTAATTATTATTTTAAATCAAAGAAATTAAAGTTAAGCAACATATGTTTACATAGTAGGTATAAAGTTATAAAAAATAATATGAACTATGAAGTATTTATTACGTACTTTATAGTTTTATACTCTAAGAACAACACCGATGTGTGTTCTAGCCTTTTATTTAATACGATCATGGATAATATTCTATATGTGTTGTTCACATATATCATTATTACTCGTATTATTATTATTGCACGACTATAGGTTATTTGATTTAATTAAAAGTTGATTATTTAAATTCCAACATAAATATATATTAAAAATAAAAATATATATACATACATAGCTTTAACAATAAATATAAATAAGTACTTAATACAACAAAATAATACGAGGATAAATGTTCTTAACGATAGCAGCCAGTTGTGGATGGTACATCCATAATGTGCATAATTAATCATAAAACCTCGTGCACATAGCGAAATATTTTTTCCAGTAATTTATATTATCATATTATTCAAATTTTTATAACATTTATTTTTTTTAGACAATTTATTAGTTTGATATTTTTAATCCCGAACAGAATACATAATTCTTGGAAAACAAATGTTATAAGTTATCCAGATAATTGTTTTTCCGGTGATAGTTTTTGAAACTAATTATTTCATCAAACAAAATATAGATACTTAAGTTAGTAAATATAAACGAATATTCATAACCGATTTTAATGGTTATCCTAATATTATAATTGTTCTAAAAGATTTATTTGTTAACACTTAAAATAAGTCTGTTAAGTAAATATGTAATCAATCGCTTGTATTTTACTTATTTACTTAAGTAACATTTTTCATATTTGAAATTACAATTCACAGTCCTGACGTAACTTTAAAATTGAATCACGAAAAAGTGATATGGACATTTTTTTTCTTGGTGCCATCGATTTAGAGCCAAGATAAAAAAAATTTATGTGCACATAACAGTTAATAGTATTATAATTTACCGGTAAAATAAATATTAATAAATTAAGTAGTTTAGTATGTAATCCATTACAAACATATGCATCATTCGGGTGTCGTATGCATCAATTTTTTTTTAAATTCATATAAAGTACTACCGGTTCACACAAAATCCATGCTGTATAAGTCACCAATGAGACCCAGTTAAGCGTATGGTATGCAAATTTATAGATGCGCCATATCTTCTCAAGTCCGCACTATCTAAGCCTTCTAATCCATTACTCTTCGGTTAATAGTCTCGGCCTCTTGGCATATAAAAAATGAAAATTTACATAAACATTTAAAAATGTAAACAGTTGACCAATTAGCTGTAACACAATTAAGCATAAAACGCCCTTTTTGCGATACGATTGATCAAATTTGTCGGCATATCAAAGTATATAGAAATGTAAAAAAAACCTACACAATTGAACATATAAAATACTGATTTCAATTCTGAACAATATTAATGCTTATTTTTTCTTAAAATTTGTGTTTCTATTTTACCAGTTGAATTTTGAATGTGATTGTGTTGTTCATAAGTTTAAATCACATTAAGTTTATCTAACCCTGAGAAAATTATTGCTGAACACTTATTATTGATACACCTTCATCTCAAAAGATTATCTTTTTTCGATCCCTAATTAATTTATATTTGTAAAAATGCACTAGGGCCAATTCTTTACCTCTTTCCAACAAAATTATTGTTATATTCATAGTAAAAAATTGAAAGTACACTATATTAGACAACAATACAACACTACACAACACACTATATGTGACACGACTATAGGTGATTGAACACCACATAAACTGAATTATTTCTATAATAATTTTGAAATCGTAATTATCTTATATTTTCTCTCAATGCTTAATGTTTAAAAAGCCAGTGTATTACAAATAAAACAAATATTTATTGCATTAAATTCATCGATAATATTCCTGGTAGTTAGTTGGTTAACTTTTTAGTTCGGCTCGGCCCTTGGCTCACGGCTTATTTAAGTTTAGTATCTTAATAATTGGTGTAATAATACGTGAAAAATATAAGTTACAACATTTTAACGTGAAGAACAAGAATCTGAATGTGGCAATGTTACATAAAATATTCTTGTTCTTCACTGGATCAATTTGCCAAAATATATTATAGCGCGTTTCATTCCATACTGCAAGACCGTTCTTTATTTTTTAATTTTAATCCTTTAGTCTCACATCTATCATCACATTATCTTCCCGATAACCCAAGAGGCGTTAGTGCCGTGACTTAGTAAATTAATAAAAATAATATTGATTAAATAAATACATTTTTTCTAAAAGGTTCAATTACTGGACGACTTCCGTCATCACGTGTTTTTTGTTTCTTATTTTATTTTATGCCATGTGCATATGTATGAGAAGACCAATGACAATAAGTGGTGATGTGTTAAGTGAAGTCGAGAACTATAAATGTTTAAGATCAATTGTACAAAAGAAGAGTGTTTTGGAATTGATGTACAACACAGAATGAAATGAAGAGATGCGTTGGGAATTTTATGCGATAAAAGAATTCAAACAAGGCTGAAAGGTTAATTTTACAGAAGTATTGTGAGACCAACTATGCTATAGAGATCAGAGTGTTGGGTGGTTGACAGAAGAATAGAAAAGAGTATGATTGTTGCTGGAATAAAAATGCTTAGATAGATGAGTGGAGTGACAAGAGAAGATAATTTGAGCATGTGATGAGACGAGAGGATACAAATACAGTAAGAGTTGTTATAAATATGAACGTTGAAGGGAAAAGAGGAAGAGGAAGAACAAAAAAAAGATGGTTGGATATGATTGAGAATGATATGAACGTCATTAGTGTGTACGTAGGGGATGTAGAAAATCAAGACGAGTGGAGTTTTAGGACAAGGGTAGCCGACCCCAAATAGTTGGAAAAAAGGCGAAAGAGAAGAAGAAGAAGGAGTACAATCATCAATTTTACTTATTATATGTATATAATTAATTATAGATTGCAAATTTCCTCAAAAAAAAAAATTAAGATCTATTGGTGTTTATGATAAATTTAATTCTTCCATAGAAACTACTAGATTTTACAAATAGATATAAAAATAAAAATAAATATTAAGATTAAAAATAATAATCATTGATTAATACCTATACATCAATTTTAATATTCTAATTGCAATTAATAAATGCATGTACATTAATATTTTTTTTTTCTCTAAAGCAATCTTTTGGTTACCGGTCAATTTTAAGTGTTTGATAATATATTTATTTATCTTCTTTAGATACTCGTGCTGCGATCAGATTTAAAACAATAGGTCTGTTCTGAGACGAAAGATACGAGCAGATTACTTATATGTACAAAAATTCATTCTATTCGATTCCTATATCACGTATTCGCATGACACTTAATTTATTATTAATAAATTGGCAAATGGTAGGGTTAAATCGATGGACCGTAACATGTGTGAAGGTCAAAGTTGAAGGAAGGGCTATTAAATGTTGGTTGTGTTGGATATATCTATATTTCAAACCATTCTCCGTGATAGGTATGGGAATGTCTTGTAGTATCTATACAATCATTCCTAATAATAAAAATAAAAATCAAGGCTTTATATATGAAATAACAAAGACTATAATATCCTGAAAAAAATTGCAGTTATATCAAGAAGTGTCTCCATTTCTCACTAAGCATGTATAAATTGTATAAAACTTTTTATTATTTTTTTAGTCTTCAATTATTAATTTATATATATAGGTATATTTACATGATGATTTTTAGATTCTGATTTATGTAAAAATGTGTGTGTTTACTATGAGGCAACATTTTTTAATCGTTAAATTTGTTATATTTGAGTATCCTAATTACTAAATAACTAAGTGATTTTTGTTTTTTAAATAGAAATACCATTTTTTTACACAAATTATTATTAAATTAATTTTTCTGGAAGTTTTAATATAACACAGTCAAAATTTGGACTTTCGGAATTATTCAAGTTGATTATGCAGGATATGATATAATTTCTTTGATCCATTCAATACAATTGATACACTTATAAGAATATGGGCCCTATTCAAACTTTCAAATTTTTCATTTTTGGTGGAAGAAAGTTCCAACTTCATTAATTTTGCCATTTTTCTTCTACAATAAAATTATGATAAAATTATAGTATATTCCTGTTTGTATATAGGGTCTTTGTTTTACCAAAAGAATATAAAATTAAAAAAATTAAAGTTTATGATAAGAAAAATCAAATTTGTCAAAAACGAATAATTGGGTCCTTGTTCTTATAAGTATATTAATAATTATTATTAATTTATGGTAATATATAATTTGTCATTTTATTTTATCTGCTAGGGTGAATGCAAGTTGCCATACAAAATGTGACAGATAAAAATCACTTGTAGGTAAGCATAAATCCACCATAAAAAAATAAATTATAACAAATTTCTCCCTCACTTTATTACCATTTCAGACTAATAACTTATATGTAGTATCTGACACTGTAAGTTTTGTGACTAATACAATTTTTTAATTTATATAGAATATTAGATTTGAAAATGTAATATATTGATAAATAAAATAATAATAACATATTCGTCTATACAGTTGCTTTTAAGTACAAACTAGACGGCTTCTTTTATTGATTTTTTTTATTGATTATCTTAGGAGTGCGTGAATTTTCACACTCGTGATGTTAAAACAATCAACATTTCAAAAACTTAAAATTTAAATCCAAATAATGTAACCTAAAATGTAAAATCCGGATTTTTTTTTACATCACTAATTACGATATACTTCTTATATAAAAGAAATATATTTATTTACCAATATACCAACAAATTTTTTTATACACTACATATGCAACATTGAATTTGAAAATACTAGTTCAAATATTGACTAAGTAACATCAACAATTCAAGGAAATTAAGCTATATAATTATTTGCGGGAAAAATAGTGTCAGGGATTGAAAAACAAGAGTCAATATTGCCACAGAATACTCATAAAAAAGTTTAAAAAATCTTTGTATTGGAAATTATAACCTTGTATACACTCGCGATTTTAGATACAAGATAACGAACGGCCCTGACGTAGTGTACATTCACGAAAAGTCCACCGCCGCCGTGAGATCGTTTCGTATGCATTATTATAAAAATAATGCTATAAATTATTTTAAATATTATTTTACGATCATCAAGACGTGCACTATTTGCTTAATCAAATGTATTAATTGTTATACTGACCTTAATTATGTTATCGTTTATTCGTTTGCTGTACCAACGAGAAGCAGAAATTAATAACGGCAGATTTTGAAACCCATTTTACTCTCTATACCAAAATTATTTGGTAAAATTTGATTTTCTACCTACACTGTACAGTTTTGATAATGAATAGAGTTCAACAGACGACAACTTTACTTCGAGCATAAACAAAAATGTTAAAGAAGTCAAATCTAAAACGCTTGAAAACCAACTTAAGAAATCTAGAAATATCTCAGGAATAAGTTTGCTAACTGCTTATATTTTTAATCATCATTATATATTTTAATATATGCCTTAATAATTTAGAACATTCTATTGCATTAATTCCGAAATAAAGCATACATATGTTAAACAATTTATAACATATGTATTATAACTTATAATATGAGTATGTGATATGACAGCTAAAATGTATTCGCCTCTAAACAATTATCCCTATAATCATTTATATCATAAATGGTACAAGAAATTAGTCTAAAATATTTATTTTTTTTTAGGAGCTTTAAAGATTTTTTATATTTGTCTATAAATTTAAAAAATCGAACCTCATTTCAATGAGCATGGAGTACGATAAAGGGTTAATAGTCATCCAATTTGGTGAAATTTTTTTCCGATTTTTGTACTCAGTATTTACGCACGACATTTTGAGATAAATATTTCGCTTCAGAATACGAAACATAACATATACTTATATACGTGTCCATTTTAAAAAGTTAAACTTATAAAATTTAATAAGACTATAAGTAGTAGAAAATCAATGTACTGTAGAAATGTAATACATGTAATGGATTCAATATTAAAAATACATTAATTGACTGAGATGACGAATGTTAAAAAAACCATCCAAATACAGTTTATAATAATGATAAAAATAATTGCGCATAATTATCTAACAGACAGATTGAAAATTTCTTGGTGATGACCTACCAAATAATTAATGATTTGGAATCGATTGGTGGATGTACGAGAAATCGAATTGCGCCCGACAACCGGCAATACGTCAAGGCCGTGGAGTTTATTAGAGTGATTTCCGTCACCGTTGGGAGAAATATTTTAAACGAGATATGTGAAAAATCATCACAGTCGGATGAATCTGACAACAGCCCGGCTAAGAGAATGATCAACGACCTTAGGGCGATCCAAAACGGTGGAGCTGACAGAAATCCAGAGGACAGCACTCGCATCCCGGACAATCAGATGGGCGTGGCGAACGCCATCGTCGAGATCTTGACCACCACCATGAAGGGTTCATTAACTGAACTCAAAGCCAAAATGAATCCCCCTGTTCGCGTGAATCCTGTTTCCAAGGCCAAATCGTTGGAAAACAATATGGTTGACGATAGGAAACGATTTGTCCGGGTCCATAACAAAACATTATTTCGTCGTAATGTCGATGAAATACGTAGAAATATTTGTCCTGGTAAGTACACGGCGACAGGCTCGTGCGCAAGGGAACGAACCGCTCCCCCGCGCCCGTTAAAAATTCAATGAGAAATAGGAACATAGAAGGGAAAACACAACTAGGAAATAACAATAAGAAAAAACCAATTGATATGACTAAAGCTAATACGGAAAAGCAAGATGTACCACCTAGTGAAATAAAAAACGAAAAATCAAAAGTAAAAACTGAAAAATTAACACGTGTAAAACCAAAGTTGGACAAAATTCAAAACAACACAAATTTAGCCCATAAAAATCCGCAATTTATGAACAATCAAGCGGATAGAAATGTAACGAAAATCAAGAAAAAATATGACATAACGCAGCTGAAAAATGTTTCTAAGAAAAAATCGGTAATAACAAATTCGAACATATCCGTGGCTAAATCGAAAATTGATAAATCGTATAATATCGATAGCGGTAAGAGAGACAAAAGCGAACAACGCGATCAAGAATCGTCATCAGACAATGCGAAAAATGCAAGGTAAACCGAAAAATCATCTGAACCATCGTCGGTAAAGGAAAATAGTAATCAGGATAATCTGGAATTGGTGACCGATCAGCCTGTGGAAATGAACAGACCAAATTTAGTGGCAGAAGTAAAAGAATGATCTCAAAATATACTGTCAAATTATAGTTAAAAATGATAAAATGTGTAGCTTCTATGTGAAGTAATTTAAAATGTAATGTATTTAAAAGATATAAAACAATATACATTTGTGTTCAAAGTATTTTTTTTTAAATTTTTTAATAAATTTCCTTTTTACTTTGTTTATAAATCATAATGTAATGTATAAAATAACACTAAACAACATTGAATTAAAAATCAATTACGCAAAAGTTTATTATCAAGTGCACATCTACTTTTCCAAATACGCAAAATAAGCCCAACTGCGCTTTAGAATAAGCTCTGTTGTAAACGATGTACATTTTATATACACCTATCAACATTTTATACCCTTATTTTTGGTTTAAAGTACACACGCGTGTGTCGTTTTTCCGGTTTATGTAAGGTTTTTACTTGCATGGACTTACAAAATCGTTCCGTTTCCGCGTTAAGAAGGTTCCGTTTTATTGAGGTTCAGCGTCTACATAAAATTATAGAAACGTGCCGGGACCATAGAAAAATTCCGTATTGGATAGTTTTCCGTTTTATTCGGGGTCCGCTTTAGACAGTTTTCATTGTATGAAGTATTAATGTACGAGTACCTTTATTCTTCTGCAGAAAGAATCTTATGGTTTCTGGATTTTATATTTATTTTTTATAGTATAGGTACGAGAAGAATTAAATGATAAATGTAAGCAGCCAGTGTTTGATATTGGACTGAATAATTTAAATAATGTATGTATAGCTACTATTCGGTGGTACATAGAATCCATTATTTATTTATTTATTATTAAGTATTAATTAATTAAGTAAGAATAACTAAATTGTAGGTAATTTAATCTAAATTTAACAAATAATTTTCAATGAATCCTTAATCCAATTGTGTACCTTTATCATTTAATTTCTCTTAATTCAATATAGATATAGCTATGTAACAGTTTAGTTTATAAATTAAAACCATTTTGTTTATTTCAGGTAAAGGTTATGAATGTCTCAGAATCAATGTTTAAGAAACCACTTCCTTCATTGCTCGATAATTATTTTGAATATCATCCTCTGCAACCGTCTTAACATACATTTTTCAATAGTAAAAAGGTTTTTTTTTTTTTAAAGCAGATGGAACTAATAGATTTTGGCTTACATTTGATGGAAAATTATTATTTTGTACAGTATGTTTGACTTTTGGTTCAAAAAATATTTCATTTGTACTAGGTATAAATACATGGTCTCATACTTACCAACGTATTCAAGAACATTAAAAATATTAGAACACAATGTAAGTACAGAAGCATATTTTTTGAATGTTCATAAGACAAACATAGATAACCTTTTATTTGTGAATCAATTAAATTCTAAAAAGATTTTAATTAAACAAAGACTCAATGCACTTGAACGCATAATAGATGTAATAAAACTAATTGGTAAACATAGCCTTAGTTACCGTGGAAAGCATAATGAATCTTCTTATACTTTACATAATGACTCAATAGAAAATGGCAATTCTCTCGAAATACTATTATTACTAAAGAAATATGATGTTGTGCTGAATGAATATTTGGATAATATTATTAAAAAAAGTCAAATATCTCATAATTCTGGTAATAAAATTAGGGATGGTTTATTAACCTTAATTTCAAAAATAACAGTTAATCAAATAATATGTTATATCAGTGATCTTATTAAAAAATGCATCTTCGATCAAGTTGTTGAAGTTGGAATGTTTTCTGTTGAATTAGATACCACTCAAGATGTAGCAGTTAAAGATCAATGTGCAATCATTGTTCGATATATTAATTCTAATGAGATTCATGAGACTTATAGCTGTTGTAAACTGTACAGATAGTTCAGGAAAGGATATTTTTAAATTGCTCTCTAATACTCTCACAAACATTGAACATTGCATTGCTAATGCTATAGATGGTGCTGCATCGATGCATTTATAATAGATTTTCTAAATGGTTATCAGATGAATCACCTGGTTCATGTATGGTGTTACAGTCATATTTTAAATTTGGTATTATCAGATATAACTAAAACATCTATTGCTTGTGCATCAATTTTTTCTTTATTAAATGGGTTAGCTGCATTTTTTAAAGAATCGTATCAACGTATGGCTGTTTGGTCAAAAGCTACATTTTCAGATGCAAAACATAGAAAACTCCAATTAATTGGAGAAACTAGGTAGTGGACCAATGAAGAAGCATTAAAAAAAATATTTGGTAGTATGGAATCCAATTTGTATACTGAGTTATTAGTTTCACTTTATGAAATAGAAATTTCTGAACATTTTTCGGTAGATATAAGATCTAAAGCTAAAAATGTTAAGGAATCTATGTTAAAATATTCTACATTGCTTATGTACCTAAAAATTTATCAAAATTATCAATAGTATGCCTAGGACAATTTTCTAAAATAAGGAAGGCATTTTTAGATAAGTTATGTTTTTTGTTAAATTTTTCCACAGAAGGTAAAAATGTTTCATGAAGCCATTCGGAAAAAATAGACTTGGTCATCCATGCTTTGCTTTGATTTTTATAATCAACTGAAAAGTTTACATTTTTAAAAGCTCTAGGACTTTTTTCCTTACCAATAACTAATAAGTTTAATTTATTAGTGCCACTTGCATTTGAACAAGTCATAAAAGTTATCCCGTCTTTTGCAATTTTTCGTCCAGGAGCATTCGATTCTTTACGGTGAACAAATGTTTTTTTCAGTAAAAGACGCCAAAACAAACCACTTTCATCTGCATTGTAGACTTGATCAGGTGTTAATGATAGTTCTTGAATAACTTTTAGAAAATTTTTCTTTGTATGGTTCAACATCACATGACAGTTTTTCTCCCGTCATACTCAATAATCTCACACCAAAACGATTTTTAAATTTATCTAGCCAGCCGTCGCTAACTTGAAAATCTTCTTAGTTTGTGACTTTTTTGTAAAAATACTTAGCTTTCTCTTTCAAAATTTCGCCCGAAATAGGTGTCTAGATACAAGGCATCTTTAACTTCAGGAAACTCACCAGTTTTTAATGTTTTGTGCATACTTTTCAAACATTCGTTATTTTTGAAAAAAGACCTTATCTTTTCGCCATTTTTTCTTATATATTGTAGCACGACCTACTCCAAATTCGTTAGCGAGGTTTACTAACTTGTGACCATTTTCTATTTTATTTAAAATTTCAAGTTTTTCAACTAAAGTTAAAGTAGTATGTTTTCGTTTTCGTTGTTGTGACATTTTAATGTAATTCGTAATACACTATATCTAACCGGTATACACAATGAACACGCACAACACACCAACGTTAACTGAATAAAAATAAAATATCTTATAGGTTTATTCGTATTTAATCTGTAATTACTTAGTTTTATCCAACATTATATCGTTAATACGATAGCAATTTAATACGATAATAATTTTATATAAATACATATTGGTACGTATAGGCATTGATTATAAATATTTGATATTTATATTTGATTATAACTATTTATAATCAATAGTATAGGTTAAAATAGCCGGATTACAGACGAGCGCTTCCCCGCAGTAAGGCATTTGGCTGGCTTATCATAAAAGAACGTTATCATAGTTTTATAAATTCTTTACATTTGACGAATATAAATTTTATTATGTCCTAATGTATATGATAGGTAGGTAGTAGAGCAAATGAATAGTTGTAATGGAGACTGGAGTTATTAAATATAATTACTTTATTACATATTAATTACTAGAAAAATGTAGTTATTTTTTTACAAGAATAGAATTAAAGGTCTTAACTCTTAATATAGTATATAACCTAATAATACCATATTTTATCATTTTGCTCTTCTCTTTGTAATTTTAGTTTTCTTTTGGCACATCCACTGAGAGGTGCCATTTTAAAATAAATTTAAATATTAAATATATAAGATAAAATGTATAAATACTATAAATTGTACAAATATTAACGCAGGTGATGTTAGCATAAGTGCAGCGTGCGCTGAATGTGAATGTAAGTGCCCAATCGGAGACCATAATATAATTCTATATTTCTATATGAATCAATATAATGACAATACCCTCGCTCAAAGTATTTTAAAAATAGACATACAAGTATACAGTAGTCACTGTCTAGATATGATAAGAACAACTTGACATTGTAGTATAGTACCGGTATTTAGCTATAAATAACAATTATTTCCTAATCGATCGTTTAAATTTAGTTACAAGTTACATTACTTAGATTATAATCAAAACCCGATGTATTTGGTTTTATTTGCGTCATATTTAGGCAATATTAAAAATTTGGTAAAACTAAAAGCAATCATATAATAATGAGCCCCTCTCAATACTTTAGGTAGGCCGGCCTAAGGCCGACATATTGGTATAGACACATATTGGGGTGGGCCAGGCACCCCCTGGCCCGCCTTTAGCTACGTGCCTGCCTACCTACCATGTACATTAGGACATAATATAATTTATATTCATCAAATGTAAAGAATTTATAAAACTATACATTATAATATACCTAATAGTATATTAATACCTTTTAAATCAAAAGAGATCTTCTAGTTCCTACATTTTACATTTTACATTTACATTTTACAATTTGAAGTTATGATAACGTTCTTTTATGTTAAGCCAGCCAAATGCCTTACTGCGGGGAAGCGCTCGTGATTACTGGACGTATCGGATAATCGAACGGTCAGATTACCGAGATCAGTGGCGTGGCGAACTTAATTAAGTTATGAGGCACAAGTTATATTGTCAGACCCACCACCCACTCAACCAATCACAAAAAGCATTAAAAAATTTTTTAAGAAAATATATATTTATTCATTTAAATAATAATGCGTTTTTTAACACATCAGATGATCTTCCCAAGAGTGTTATTGTCTCTTCATAATCAATTTTGATGTCCCTTTCACAGCTCAAAAACATTAAACTTTCCAAACGTTCCTGGCCCATTGTAGAACGTAGACGTGTCTTAATAAGTTTAACCTGAAAATAATACAATAATTGTAATTAATAATAAGTAAGGAGCAGATGTTAATGCATTTATCACATTTTTTAATAACAGCCAGTACTTGGTTTCTAATATATACCCAACTATATTATTTTAAGATTAACAAAAAATTCAACATTTAATTTTTAATTTTAATAATAATGAATTTAATTTAATTATTTTTAAATTATTATTAAATAAAAAATGTTATTGATGCATATTTTTATACTTTAAAGTGCATAATTGCATGCATATTTTAAATGTTTTTAGAGCATAAACATCTACTCCCTAGTGATAAGTTTAATTTATAAAATACTGTAATTGTATAGTTCTGAAAAGGTAAGTTATTATAAATACTATGAGACCTTCACAAAAATCTTAAACTCTATTTTTAATTTTAAACTTTCACCCCATAAAAGTTACCAAGATTTAAAATCCAAACCTTTATAATACAAAACAAGACAATTAAATATATAGATATTAATTAAAAGCTTAGAGATTGAGAACATTTATATTTTAGAAGCAGAAGAATATTGATTTTTAAAATCAAACTTACTTTAGAAAATGATCTTTCCACAGATGCAGATGTAACTGGTATAGTCCCTAAGACTTTGTATGCTATATACAAATTGGGAAACGCTGCTGACAAATCATACTTGGACAATGTATAAAGAATAGTACTAACATCAATTTTTGTCATATTAATTTGTTCATCTTGAGTTATATATTTTTTCTTCTTCTTCACAACTTTCACTCGATGATATAGATTCTGGGCAATGTAATAAAGTAGGTAAATCTATACCTGATGTCAGATCATCAAAACTTTTAGAAAAAATAATGTATTCATTACGTAGTTGATTTATATCAATTTCTGGTAACCAAGCCACTAGGTCAGTAAAACTATCTTGTGGAAGCTGTTGATTTTCATTTTTAAATGTCCTTAATCTTTCAGGGGATAAAAGTGTAAAATCTTTAAATATATTGTTAGAGTCATTGAATCGAGATTGAATTGAAGTAATTACTTTATCCAAAATTGCAAAGTATGTATGACATCGATACTTGTCGAATGATGAGCTTTGTATTTCATCTGAAGCTTTTTCTCCAGGTAAAATTTTTTTGGCACGTTTTCTTGATTCTTTAAAGTTGACCTCTATTAGTTTATGATGGTTAGCAAATTGTTTTGCTTCCTCTACCAGTTCCTCATATTTTTTGTCACTTCTCATTTTAGCTAATTGTTCTTTAGAAGTATTGATTAAACGCAGTGCTTCAATAAAGTCTACTGATTTAGATTGTAAGTAATTCGATAGTGGTGTTGTAATCGAAAATATTTTTCTTAATAATATCATTGTTATAACAAAATCAAACGATGATATTACGTTCAAGAAATTTTTTGCACCAGATGATGTTACTCTGTCAGTTGATTTAAGTAAACATTCTAAAGTTGCATATAATGCTTTATATTTTTCAAAGATAACAATGATGACACGGTCATGAGAAGTCCATCTCGTTGTGGAAAATGATACCGTATCCGTATGCCGTGTGGCGACTGGCGAGTGTTAGTAGGTACTGCACGTCTGCACTACGATCCAATATTATAATTACGAGTATTAAAATGAATATATGGTAACTTAGCAAATCTTTTCTTAGTGTGAGATAGGGCCCAAGTCCCTTGTGAGATAGGACACCTACCCCCCCCCTCAAACTGAGGCACGTGCCTCAAATATAGCCCTTCGCCACGCCACTGACCGAGATTGTACTGTACCTAAAATAATTCGGGACCCAACTAGTGTAATCAGGTACTACACTAGTTGGGTCCCGGATTTTCATAGGTACTACACTAGTTGGTCCTGAATTATTTTAGGTATTACTCTAGTTCCTGAATATTTTTGGTAAGTACTACATTTTACTAATAATTTCCTTCCTATTTTAACAGACTTAGGAATGTCTATGATCTATTTTTTTTATATAAATCGTCAACCTTATGAATAATTATTATAAAATATAATTTAAAGATTAGGTTTTCTTTGATCAGATCACTTCTAGAAACGAAAGTATAATTTATTGTTATAACTAGGCTTAGGGACTTCTAACATTTGCATACTTTTTTTAATTATTGTTAAATATAGCAGAGTGCGAAATAAATTTGTTTCTCAGTGTCATATCAGATCTAAAATTTGATTGTGTATATTTTTGCATATTTGATAGATTTTGCAGGAGAATGCATATTTTAAAATTTTTATGCTTATCTTGCATAATATAATTTTAAATTTGAAAAATTTAAAACTAAAAACTATAAATACATGTAACTATATATACATATTTCAACCGATCGAAAAAATAAATGTACTAAGAGGACTTAATACTTTGAGTAATATGTTACATGCAAGCTACCTCTCATATCTCGTTATAATTTTTTTGTAAGTATAAATAATACTATAAACCCGTATCGACCGTTCTAATCTATCTAATCTATCGATTTAACTCGCTGGATATCGACCGGATGTCGATATTGAATAATAGATTATTTGTTTAGTGTTAAGTTCAGTTGATTATTATCTGTCATTGTTCTTGCGTCTCGCAACCACGCATCGTCGAATCATATATAAAACGTCGTACGAATATATTTTGTAAAATTGTGTAATGCCGAAAGTACAACTATCTATGAGTAGCCGACTACTAAGTTTTGTTTCGGAGTTTAAAGATACATTTACATCTGGTGGACCAGGGGCGTATTTAGACTTACTTCTAGGGGGGTGGGGGGCAAATCAAATTTTTTCTTTAATTCGGGCACAAATGTACAAGTAAAATGTTTGGTAATATTTAAATCATGTGAATCCTTAATATTTGTAGTTTTTTTTTTTTTTTTATCTAATGCCGAATCTGCTTAGAATTGACTTTTATGTAGTTTTTTTTAACACCTGTCTGTGTTTTGAAAGTTACGCTTGTGTTTTATTTTATTTTTCACTAAGTATGGACCCGACAAAAAGCCCAATTCAATCAATATTCACAGCTACGTGTAATTTGATTTCATTATAAAATGATCCACATTAAAAAAATTTGAAATGTATATCTCACATATAATTGATTCATTAAATATGGATTCAAGGGGGGGCAATCGTTCCTTTATCCCCCTCTTAAAATACGCCCCTGTGATGGACTCATTTTACTTTGTGTACTATATGGTATTTTTTTTTTAATGCAAATAAATACATATTATTATGCATATTTTAATGATTTTAGAAGCATATTAATGTATTTTATAGAACTATAAGTCCCTAAGCCTAGTCATGAGTTACAATCAACGAAAATATTTTATTTATACCATTGTATTATATTATTGTAAATCGTAATAGACATAAATGTTGGATTTTAATTATAAAGTTATCGATGGTTTTATATATTTTTTTTTTTAAATAAATATTTTTATATGAAAAAACTACAATATTTAATAACCCTGTGAATGTGCCAAATAATCGGTTTCCAAATGTATTTTAAACTATGAGCTATAATTTCATATACAATTTATAAATAATTTGGTAGCTTGAATAGTAGCATATTCTAATGAGTAAAAACCTAAGTAAATAAAATAACTTAATTTGTATCAAACACTCATACTTTAATGCCTACTTTACATTTTGGTATACTAGCAAGAATTAATCTATATTTAACACTCTTATTTTGAAATTTTTTTATATTAGCTAACATGAAAATAATTCTCTATCAACATTCATAACTAGGTACTATACTAGTAACTAAAGGACTAAGGATATAAAATGATTATAAATTTACATTTAGAAATCTTAAACATTAAAGTTAGTATTAACATTAATGTCAATTAAGGTGTAAAAGAAACATTACACTAACTAAATGTTATGTTATAATGTAGCAAAGCACTTATAGGTCCATAAGAGTAAGAGGTATGAATATAAACTCAACATAATAATTATTTTCATTCAGCTGTAGGTATTTGGCTAATGCATATTCAAGTATTGTATATTTTTCATTATAGGCTGTAGAGTGCATATATATAACCTTTACAGCTGTAGAGGCTGCACGTGCAAATAATAAATTAATAAATGAGTGATAAAGTATATTCTACAAATCCATTTAACTTCCAATAAAAATTAATATTAGAGTTGAAAATTACAAAACGAATATTTATAAAAATAAAAAAAATATTTCATCAAATGAAAATAAACACAATTAATTTTTATACTTTTATATTATTCATTATATATTTCCGGTAAATAAATTATAATAAAAAAAGTATATATAAACCCATAAAATAAATCTAAAAAAATTAACTAAATCATATTAAATTTGATAATAATCATAATTCCTCTCAAAAATAGTGGTTATATTAAACCAAAAATAGTTTACATCTTATATTAATAAATGAAAACTAATGTTGACCATGTTTTTCTATTTAATGAATTTACAATATCAGATCATTTCAATACAATTACAATTTCTAAAAAAAATTAAAAACTTTATGATTTTACACGATTCAAATGTCAATAACATCAAACATAAAACACAAAAATTGGAATGTTTTAAACAAATATTACTCTATCTTTATTTGCTGAACTTGAACAACGCAAAAATATATCTTCAATCATTTTAAACACTTCACCAGCACTTTTAGAAGCATCGATTTTTGAATGAATTCCTAAAAAATCATACTTATTAATTATTTACCTATTATCTTCTTCATAATAAATAATATACATATACCTTTTTTACTATAGTAATCTATTAATGGAGTTGTTTGTTTATGATATGAATCAAGACGTTTCTTTAAAGCATTTACATTATCATCATTTCGACGAATAAGAGGTTCACCAGTCACCTAGAAGAATTAAGTAAATGTTCAATATGAAACTCAAACCTTAAATGACAAAGAATTTTAAATTGACTATTAATAAAACATTAAATGGGTTAAGAAATTAAGTTTGACTTATCACCATTAATTTGTTGAACTTAAAATATATTCAAATGAAATTATATAACCAATATTTACAGTAGGTATTATTTTAATAATTATATATTGTTTTATTTTGTTCATAATATTCAACAATTTATTTAAGTATTATAATTTTTAACTTGCTATGAATTATTAAATTATATCATGATTAGAACATGAAGATTAAAACTTTGAGTAATATATTGCCTATTTTTATTTTAAATTTCAATTATTTTTCATCATATAATAAAATGTTAACAAATTAATATGTTTACATGCATTTTTATAGTAAAAAGTAAAAACTGTCACCATATTTAAAAACATAAGTTCAAATTTCAATTAACTCTAACTTGGTTCAATTAGTAATTAAGAAAAAAAATGTTTATACAAGTTGTTTATAAAAATATTATTTACTCGTTTATGTAAAAAAAATTTGGTGTTAAAATTAAAAAAAAAGAAAGTTTCATTGCACACGTATAGATAATATAATATTTTGAAATTATTCCAAAATTAGATTTCGATATACCCTTTCAACTCTTGAAGACCAAATTTCAATTTCAGGTTATGTATCTAATATATTCAGGGGTATCTCTTAGTGTCAAATACACCGTATTATTAAATCAATAATTTAAATGAAAAGTAAATCTTAAATATATATAGGTTTATAATTAACCAGATATATTAATCGTTCATCAATAAACTAACTATTCTACGTGGTTTCTTTTAAATTAAACTTACATCATCTTTCATATCAACTTTTGGTGGATGGAATTCATCATGATAAGATCGACCACTGGGAGGATGAATCAAACGACCTGTTATGCGGCGTACTAACAAACTATCACTTATGTTAAACTCAATAACAGAGTCCAACTGAGTTTTCCGTTTTTCTAAAAGATTATCCAACTGAAAATTAAATTTGATTTAAGTATTATTATTACTAATTAATAAAAACAATTGTTTTGATTTTTACTTTTTCAGCTTGAGGTACTGTTCGAGGAAAACCATCTAATAAAAATCCTTGTCTACATTCAGGCTTATTTAGATTATGATCAATTAAATCAACAACAATATCATCACTAACCAATCCACCTGTAAAAAAAAAAAAAAAACAATTATTTATTAAAAAATAATATTAGGTAACTAATAACAGCAACAATTTAAAAATATATATAATTAAATATGGTCATACTTTTAAGAAGTAGTATAAACTTTTAGCTAATGCTCAACTTCAAATAGGGGAATTTATTAAAATACTTTTAAATAAAAAATAAATAAAAATACTAAGATACAAGGTAAGAAATATAATCATCAATATTTTTATAATTCTAACTTAATTTAACTGTCATTATGTTCGAATAATTACTAAAAATCAAAGTCAATTAAGTACATAAAAAAATAAAATTGATAAGAGATTTAAATACTAGCAAAAATATGACTAATTAAAATAAAATAAAAATTAATAAATGGTTAACACTAGTAAATTAATATATAAGTAAATAAACAAATAGTTTATGTAAATAAATAAATAAATGAATGCTGTCTGGAGTATTATTATATTTCTAAAATATGACTGGTTTAAAATTAAAAATTCATTTTTAGTTATATACAAAGTCAATAAAATTACGACTCAAAAGTAACTCGATATTATAAATATTTTCTATAGAATTTTTCTTTATTATTTAATTGACTATTCCAATAATAATTATTAATATTGTTATACTAACAAAATTAATTTATTATAACTTAAAATAATGTTTCTGATAGTATAGTGTGTCAACACTTAACTAAGTTTTAAAAAAAGAAAAATTATTATTTTGGTAACCATTTAAAAATAATTTAATTGTATTTAAAAAAATAATCCCCATGATTTTTAAAATGGTTTCCATAAAAATATATACTATCTTTAACTATAATGCAATTTCACTTAAAGAATAAATTATTTATGAATTTAAATTCTCAAAATCTTTATAGCTATTTCATTCACAATAAACTTAATAAAACTCATACAGTTATAATGTACATTAGAACCCCTCTAATCCGTCACCTTCTTGACTGAGGGTGTGGTTGAAATGCGAAAAAGGTCGGTTTATCAGAATATAAAGAAACATTTACAGACAATGCAATTACCAAATGCAAATGTTACCAAATATATTTTAAATATTATTTTTAATTACATACATATATTAAATTAAATAAATAAAAAATAGATAAATAGTAAACGGGCAATTAATTTTATAAATATATTTAGTCATATAGTATAAATTGGAAAATCAATATTCATATCAATAATACTATAATCGGATCAACTGGAGTGGCGGAGAAGAGGGGTTTTCTACTGTATACCAAAGATAAACATTTTAAGCTTATTACCCAACTTATAATAATAAGAATCATCTAACTTTCAATTGTTTAAACATTTTTGTAACATTTATTCTTCATTAAGTCACTGTTAGCATTAGGAAATAATTTGATTAATTTAAATTACAAGTTATTATTGTTACTTGACAACTCTCATTGTTCAATTAAAATAAATAATATCTAGTTTTATCTTATAAGAGCCTCATATTTAAAACCAAAATAATAATCAAAAGATACATTAAATAGTTGAATTATTTAATACTATTCAAATAAATAATGAAGACATTAATAATATTTCTTTGTGCTCAATTTCAGAAAATAAATCAACGAGGTCAGCTTATTTTCCAAAACCACTATAATAAATCTTACTCACAATAATAATATAAAAGTACAATAAAATACTTCAATAAATTATGATTAAAGCATAACCAAAAATGTACTAATATATAAATAATGTAAGTAATTCTTACCTTTAAAACTTTAAAAAGAAGATTAAAATCAAAAATTATAACTGGTTACTATTCTAGTTATTTCAAAATAAAACATTTAATCTATCATGAAAATACAAAATGTTGTACTATACATATTCTTATGTTAACTAGTTATGTAATGCTGATTGTCTACTGATTGCATTGAGTAACCGTTAATCTATATTCTTTTTTGATTCATTTAGATTTTTTTCTAACATTTTTTTATTTAAACAGAATTAAGTATATATAATTATAATAAATTCTTATTATGTAATAGTAAGCATATACAGATAGCAATATTAACAAACATTTAAACATAACTAAAGAAATAAACTTGAAAAATAAAATAAAATGTTCATTGTACATTGAACCTAATATACCATATGGCATATTAAAAATTTAATTAAATAATTGAACTCAAATATTTACATTTATACTTAGAATTAAAAATTTATAATAAGAAGAATATATTAAAGTATGATAAACAATAAGTACTAAGTAATTCTATTATTTTAACACAACTTTAGTAAGTATAATCAGCGATATAGGTGTTAACACAGTAAGTAAATTAAATATATGTAAATATAAGATTATTAATTTATTTTTTGCAAAAATTATTATAAAAATGTATTTATTCATAACATACTAAGTTAATTTTTTAAATGGCAGTAATAAAACAAATATATAAATATAGTACAGGTAATTTATTATACAATTTATGAGTTTAATTGAAAAATAGTTAAAACTATTGTATAGGTGATAAATATAATTTAAAAGTAAGCACTTAATTATTGTACTCTTATAGTAGATAAAGTATAAAAAATAAAATATAAAGACAAGATTTAGGCAGATTTAAACATTTAAGATATTATAATTAAGGGTTAGAAAAATGTAGTATTATTAATGAAATGAGTATCGAATATAATTTAATACTCCAAATATATAAAAAGGAAATGCAAGTTTACCCATGGCTGTATTGGTAGATTTACCTGTCTCCATGATATGTTTCACTTTCAGACCAAGTTCTGAACCCGAGGACACTTCAGACCGTAACATGTCCCCTGTCGACAAGTGACACAGGTAAAATTTCTCCAACAGCTTGGGTGCCTAGTAAAGAACGATGGATTAACAAGAATGTCGTTTTACGACCAGTTGAATAACACCGCTCGAACAAAAAATATATTTATTTTTACCTGTGTGCCCTTACCCGAACCGGGCGGCCCGAGGAGCACGGCATTAATGCCGGGCAATTTGACATCGTCTTCAGGCTGTAGCTTCACGGCAGTGGCCAAAGGTGGCATTGTGAATCTGAGAAAACGAACAAGACGACGACGTCCAAGAGCTTACCAAGAGTGTGGTAAAGCAATAGGATATGAAAAAAAAGTAGCAACAAATTTGTAGTACAAAAACGGGGGCGAACGGTATCCCGTGTCAAGTATTCGGGCCGTATGAGAACTCTAAGCAATGCACTGGTGCCAAGTGTGCGCACGTTGAGTCGGGTTTACACCGCGGCGGTGTGTCACAACTTTCGAAAAAGCGAACGGGAGAGGTTAAACCGATCAGCTGTTTACCAGTGATAATAAACGATAACCAGACCGCAAAGACTTCAGACAAAGCAAGGACGTCGGATATAGCAGCGCGCACACCAGATCCATTCCGTTCAGACTTTGTACGGTTTGGAAATAGTTAGAGACATGACGTAACGTAATGGTGAAAAATCTCGTTTCGTCTTGTTTGCATTCTACGACCAGAGAATCGTCACTCTACGTTTCAAATCGTAGTTAAGTGTAGCAGTGCGTATTTTGTTGTGGTTTTAAAGCCTATTTTGTTATTTTGTTTTAAATCACTATGGACTTTTCTTCCGAAAATGAACTCTTTGTTTATCTTGTTTATAGCAAGTATCGTAGATGAGGAAGAAAAAAAAACCTTTATGGATTCATAACATTGTAAAAATAAATAAGCACGGAGAATTTCATACATTATTTCTAGACCTTCATCTGGATGAGGCAACATTTTTTAAATATATTCGGACGAATCTTACAGCATTTCAACCATGTTGTAATTTGTTTATTGATTTGTTTGGTATTATAACCGGATATAGCTATGCTGTTTACCAAGTCTTAAGGCATTTGTTATCTACTAAACTGCAGGAATCTGCAATCTGCAGCTCTTTATAAATTAGATTACTCAATATCGAATTTTTTTTTTATATATTTAATCCTATGTATGACTTAAAAAAAGATTTTTCAAACCAATTACTTGTTGTAGAATATGAATATTTGAATCACATTAATATGGTATCTCTTTTTTTCTAACAAATAATTTAAAATCCATGTCAGTGGACTCGGAGGGAGTACTTGAAATTACTATGCGAAAAAAATATTCAATAGTATCGTCTAAAATGTGTGTACATTTATAAAAAAAAATTGCTTATGGTACAATGAAACCTCTATTAATGGACACCTCTCAATAGTGGACCTTTATAACCTCTAAATAATGAACACTCCTAATAGTGGATGTGGACACTACAAACTGGTACCAAAATTAAAAATTACCTCTTATAAATGGACACCAGGGCCGGTGCTAAGTATTTTCCACCCCGTGTAAATAAAAAAATGCAGCCCCTTTCAATAAATGATTGCCTTATAATTAATATATAGTTAGTTACACAAAATTAACAAAATTAATTATAAACTGGGTTATATTGTAGGAGATTAAATTATAAAATTTCGTCTTCCGAAAATTTAAAAAAAACTTAGAGGAATTTAATTAATTATAAGAAGATTGAATTAAGGCACAATAATACCTTTATTTAATAAAAATTATAAAAAATAAAAATTATCAATTTATTTATTTTAGTGTTATACATTTTTAAAATAACACACCTACATCTCCAATAATTATTATTTTTAATTTTTCTATTAAAAATAAATTAAAAAATATTTATTATTTAAAAATAAAGTATTAATTTTAAAGTTTTGTGTATTGAATATTAAGAATCTGCTTTGTTAATAGTGTAGATAAAATATCAATAAATTCATACGTCGGTTACATACATTCAAAAGTTAAAATCAGACATCGGAAAGTATTTTTAATTTTCCATTGTATTGAAATAATTTATCCATTTAATAATAACGATAATTGTACAATTATTATTTACAATAGAAAAACACTCACCAAATAAGAAAATGACGTATAGATATACTAAAAAATATGCGCAGCACTCTATGATCGTTGTCTTTAATGATTCTCTAACGAATAGTTAAAAGAAAATCTTTTAAATTGCATGAACAGATGTACAGTAAAAATATGTACAATCAATAGACTACGTATTGTCATCACTCGTCACAAGCAAACTACTTTGATCATCGATAAAAATTATTGTGCAATAATTATTACTGTACATAGTTTTTTGGAGAACTTTATCTGGAAACCGTAAAGATAATCGTGAATTGCGCCGAGCAACAACGCTAGCGGTTATTCCATATTATATTGTTTTTTAATATTACATAATATAATATGACACAGTACCAGTCAAAATAATATAATATGCATTATTTTGGATTTAAAATGAGTTAATATAATAAGTAATGATAAAAAATACATATTTTTATTTATAAACGATGCTGCCCCTAAAATTTTCAAAAAAATTGTCGCCTAGAGCACTGGTCGCACAGGTCACACGCGCCTTCTGCCGGCCCTGATGGACACAATACATTTATATATTGAAAATGTTCAATTCTATCATACAAATAATTTTAATGCACATGTTTTAAATTAAGAATATTTAATTCAAATTACAGAAAATAAATTTATATATCAAGCTCATATAATATAATATGTTTTCACAAATCCGAGTGTCGCCCGTGACACTTTCCGGTTATTTTTTTTTATGTATTATCCGTGGCAGTCTTAACCATTGCATTTATATTTGGAAAATGTAGGTTTTCGGTCTGATGTCAGAACACATAACATACGAATATAATGGTATATGAGATTATTACAAAATAAAATAAAAGGACTAATTAATAATCAATATTTTTAAGTGTTTTCATAATGCTAAGCTTATCATGATTTTTACGTATCACAAGTCCTGTGTAAGCACGACGGGTTTTATGTATAATTTTTCAAATGTTATTTAAAAAAAATCTTTTATCAGTCAATTTTTTTTATTCAAACACTTACAAAGTAGATTTATAAAATGAATGTATACAATTTTAAAAACTAAGGCAAATGTTTAAAAAATAAGACTGTTGTATATGTATACTTAAATGTATATCATATTTTATTAATGGTGAGTTTACCTAATCAAGGGCGTATACAAGGGGGATGTGGGGGTCAGATCCCCCCATAGGTCTTTTTAAAATTGTATAAAATAGTGTTCTTAATATAAGGAAACAAAAAAATATTGCAAGGATTTATTGTAAATTATTATTTTGACACATTTAATACCGTGTGTTCACCAATTTAGGGAACACTGAATTTCTCGGTCGGTTAGTATTCAAAAATTAAACAATAATAAATAATTATAAATGTTTTTATGCATTTTATAAAGAATTGTAAAAATGTGTTATTTATTAAAATTGAAATGGCTCTCATTCAGTCAATTTTGGTTTTAGAGCTATGGTTAAATGGTCAAAACGACTTATAATTAGTCTATCCGAATTTAATATCAAAAATACCGGTTGTTATAAAAAAAAAAGACAATAAGTTGCATTGCGCATGCGCGTACCGAAAAGGTTAAAAATTTTAAATTTATCTGAAAATGTGTATTTATATACCACTAGCTTGTAAAAAAAATTCGATTTATTCCAACATAATCCGGCCGAGAAATTCAGTGTTCTCTAAATTGGTGAACACTCGGTATATATATATCTTTTATTATTTATTATTTAAATGTACAGGTACTTAGTTTTAGGAATTTTCCTTCTATAATAATTTGTTTGCAATTAATCCCCCCCCCCCCATAAAAAAGTTATGTATACGCCACTGTACCTAATTTAAGTACATGGTAATTTTTAGGGTATAAAGAAAAAACATTTTTGTATGACCTTGGACATTGATAGTAATTGGAGCAATATGGTATATAGTTACTAACAACCTGTACATTTTTCAATAATAGTTCAATTATTTTGGGTAATCGAATTTTATGATTTGGTTTTAAACTAATCGAATATAAATTTTATAATAGCCAACAATAATATTGGTACTGTACATGTTACATTCGGATGCTTCGTTGTAAAAATATACATATATATATTCATTGGAATAAGTAATATATATATATATATATATATATATATATGTATTCACAGGGGTAGTAGATTTCGAGTACATGTATAAACATAAACTTTTATATATATATATTTATATAACATAAATTTAAGTAGTATAAAAACCCATATAATTTCTTATCTTAATGATCGATAGTTCAGACATGATATTGAACACATTCAGTTACAGCCACAACAGTTCTTTATTTGCTTTCAAGATCTCCTCATGTAAAGGTTGTATAAATACTGCACTCGTCGTAGTATTGTAATGGCTCCTAGTAAAATTTGGCATTTTTTTACACGTGATACGAATAACACTATTGCAGTTTGTAAGCTGTGCGAGAGAGTTATAAAACATTCAAAGTCTACGACATGTTTGTGGAATCATTATAAATCACAACATGGATCTAAAGACGGCGTTGGCGCAGTACGTTTAAAACAAAAAAGGTGAGCTAACATATGGGAATAATTATTAGTTTTATTACGATTTTCCCACAAACATTTTAAATTTAATGCTAAAAACATATTTTCAACAATTAGCATCAGAAAATATATTACCTAAATTCAGAACATAACGAAAGTAGATTATATTTATTTGTTCTATACATTTTATTTGTACAACTCTTTTTGAATTGTTGAACTGTCGCAGTCGGAAAACGACTGTTATAAGTTTACAGAATTCGTATAATATTTTTGAAAATTGATATTTTCAACTTTTCAAGTGTTTCTTAAGTTTTTAATTGTAACTGAACACGTACAAATTTACTAGGCATGTAACGAGAGTCTAAATTATAATTAAGGTTGTTATACTTGGTGATACCTGCAGATCGTGATGGAAATTATTTGACAAGTGGCTTATAATATAACTATGAATTAGGTTATAAAATGGATTTGTACCGGCTACTCCACGCTTTATTTTGGTCATCAGAGGGATTAATTTACACGTACGTACTGTGTCTTTTATTGAATATTCGAAATTCGCATATTATGATCGGAATAAAAATATAATTTACATTTATAATACAGTGTATAAAAACTTTATAATTATATCGCTATGATTGAAAAACATTTTACAAATTTAAAATTACCTTTAGATGTTTAAACAATGTGTTTGAAAATTCCATTTTTAATAGTTAGAAACATAAATATATCCATTAATTCTAGTTTAAATTAAACTTAAAACTATTTACGGTCGGGACATTTTATAGGAAAAATGATATAATATAGCTGATCATCAGTTTATATAGGTGTGTCTTAAATGGCTTAAACCCCCAAAAATAATGAAATAATATTGTACTTGAACTTTCAAAATTTATTTATATTATCTATTATTTAGTTCTTCTAAATCAGCGTTTCCCGGAGTATGTTTCGCAGAACCCAAGGATTCCATGGGACCAGGGCCGGCCTTAGCTCTTTCAGCGCTTGGTGCAAGAATTATTTTGGCAATCTTAAATGACTTAAACATATAACTAAAACAGGCGCAGTTTTGGTAACTAGAGGTGCCTCATTATATATACCTGTATTACGAGCCACGTTCATAATCATAAATGCTCAAAATAATTTTTCAAACGTGCATGTTTGCCACATATTTGTAAATCATTCAGATAACAAACATAATAATACTTGAAATAATTTAATGATAGTTTATAAAACTGTAATTGAAAAGTAGCCTATCCTTGCATGCAGTGCCGCAACTACACACTGTGGGATTGGTATGCAAATCTGAATTTGGGGCCTAAATATTTACCTACTATAAATAAAATATGTTGACTGGTATTTATATTATGGAAGGTAGTCTAGTGGATCTTTAATTTTAAATAACCTGCATTAATGTAGACCTGCATTATTTTTTTGCTATTTCTGTTCTAAGAATTAATATTACCATAGGATTATAAATACTTTAGCAATATAATAGTATTTATAATCAATGGTATTGTATTTGGTCATTGGCAACTAGTTAGTAATTGGGTATGTTATTTGATTATAAATATTTAATAATATGATAAATCCATTTTTTACATTTATTAATTTACTTCAGTTAAAATTTATATAATAATACATCGTGTTTTATCGTGTTTCGGGGCCTATAACGTTTTGGGGGTCGATGTGCAATGCACACCTTGCTCACCCGGTAATTGCGGCACTGCTTGCATGTCGATAGAATAATAAATAAAGATAATTATAATAGTAATCAAATTTATATTGAATCATATCTTGACATTTTTTTTCTATCTATAGTAGATGATTTGTGTCGCCAACGGTTGATCAAATTTAATTTTAACTTTGACGCCTCTCACGTGCCCTTCTGATTTTGGCGCCCTGTTCCGTCGCACATTCAGATCGTATTTAAAGCCGGCCCTGCATGGGACAGTCTCAAGGGTTCTGCAAGGTGAATATTGAGTGTAGTAATTATAATAAAAAAATAATCATAAATCATCTTTGAAACATTACTTGGAGTACTTATTAGTTTTTCATTCAATAAATAATTGAAAAATTGAGGTTAATTGGAGTTACATACTCTTACCTCGTACATTGGGGTTCCACGAAACAAACAAAATGTATAAAAATTGTAAAATATATATTCCCCGTAACTGTGTATCAATAATGAAGTATAAATTATGATGAAAAATACTTAAATGTATGACCAGTGGTCGAAGTGGCTCAAAATAAGTTGAAGGATGTCTATATTTTTATATTTCTCATGTAGGTATTATGGCTTATACACATTGGGGGATAGGGGTGGAGGTAAGTTGAACCCCTATACCTTTTTTATAAAACAGTTTTATAAATAGTACCTAAATATTTATTTATTTTTAGTTTGGTGTTTTATTTTTTTATATTTTTCACTTTTAATATAGGTAGATATAATTATATTTTTATTTAATTTTTTTTTTTTTTTTTTGCAAAATTTTATCAGTTTGAATCTGCATGATTTAAAGAAATATAAAAAAAAAATTATTACACTATAAAATACCAATATAGCTTAAATATACCATTTCAAATAAAATCAAAAAAGGTATAACAACACAAAATCATAATTTGTGGTAGATAGAAACAAAATAAAACAAGTTCTATTCTTACAACATAAAATTTTTTTTAAAAATTATCATAAAATTATACATATTTACAACAGATTTTTATACCAATAATCAACGATTAACAAATTATTATAAACTTTTATTAACTCTAACATAATACATTTGTATCAAAAACTTATATTTGTTAAAACACAATAAAACTTGAGTAACAATGATTTCTGATTTAGTGTTTTTTAATGCTATTAAATCTAAAAAAAAAATGTAATTGGATCTGCATCATTATTAGTATCCATAGAAGTTCTCATAGACGTAAACGAGGGGGGGCAATAGGAGCAATCGCCTCCCTAGAATAAATTAGGAAGGGCAGTGCCCCCTCTGATAAAATATCTTGTTTTAAAATAAGTACAAAACAACTGGTTATAGCTATTACTATAATTTTTTTTTTTTTTTAAATCTTAATTTTAAATTTTCGCTTATCTAACATAGTGTTAGAAAATGAATAATTTTATATACTAATATGTAGGTAGTGAAGCGGAGTTTATCTTCGGACACCCTTTTCGTTAGATATGTAATTATATTTTTGCCCCTCCCCCTAATAAATTTCCAAGTTACGCCTATGGAAGCTCTAATACAAACTACTAAACAAATTTTTTTTGACACTGAAGTAGCTTTATCAATTAATATGGATATTTTAAAATTACATTGAAAAATAAAATTTGTAACTTTTGCTCTCATTTTATTGGCAATATGACTAGAAATATTAGCACAAAAATGATCACTGTGTAATATGTGACACATATTTAATCCGTTTGACATTTTAAGTAGAACATCATATGGTAAATCAGTAAATGGTCTACTCTTTTTAATAATGTGACTATACGGTATTAAATACTCTCATTATGTTCTTAAATTCAATAGAAACGCCCCTTGATACAGATTTTTGAAAAATATTTTCCTGTTGTGTTTTTACAATATGTGCACATCTCTTATGACTGACTATTTTTATGTTTGTGAATTTTTTTTTTTAAAGATTGTCTTTTATCTTTATCGGTCACTCCATAGGCATTCACATCACAATTTCTAATTATTTAGGAACTTACTTAATTCCTTGTGTTTTGTAAGTTGGTAATTTTTGAACATTTCTACAAATACCACAGCCTAATTTTTGATTCTTCACTATTGACCAGGGATATTTAGCATAATATGTTGAATATATTTCATTATAAGAAACATTTTCAGTAAAATCTTGATTAGAATCACCATCACACTTATATAAATTATTTGTACTACTATCACTAATTAGTATTATCCTCACCATCATTGACGTCATTACATAAATAATTTCTTAACTTTTTTGCTAGAGTTCTTTCTTGGCTTGGAAATTCTGAAGTCAAAATTGAGTTCGATTTAATCAACCAATTTAATAAAGACATGTTTACTAAAATTATTAATAATCAGGGCAGTGGAGAGAGAAACCCGTCCTCAGGAGGTATATCTTAATTTTTTTTGCCGTTTTCGTTAAATTCTTATCATTAATTGAATTTAATTTTTAATAGTTTGTAATCCCTAATTTCCGGGTCTTCTCAAAAATTCCGGGCCCATGAAGGGGGGTCATCTCTGCCCCTCTTCTTGTCAGGCCTGCTAATAACTACCTATTACAGCAAGAAAAAATACGTTGACTTACACATATTTCTGTTAATATTCATGTCCCGGCTGTTAATATTTTTAAATAATTAAATAAATAATTAACTAATATGGTTTAATAGTTATTAGTAGCCATATTCGGATAATTCGAAATTATTGAAATTGGATTTCGACGAAATATCTAATTCTATCAAATATCTATCAAAAACCATCTTTTATTTTAATACTTAGTACCAATTCGTGTTGACAGACAGACAAAAAAATAAATATATATATATATATGAAAAAAACTTGCTTCACTCGGAATCTAATAAGAACGTTTTCTTAATCTACGTAGTGTTCATTGGCTACGGGATTTTCCGATTTTTGTATTTTTTATGTACATCATACATAAAATCAACAACTTAATATATTACTCCATTTATATATGTTATATATAAAATATACACTTTTCGTATTACATAGGAAATTTACCACATATTTCTGGTAATATTAAATCTGTTGTAAAACGTATTTCAGGTCTTGTACCAATGAAAATGGTAGTGACATAGACCAAGATGGTAAATTGACTCCTAACAACTCCATTCATAATTCTACCTCTCCACATAGTTGCTGTGCTTCAACTTCTAGTTTATGTTCTTCATCTTCAAGTTTGAAACCTGATCTTTCTGCTAACAAGAGAATACGCCTCTGTGATGTTGCATTAGCCCCTGTATCAATGAGGCCTTTATCCAACAGTCGCAAGGAACTTATTACAGAAGCCATATGCAATATGTTATGTGAAGATTTAATCCCAACCAGTATAATTGAATGTAATGGATTCAAAAATTTAATTCAAGTTATTGAACCTAGTTATGTGATTCCATCTAGAAACGTACTCACTGCCCGTATCCAAAAAAAGCTTAAAACATCGTTTTTTTATGAGTAATCATTTTTTGTGCATAAGTGCATTTGTTTAATAAGAATATGTTATTATATATATATATATATATATATATTTAAGTAATGACCGTTTTGTGTGTAATAAGCCATACTCATTGTACTGATTAAATTATTATCATTAGTAAAATTGATTTATAAAATAGATAAGATTGTATTATATGTAATAAGTGTATACTTACATAGATATTGTTTTTCTCGAATGTTAATATTTATACTATTATGTTTGACCGTTAAAAATATATTATGCTTAAAAATTATGAGTACAAAACTACAAACTAATATCTTTATCTAATCAATCCAATAATTCTTATCAGTATTAAATATTTCAGTTCGAAGGCATGCATTTATTGAATTTCAAATTAGAACTAAATATTCATTGCCGTATTACGTGAAATAATGAGTTTTGACATAAATCGATTTAAAGAAATATTATATACCTATATCTAATTATAGTGTGACTTGGATATCATAGCTATATGTACTATGCTGTTAATATTAAATATGACATGTTAGGGTAACTATGAAATTGTCATTTGGTGTTTTAATGGTATTTATTAAACCCAATAAATAATCTGAAATAAAATCAGAACTAGTAAATGTTGTTGAAGGTTTCTCAGTACACATAAAATTCAATGTGTTTAACTTCATATCAATCGAGAAATAAATAAATAATGCAGTTTTCAAAGATTTTACTTATAATTTTATTTAGCATACCGTTTACAACATATGGCAATCAAACTATAATCTTTGATCATTTAGCAAATCGAATATCACAACTTAATTTAATCAATGTAAGTAATAAATATTTTTATTTTGTTTTAAATACATCATATTAATAGTTGTTTGTAATCAGAAAGAAAAACCAGAAATTAAAGTTTTAAGCTCTTTGATAAATGAAGTTGTCAAAAGGTACTTTAGCAAATGTCATGTGAATATAATTTATGATGATTTATTCGAATTTGATTTGTATTATAAAGTAAGTATATATTAAATAATGTTGAATTTCGCTGCATAAGTGTTTCACTTAACTTTTATACTTTTAAATTCTGAACGAAGCGAGAAATATGTTGGTTTTACCAAGACATGTTTTTTATTTTTTGTGTTTGTCTACACGATCTCGACTCCGATAACTCCTATCATCAACAGAAGACATTTATGCTTTAATTTTGACACCACACGATTTTCATTATACGAATATGTAAAACTACAATATTAATTCTTTCAGGACGTTTTGCGGGTCATTTTATTGTCTTTCGATACGGTGTCCTACGAGATTTTTCATATTCAAAAGTATTCTTCGAAAATAATTATGATTTCGGAGCCCGGATGTACAAACCACATTATTTTTTGTCGCAATCCTGAAATCGTTGAATCCAAGTTTGGTCATGCGATTGATAGCAAAGTATTCATAGTGACAGTTGGGTCGAGTTGGCAAATACGAGAATTTTTCTACAGCCGCGCATCGCAAAATATTATGAACCTATTGATTGCTTCTGCTGGACAAGCTTTACAAAAAAATAGCAAAAATGTAATCGATTATACAACAAATACATAATTATAAACGATTTGATGGGAAATAGGTAATAAGTATCGCAGTGATTTGGTGAACAGAAGGGTACAGCTTAATTCTTTTAACTTTTTATATTATAACTAGGACTCGGGACTTAATATATTTCTATATTTTTAAATTTTTTTTTTTTCTATAAATGCCATTTTAAATATTTATTAATATTATAACTATAATCTAATCTAATTATTTATAATAATTTAAACGAGAAATTTTATTTTATTTTTTGGTTTTGATTTTAATAACAAAAACGGGCAGAGTCTAATTTATACAAAGGTATGTTTTAATATATACATAAAAAATAATTAAAAGATATATATATATATAATATTAGGAGGAATAAAAAGAAACAGCAATAGAAAAAATAAATAAATTAGAAGAAGAATAACGGATCTTCATTGACAATTTTCATCAACCTGGAGGGTGGTTCATTTCTTAAATAATTAGTTGAGCAATGTGGTATAATAAATTAAGCATTATTGCGAGTTTTTCTAATTGGTATCTAAACAAGAAATTAAACTTTTATTAAAATAAATATTTTTATTAAATCCCGGCAGTGAAAGATAAATAAGAGCAAACGCATACACAAAAAAATATTTTGAGAAGGGTTTTACATTTTCATAATTATATAATCTATAAACCACTTTTACTCTCTGAATCATATTTAATCATTTTCCTGAATTTAGAAGAGGGAAGATCGAATCCCCAAAATCACCCCTTGTGTACGCGCCTGAACTCAAGCCATTTAACTCTAAATTATAAAACTATAACCATGACTCAAAAAGCCTTTTAAAAACGAATCTTATATGAGAACATTTTACATTCTATGCTCAATTATTAAGCGCTTATTTGGCTATTTTTTATTTTTATTTATCAAAACAACACAATATAAAGGTTTACACATGTTTACGATAAATATTTCTTGGCTTGGACGTGGCTTAAAACCAAAGGAAAAATTGTACATTATTCTAATTGTTATTAAATATTATACCACATATAATTTTGACGCATATGCGCGTATATCATTGTTTTCTAACATGAAATTTCGAACCCTGATGGTTTCCGTATTAACAATCTACTTTATCGCTGTGTAAAATCATTCTGAGTATAGAAGAACCAATTTACCTATTTCCTCGTTACGTTTTA
Organism: Sipha flava; assembly: GCF_003268045.1. NCBI lineage: Eukaryota > Metazoa > Arthropoda > Insecta > Hemiptera > Aphididae > Sipha > Sipha flava. The sequence continues at coordinate 3,381,656 of NW_020273306.1, forward strand.
CGGATAACATGAGCAAAAATCGCGATTTTTGTTTCTACAGGAAGTAGCTGATATTAAATTATATACTCACGAAATGTACACGGATGGTTTAGGAAGTAGTGTTCAAAAAATTTTGACCACATGGAAAATAAACAGATTTACAAGACCAGAGGTCAATTTGTATCCGACCAAATTAATTAATGGATTTCAGGGACACCGATTCGTTGTGTCAGCCATTGAAAATCCACCGCTAGTGTTTCGGAGGTATATATTTATTTACTCGAGACTTGAGCTATTCGCTATATATTTGTAACGACAGATCTAATATGTTCTAATTGCAATTTTGTTCAGTTCACTCACCAAAAGCGATGCGTATCAAGAACAATCGGCATCGTGGGACGGGGTCGAAATTAAATTGTTAAAAATATTAGCGAGAGTGTTGAATTTCACGTTGGAAATACACGACGCTACCTTATCGACAACCAAGTGAGTATAGAAATTAAAGGTTTTATTTTAACGAATCTAAAATTATATTATTGTTTTTCTAAGTTTTTTGTCTTATTCTTGATGTCAAATTGACTGATTACCAAAACTAACGAATAAATATATCATTATGAAATCAATCCTAATAAAGCTTCATTAAAAATTAAAAATCTAAAATAAGAAATTTACTAGTAAATGTTTTATTTTTTTGTTGACTGCTGTTGTTTTGAAATCCCAACAAATTATATTTAACTGCACCGTTCGTTGCCATTGAATAATTTACCACATGTACCAGGATGCAATTACATACTTTTGTACTGAATAATTGACCAAGACATGGTTTTGTTTAGAAACGAATCCGAAGATCGTATCATTGGTGACTTGGTTGCTTCCAAGGCTGATTTCGGTACATCGGGTTTGTACATGACCAATGCTCGATATTCCCTAGTTGACTTTTCTCCTGTTGTATTGCAAGACTGTGGGACATTCATGTCTCTGGGATCATTCGCTTTATCCAAGTAAGCAAACAGTTCATATTAATAGGATAATATTATATGAGTTATAGTTAGACGAACTTTTTATTAACTACTACGAGCAGTGATGAACAGTTAAGAAAAAATTGTTGGCATTTAGAACATAAATTAAAATTTTTTTCTGCAATACTTTTTTAAAACAAAAAATCATGAAAATCTAATTGAAAATAAATATAGTGTTCATGATATGAATCGCTTGATATTTTCATATTACGTAAGTAAATTTTACATGATACAAGAATATTGAATTAAAAGTAGACATAATTTATCAGGTGGTGACTTCATATTTGTAGATAATATTACTTCTTTGCTCATTAGTTTTAGAAATATTTTTGACAATAATTTGAGAAACGTAGAAAAATGAATATTTTAATAGATACATGAAACTATGCAACCGTATACCCACGTGTCATCATATTTTTAATGAGTATATCTATGTAAGATAATGAACTAAAAAAGTGATTGTAAGCGCTTTTTACCCCCGTTACCTTATCCCCCACCATACATCACTGTAGTGTGAAAATCTAATTAATAATTGTGAACGATGAAGTGTTGAACTTCTAAAGCATGCAAATAAATTAAATTAGGAGGGGAGGGAGATATTTTGATTAATTATAATGACTCGTAATAATTATTTGTGTATTTGTCAACTGAGACTCATGGCTGGCATAAATGGCTTGTGCCGATTGCGCAACTTCATGGAAATTGTAATTTCTCTTATCTAAAATAGTAAAATATCTACCTCCCGAAATGAGACCGGATAATTCAGTCAGCAATATATATTCTAATTGAAATACTTACATTGTTATTACTTAATAATAATAATAAACATTTATTTGCAAACTCCTCTTGATTTTTGTCTCAAATACCAGTATCGCAAACTAATTAATTTATACAAAATATTTTGTGATTTTACGAATAGAAGACCTTTTGTAAAAACAAAATTTTTATTTTATAATTTAAAACATTATTTATTAAGTAATAATTACTTATTTGTATTCTGTGTAGAATCATCAGAAATCATTGAATCTATTATCCATTGGAAAATATTTATTTAAGTTTATAATATTCTGCAGGGTTTTTTTTCGTAACATTGTAAAAACACAATACATGAAAATATATTTCTTCGTACTAAATATTGAGCTCGTGAAAAAAAAAAAATTAAACTCATATCAATATGTTATTCACGACACAGCAAGCTGATTTCTGGTCTATACAGGTACAGGGCGATATTCGGTCCTTTCCATTGGAGTGTTTGGATGATGGTGGTGTTCACGTACGTGATTGCAATATTTCCCATCGCGTTCACGAACAACCGCGATGTGAAAACTTTGTGTAAAAGTCCCAAACAACTAGAGAGCATGTGTTGTTACATGTTTGGGACGTTCACGAATTTGTTCACATTTAAGGATGTGAAATCTTGGACGAACACTACAATGGGGTCTACTAGACTCTTCGTCGGTAAGTGCGCCGACCCGCTCATCGCAATGTAGTGCGAAATCAAATTTTGAGTTGACCAACGATTCAACAACCACTGTGTGTTTATTTGTTTTCCTACAAGGGACGTATTGGATTTTTACGATAATCATAACGACATCTTATACTAGCTCGATCATAGCGTTCATAACGTTACCGGAACAACCAGTTACAGTGGATACATCGTACCAGTTGGTTGATAAAGGCTACAGAGTTATAATGCTAAGTAATTCGTATTTTCCATATTCAAATACTTGAAAAATAACCATTTCGTGAACTTGATTAGTTACCTATCGTTTAATGTCTGTTATTTCGTTGAGGGTACATTTAATAAAATACACTCGGCAATGGATCGTGTTATATTTTTGAAATGTAACAATTGGTCATTATTACTGAAAAATGGAAGACAAGTTCATTTTTTTAGTTTTCGAATTTAATTCATTGACCATATAATGTCAAAATATTTATTCAAAAACATTTAAATTTAAAGAGTACATAAAAGCACAGTTCAGTGACGCCAAAATCAAACAATTTAGGTAGGAGACGTGCTCATAAAATGAGATGAGATCTAACCACCAACTCACAATTGAATTTATAGCCTTATTACATAAATAATATTAATAATATTACCTATTAGATAAATAAGATATGTGAATTAATCTACTTAGTGGCGGCTTTTAGAGGGAACATATGAGCCATACTCTTCCCCCTCCCCCAAGACATCTCAATATTTATTATGTACAATATTTTCATTGATGTAATTATGTATAATTTCATATTTGTATAATTCTGGCTAATTGTATTTCAGTTTATACATATATCTACAATAAAATATTAGTGCTCCCCTAGGCATAAAACTAAGGCCGCACCTGAATCTACTGGGTTATATGTACTAACGAGTTGATTACTTACTGTGTTTGTGTATAGTCCACAATAACTGATGACTCGCTTACCCAATCACTGGACCAACTCGCCCACTAATTAAATATTATTAAGATGTAGAAAATCTGCTCTACCTGGTTCAACGCCACTGATAATATCCATTTAAGCAGATCATATTGTATGAAAACACAAAGAACATAATTTATGTTCCATGGCTGTTTCTTTACCATGACAGGACCATTTTGTAATGTGCACTATGAGAGGATAGTTAATAAACTTTGTTGTCAAGGTTAAATGTGATGTCTTCCAGTAATTTTATTGAACACTAGTTTAAAAAAGTTTATTCGTTGTAGCATTAGATTTTAACTAATCTGACTAATTTGTAATGATTTTTTATACAAAAATATTAGAACTTACATGTATTAGTCTTTAATGGTATGGTCAATTTTTTCATAATCTATATACTTTGCTTATTACTTATATCAATATATTTAGTCATAAGTAATATAACCAAAAACAAATAATTGAGCTTAATGAGATATAATAATTGCAATTTAAAAATAATCTAGAATAGTTAAATTAATATATAAATCATATGGATATACATCAAAATATAGATATTACACCAGATATCTATTACATAAATTAAGAACACAATAAGTAGAAAGGATAAGAACAGAATGCATAATTGTAAACATTGTGAACTATAAAATATAAAATATTTTATTTAATATAAATTATAGACTACAGCATTATACATACACTGTGGCATAAAATAATACATTTAATAAAACATACTTTAATATATTACACTAAAATAAAAATCATTTAACAAATTTTACATAACTTTTTTTAAAAAGGAATAACATTATTACGGACAAAAAAAAAAACTTGAAGTTAAGATTTAACTATAAATTATATTTTAGATAAGGGTGGCTGGCAACAATACTTGAGCATAACAAATGACACAATTTCTAAAAAACTGATGTCAAAAGTAAAGCTCATGAATAATTTAGAAGATACCGTGGATTATATAGTCAAAACTAGATATATTTTTGATTATGCTTTTCTAGGTTCAAAAATTTCACTTGATTATTTATCTCAAAACAACTTTCTACAAAAGTATGTATGCATTTAAATTAAACATCATATTAACTAAAATAATTGTGAATATTGTCATAACTCATTGTATTTTAGGTATAAAAATAAGAAAATATTCCTTCATGTTGCTTCAGAGTGTTATGTCCCATTCAATATTGCCATAGCATATAAGAAGAAATTTATGTTTCGTAATATATTCAATAACTTCATACTACGGTCACAACAAAGTGGATTATTAAGCAAAATAATAAATGATATCCAATGGGAAATTATACAGCATTCTGGAATCAAAAAAGTAAGTAAATTCTTTGATTTTAAATAATTAATAGATAACTAAAGGTATAATTCTTGGTAGATAACATAATTATTTTTTATATTTTAACAGTATTCAAGATAATAAATTAATTGTAATCCCAATAATATTTTATAAATTATAATAAATGTATTATTAAATGTGTGTGCACTTAATCTAATTATGTAGTCAAAAAAATGATAAATCTCAATTTTCATTTTCAGTAATTTTTAAAATGACTATATATTACTGAAGAAAAATCATTTCATTTTGTTTAATATATTATATAAAAGATATAAAATTATAAAGTAAAATTAAATCCAGTCAACTACATATCTCTAATTACTTTTTCTTCTTTTAATGGGTTATTTTACTAATAATAAACATACTATACATTTTTCCTCCTTATAATTATGTACACTAAAAATATTCAAACTTGTAGATCTTAAAAATCCTCTTTACTAGTTTCCATTTTACTATTTCTTGTACATAAGATTGGCTGAGTAAAAACTTTTTTAATTTTTTTAATAATTTATGAAGTTTGAGCAATAGAGAACAAATACTTATATAAAAACTGTAAATAAGCCATGTTGTTGTGAAACAAGACATAAATTAAAAGAAATATGTTGTTATTAAAAATATGAGGAGACTGGGATTCTTGCATTTATGTATTTAATTATCTTGAATAAAATATTGAATGTATTTCACTTTAAATTATATTATATGTATAGTTAAATTAATGATTTAAAAAATATTTTTTTTTTTTTTTAGTCAACATTAATTTCTCCTGAAGATCGTCAACTTACATTAGATGATGTACAAGGCATGTTTGTACTATTAGGTGGAGGTATACTGTTAGCTGTATTAACTCTGTTAATTGAATATATCAAACGGAAAAGAACACTGAGAAAAATTGCACAAATTGAGATAAAAAAACAACTAAAAAGAGCAAACCGTTCTAAATCTTTGGTAGTTAAAGAACATATAACTGCTGAGCCTTTCAGACCATTAACAACATAATACATTAAGATAAGCCAATCATGGTTTAGACTTTATTAGTTTTAATGATGTCAAATTTTGCAATGGGATGTTTAAAGAATGACACTTTTGACATTTATCACAGACATTTTGTAAATATTGGTAAGATAGTAAACTATGTAGAATTTTCATTAGTTTCAGCTGGGTGCTCGTCAATAGAAACAGTACTTGTTTTTCTTGAGATACTGAGAAATCATAATAAAGAATTAGATGAAATTAATAAGTATTGTACAAAAATAAAATTGAACTCACGATTTATTAGACATCAAAGAAGTAGATAATAACATGGACATCTGTTCAGATGTAGGACATGCAATTAATTGTTGTTCTTCTGTAGTGTAATTGTTTGTTGTTAAAAATTGTTGGATTCTTGTAAATATATGTAAAATGTTATTCTAGAACAAATAATCATAATAAAATAACTCTTATTCTAGTTCTGTTTAATCAACAAACCTTAATAGGCTTATATAAGACAAACTGTGTATCTGCATTAGCCAAGTATAATGACATACTCTGTAAGAATAGAGGTAACTCTTTTTTAATTTTAGCTAAAGTTTCTTGCACCTTTTCTTGTATAGCTTTAGGTTGAGCAAACTCTTGCTGTTTAACAATACCATGCAAACCTTGCATGTTACACCATTTTATGTATTTCTGAACCTGTGAATAATGATAATAGGTATAATGTGCACTGAATATATTAATTATACTGACATTTAAAAGTTTAAACATACTTCTTCAAGGAACATTGTTAGAGGTGATACTAAAGTATTAGATGAATTATTGATGAATGTCTGACAAGATTCTTTCAACGTCTGGTCCACCAAGCGTCTCGAATCTACAGAGTTTTCTAAGACAACTGGTGTTCCTTCCAGTAAAAACTCAATAATTGAATTACTTGAATTTAAAGCAAACATTTTATCATGTTTCTGAAGTAAACCCCAAGCTAAAAAATATAAATGCAATACATAAATACCATTTATTACTTATAAAACTAGAAATATTAAATTACCAGCATTTTTCATTTTTCTAAAATCCAAGTTTAATTCTTTAATAGTAAAATCAACTTGAAATGGTGCTATTTGTTCTCTGATTATCAATAAATGTTTTATTTCAAACAGAGAGCCATCTGTTGGTGTCTATAAAACAATATATCGATATAATTTATTAATAACTAGCAATATTTATTACTGAAATGTATGGGAAAATAGTAGATATAGGCTACTACTGTAACAAAATTAAAAATGTATAATACATTATTAAATCCAACAAAGTATCATATACACTTGCATAAAATTTACTTTTTTTCAAGGTACATTTAAAACATTTTTTTTTTCAGTGTCAGATTTTGTATATTTTTAAATATATTTTAACTAGATGCAAGGATACTTAATTAAATAAGTTTCATTTAAAAATTGATAACTATACAATATAGATTAGTGGTTTTCAACCATTTTATCAATGCGGCGCACTTCATCTCTAAAAAAATGTTTACGTCACACTAACCCATATATTTTGTGAACCATATTTTATATATATATATATATACTGTGTACAGTCTACTCTATTAGAGGGTTATTTATTGTGAAATATTTTAATACAATCAATCGATCGAGACGGCTGTGAAGGGCATACTTACAATAAATATTATTATATGTACCTACAATTAATTCAATTAGTTTTCATTTAATATCGATAATAAGTGGGTAAATACAAACTTATAAAACAATTTATAGATATATCATGGCATACTTCAAGGGCACCCGCAGCATACCAATTAGGAATCACTGATATAGATCATAATAGTACACTCATAATTATTTTAAAATTCATCATTCATTATATCACTTAAAATTCAAACATTAACTAATGTTTTGGATTAACATTTTTTAACATTTAAAATTATAAATCTAAAGAACTCATATTATTCATTAGAAAAATAAAAATATAATTATACTATTTGAAACATGGTTTATCAATACAGATTGAAATATGACAACATGAAATAAAATAAAAATTCAGTAAGTTAATTCAGGGGAATAATTAGGAAATTAAGTAACAGGGTTTTAAAGATATTCATTAAAATTTTAAAAAATATATGTATATCATGTATATCACAGTATTGTAAAATAAAATAAAATACCTTTTTTTGGGAAATAATGAGAGCCGCTTGATGTATGTTTTTTAAGCATAATGCAACAGCTTCATGAGAAAGACTTTGAAAAATAGTTTTATCAACACATCTGTACAAACGTGATAGGCACATTAATGTACGCCTTACTGGTGGATACCACATTCCATGAAGATCTGCAGCAGAAGTCCATCCCCCTAAATTAATAAATAAATTATATTATACAATTAGTTAAGAGAAACAATTTTTTTTATAACTAATTATTAACTGTATTGTGTTATTATTACCAATCCAAAATAGTTATAATAAAAATAATGAACCTAAATGATCAATAGTATTTCAGTAAACTATTTTTTATAAACATGTTATTTGAAAAACTACAATATAATGTGCCTTATATATCTAAGTATTTACTTCTTATATTACTACTACAATTAAAAATTAACTAATAATACTATTAACTAATAACTTAATACTAATTTGTCTGACTTTTTTAAAACTCAGAACATATTTCATTAATATGTAAACTAGGCAACATAAAATTTAAATTATAATTCAGTACTAAAATAGCTCCATGTCCATTAATAGCATTCTATTTGAGTAGAAAGTGATAAAAGAAACACTCAGTATTAAACAAACATTTCTAATTTTATAACATCACAATGGGAAAGAATAAACACTATTTCAAAAAGCAAAACAGTGAGTCAAATATATTAATTTAACACAACTGTAGATAGAAACATGAGTGTATAAATTCAAAATTGTTCATTTAATTACATTTTTTCAATTAAATTTATTTTATTAGTATTTTTAATATATACAAATTGAAAGTAAAGGTATTATTTTTCATCTTTTACATAAATTACAAATACATATCTGATTAGAAAATTTCCAGGTTAAAGATATATCATATTTGAAAAAAAAATATCATTGTACAATATTGAATAAGGGTTATATATAAGTACATACCAACTGATTGTTTTGACATTACTGATGGTGCTTCAGAAACAGATGAAATTAAGCTTCCTGTTGAATCATATCTAGTCAATTGTCTGTATTGCATTTCTTCAGCAATAGCTTCCATTTGTTTTAATTTTTCCGGATAAGCTAAATCACCCGGTGATGGTTTATATTCAGAAATATCAGTGACAAAATACAAATTTGCTCGAAATACTAAACGTTCTTGAATATCTTGTAAAAGCAATTCAGCTACACATCCAAAAACTTCTAGTGATGCTAAAAAACATAGAATTGCATTTTAAAAATCTTTTAGAACTAAAAAAAATTAATATTTAATTAAGTAGCCACTTCTTATAATGTTAATATTTCATTATCAATTTTAATTACCATCTTCATATACATAATCTTGTAATATTTCAATTCTTAAGATTGTACAAAGTTCTACCAATGTTTCAAAATGTTTCATATGAATGACTAATGGTCTTAACATATCATATAAATGCATACAAACTGCTTCCAAATATTCTCTAGAAAAATAAACAAGACAAAAACAAAATTAGAATAATTATTTATAATCTATGAATTTGTTATACCTAAATACTGAAGATTTATTTGTAAAGAAACATTGATATAATCGATTTTCATCATGAGTTAATTGTATTAATATTTTACATGACGAACGTAATGTTGAACAATAATCACTACCGCTTGAAGTGTAATTTGACAATGTATTGGTAATTGATGCACCAAGAAGAACTTTTCGCCGTGTAACATAAGTCAGAACACAATCATCTAATGCCGCAGAATATCTAAGAAAATAAATTTAAAATATTTTAATGCTTAAATACTTAATGCTTACAATTATCAACACACATACATTGGATCCAAATCTATTCGACTTTCTAGTAACTCTATCACTGGTCTTATTTTAGTTGCGATAGCTTGAAACTTTCCATAGTGAGCAATGAATTCAGTTGTATCTAAACTTTCTGTTCCTGTTTGAAGGCACTGAGATATATATGTTTGTACAAGAGACAAAGCCTTGTACCTTGCATTTATATAAAGAGCAAGATATTTATTACTCTCTTTATAGGACATCTATAAAAAAATAAATATGCATAAATATAAACAAAATATAAAAAAATACTGTACAATTATACTAACATGATCATTGATATATTTAATTCCATTATCAATAGATGTCATCATATTAGAAAACATTTCACTAGTAACAATGAATGAAGGTGAATCCAGTTTCAGTTGTATGGAGTCAACAGAATTGAAAATGGACAAACGTTCATTAATTTCAAAGCATATTTTACTTAGACATATCTAAAAAATAATTTTTTTTATAACTTTCAATTTTATATAAATAATAAAAAAATTTTCAAACCTGATCAGTATGCAGTTCTTCGCCTGCTATATACAGGGAATTTGTTTTCTTAGATACCTCACTGTATTTCTCTTCCAATGTATTTATAAGTTGTATACACTCATCCATCTAAAATTTACTAAATATCAATTCTATCCTGCATTAAATGCAGTGGCATAATTTAAGGAGGGGCAACTCATGCATATGCCACTGTCTAGATTTAGCTATTCCAAAGTCGAAGCGTCATTAAAACATAAATATGTCTTTTACTTTTATAAAGCCATTGGCATGTATTATGTGTATACTTATATACAAAGTAAAAATCTTTATATTTTTGGACAGGTTTAACATTCCCTTCCTCCCACATTAAATGTTTATCGACCCTTTGGTAAATGAGGTGCTGTGTCGGAAATTTGATAAGAGCATGCAGACTGCCCTACTTTAGATAAAACTGAAATGATGCATTTACTTATTTTACCTTGGACAGCATTGTATTCCACTCATCCAACTGTCTTCTAAGTTCATTAGCAAGCTGTATATATGGTTCAATATCAGCAGACATCCATTTTTGTGCAATTTCATCATAAAATTTATAAAACTACAAAAGTATAAATCATATTAGATAGGTAAATTAAATACTGACAAGATGGCAGAGAAATTTGTAATTTAGAAAAAATATTGGAAAAACTTTTGAGCATCTAAATTCTTATCATAATGTTATTTGATAAATAATTTAATAGACAACAAAAGCAACTACTTCATTTTTCATAAAAAAGATCATAAACGGTGTTTGATTACAATACTTTTAAACTTATGAAAAATTAGTAATCCACATTTGAAGACTAAAGGTTGCTTACATCTTCAGTAGATTCAATATTTCTGCCTAAAATATCGGGCTCTTCATTATCTTCCTTATCTTTTTCACTGTCTTTAAGTTCTAAAGACTGAGAGAAAAAATGATTCAACTATACATTTCAAAAGTATATTAATAATTAAAACGCATACTATTACGTCCGTAGTGTTTCCAATGTATTCGGATAAACTCAAATATGCATTAATTTGAGTTTGGCTTAAAGGCGCTAAGGGGTTTTTGTCGTCTTCCCATTGAATTAATTTATCGGAAATCTGTACGGACTTGTTGGACATATTATTCGATAAAATTATTATTATGTTCACATATAAGGAATGGGCCAAAACCGCTAAACGATATAATATTAATGTTGAGATAAAAATTTGTCTTACTCTTCGGTTTTGAATTAATTTGTAAACGTAAACAATTCTTATCGCGGATCATGTCAATATGATTAGAACATTTGATAGTAAAAATAATAACAAGAGCCACTCTGCCGGTGTCGCTGATGAACCAGACTTCTGGTAACCTCGACGAAATCGTCCGAAGCATAATAATTATTGAGTACGTTATGAATGAATCACCATATCGGCTGTATCGGTACAACCTATTCCGTGGTACAACTAATGTCGTTCGTAACGCCGTTAATTGGTTCACGGTTATTCAACCGAGCTGGTTACACAAATGCATGCATAATCGACTACATTGGTAAATTATATTACTCATACGATTAAAATAATGTATAATTCACTACCGAAGACCCGGTGCTGTGCGCATATGGACGCCAATGAATTACGTTTCCCGTTTCACAACACTTACATTAGGTATCTATACTGTTATTTTATACACTCGCGCACGTCTACAACCGCATGCCTGTACACAGCTGATCATTAGTAATAAGGAAAACCCCGCGGATTAAAACTGCTCGAATGTTCAAGTCGGAAACATTATAATCTCATTGTTATTGTTCAAAGAGTTTCAAAGCACTTGGCCCGATAGGGGTGCACGTAGATGAAAATAAAATGGAAACTTAGTAACTTAATTACAACTAGGTACATTAAAAAAAATAAGAAAAAGTATAGGAATCGAGTTTGACATCCTCTTTGAAGTCAACATTTGACTCGTCGGCGTTTCAAGCTGATTAATATTTTACTATTTTTACTACCGTTATATTCATGTTATGGACATTATTTAAGAATTCTGCGAGGAATTGATTTCTCAGGTATGGCAATGGCCTATTGACCATACCGGTAAACACGCTTATAATGTGGCTTACAGTATACGTACAGAATTTACCATTTGTCTGTGATACATAAACAAGACCAAGGCCGTAAATGACTTTAACTTGACACGATGTTCACATGAAAACGCACTAGTTACTTTTGTTATAGCAAAATTTAAACAAAAAGTGTCTTTTATTTAGTATAATAGGTACTCAAATAATTATTTTGAATACATTTATTACACTATTTTATGGTATATTTTAGTTATTAGTGAATGTAGTACTTAGTTAAAAATACATCGTAAAAAATATAAATTAATCCTATAAACTTGTTATATGTTTTACAGTATTTTTACCTACATCTATTTTTCTGGAATTTATAAATCGGGGTTTGATATACGGTATCAAATAGATTTGATCTTCTTTATTTATGATTAAAATATGAGTAGTAAATAAGTAGTATAATTCGTTGGACAATAATCCGGTTACGCATTTAAATTTCATTGTTGAACTAGAAAAATGTTATTTAATTATTTAATAGTGTAACATGTTAGAGGAAACTAAACATGGTTGCTACATATTGCATTCACATTTTACTGAGTACAGGCAAACTTTTTAATACCAGTTTAATTAACTATTTTATTATTATTCAATGCTCATAACTAGGGTCCGGATTTTTATGCATTTACATATTTTTAATGAGTGTATGCAGTTCAACGGGAGTAAGAAATGTGAACGATTTGTGTAGCAGAGAATCTATAGAAAAAAGTTTATTTTGCATATAAATGCATATTTTAAGGTTTAGAGCATATTTGAAGAATTCGGCATAATAAAGCATATTTTGGTACATAATAGTTATTTTATTTATATTTCACTATAGAAACTAGATTTATGAGTTTATGAAGTATTGTGGGGAAATATTTAATTTGTATTAAAACCATATCTTGCTTATCGAAACATATCGATCGACAACAATGAAGACCAGTTATATATAAATTTCCTTCATACAATTATATTTTTAGCATGATTATTATTATTATTATCGTGATTTTAAGTCTTATATTGGATAAACACGCTGCATCGTGGCTCTTGTTGTTTTACATTTAGTTGGTATTTAATCGTCGTGCGTCGTGCTGTAGTCGCCAGTCGGTAATCGCCTATAAATATAATTTCGTAATCCGCATTCCGTATATAAACAAATTTCTTTAATAATTTTTTTTACACTCGTAAATTTTAAAATGCCGAAAAGTCGTAGTAATATTCAAATTTTAATAAAACAATGGATTGCATTGTATAATAAAACAGACCACACAATTTTTACTACGGACGGTTCTGTAGTGTTTTATCAATTGTGTGACAAAAAAATCGTTTGCACCAAAAAATTTCAAATACAACAACACGTTGATACTGCTTTGCATAAAAGTGCTTTAAATCGTAAAGCAAATGATAACAAAAAACAATTATTTGTATTGGACGCAAAACCTAAATCTGGTAACATTTTTAACGAGGATCTTTGTTCAGCTTTGATAGTCGCTAATATACCATGGAATAAACTTCAAATTCCCGAATTCAAGATTTTTTTGGAAAAGTACACAGGTAAGCATATTCCCGATGAAAGTACACTTAGAAAAAATTATCTTGGTCCATGTTACAATAATGTTATAAATGCAATCCGAGAAATTATTGGAAATTCAGATATTTGGATTGCTGTTGACGAAACAACTGATACAAACGGCCGTTATATAGCAAATTTATTAGTTGGCGTTTTAGAATGTGATACACCAAGTCAACCCTATCTATTAGCATGTAAAGAACTGCCAAAAACAAATCACTCTACTGTATCTCGTTTTATTAACGATAGTTTAAAAATATTATGGCCCGCTGGGGGAAATGACGAAAACCTAAGATTGTTTTTATCAGATGCAGCGCCATATATGGTTAAAACTGGATATGCATTAAAAGTGTTTTACCCAAATATCATCCATGTAACATGCGTAGCACATATGTTAAACAGAGTAGCAGAAAAGGTAAGAGAGTTATTCCCCGATGTAAATAAATTAATTAACAATGTAAAAAAATCTTTTTTTAAAGTCACCTTCTCGTATTCAACTATATAAAGAAATGCTACCTGGTTTACCATTGCCCCCGGAACCAGTTATTACAAGATGGGGGACATGGATAGAGGCAGTTATATTTAATGCAAATAACTATGAAGGTATTAAAAGTGTAATAGAAAAACTAGATAATGATTCTTCAGCAAGTGTAGATAATTGTAAAAAAATGTTCAATTTGACTACAGTGAAAAATGATTTAACATTTATAAAAATTAACTTTTCTGGACTTATTCGGGCAATCACAAACTTAGAAGATATTAAATTGACATTACTACAATCGTTAGAGATTACGAAAAATATAATTTCCGAACTATCAAATATACAAGGTGACAAAGGTTCTATCATAAAAAATAAAATATCTCAGTTATATCAAAAAAATAAAGGATTTCAAGTACTAGAACAAATCGGACTAGTTATATCAGGTAACAATGAAATACAGATTCCAGAAAATTTCAATCCTTGCTCTGTGGCAAATATGAAATATGCACCGTTGACGTCAGTAGATGTGGAAAGATCCTTCAGTCTATATAAACATATATTAAGTGATAGAAGAATAAATATGACACCTGAACATATGGAAGAGTATATTATTGTTAACTCTTTTTATAAAAAGTAAATATCGATTTATATCTATTAGGTAATTAAAATGTTTTTATTTGTTTAAATTGTTTTTTTATATATATAAATTGTCTTCATTGGTATAAAAGAATTAAATACATTTTTTTTATTATTATTTTTAACTAAAGTGCACTTTATTAATTTAATGTAATTTTTAAACATTTTTTGTCTTTAATTAATGTTGTAAGTTGATGTCGCAGTGCCGGTAATAAAAAAATTAAGTTTGATTATGTTGTATTAATTATTATTTATTAATATATAAAGAAAAAATTAAAAAAAAAAATTATAAATGCATATATTTTGGGTAAGAGCATATTTTTGCATATTTTTTAAAAAAAATAAGAGCATATCTAGTGCATATTTAAAGGTTTTTTGATGCATAAATGCATACTATTTTAAGGTTTTTAAGTGCATACAAATCCGGACCCTACTCATAACATTTTCCATTTTTATAACTATTAAGTAATAACAATGTATTATAATTTTATACAACGATATAGGTACTTATTAAAACATTTAAGTTAATTGTTAATAAACTTGATTTAATTTAATAGACAAAGATGAAATATATATTTTATAAAATCTTTAGAGTAGTCAATAGTTATTAGATAATATGTTAACTATTTTATGCTATAAACATATATTATTTTAACCTATTCCCATGATCATATCTATCAAGATCTGCATCTCCATAATAATATTTTTGCAATAAATAATTAATATCTTAAAGTTCAATTAAAATTTACCAAATATTTTTATTTAAAATATCGATGAAATTTTTATTTGTTTATAATTTATCTGGTTTTGTTCATGTTTATACGCATGAGCGCCAAGTCACATAAGTAGGTATGTTGTTGGCACTGTTTTTAAAATTTAAGTTCAAATCGGCAGGAGAATATAACACAAACAAATGCTGTTGTATTAATTAATCAAGATGAAACCACAGTTAGGTTACTAGTAAATGGACGCTATTATTTTGCGAAGAGCATTTGTAAAAAAAATAGCCGGTAATATTGATAGGAATTATCCGATTATGAACTATATTGGAGATCATGGACGCAACTAGAGCCCAAATATTGGGGGTGCTGAAATTGCTAAAAATAAAATAAAATAGTATTTAACTGTAATTACTGTAGATTAGATAGATCTGAAAAAAAAAACAGGAGTGCTACATTTGAACTCAGAGGTGCTAAAAACCCTATAGTGTCTCCCTAGTTGCGCTTATGTTGGGGATATGGTTCTTTATTAAAAAATTTTTAGTGTTCTATATTTATTCTAATCGTGTGTTGTTCATAAAATATCGTTGTTACGTTTGCGGTTTCAATAAATGAATGCGTATGTTTCTTGTTTAATTCATTCTGAATTTTAATCACTTAGCCGTTTTAAATAAATATATATACTTTCTAATGAAATACTTGCTATTGCTATTTTAGCTACAACATGATTGCTGTGTAATAAATCTGCAAGTGAACCAGGGTTTTTTTTTATTTTATGTGACTTCTTTCAGCGATCCAATGATTTATGAAACCCTTTAAAATAATTTTCCCGAAAAAATGTATTCAATCCATCCACAACCCTCTCCCCCTCACTGTGGATAATTTACATAACTAATTGACCACAAATAATATACACTATACATTGACACAGAATTACCTATGATTCCAGAGTGTCAGTGCGGTATTCGTGGTATACAACAACTACAAATCAATTTTAATCATAGATTAATTTACATAATAAAGTCTGTACCACAGACGTGTACTCACTTTACTCCATCAACTTTTTTGTCATTTTAAAACACATGATACATAATAATATTTCGGAATAGATTAAATCTTTACTGTGATAGAACGGTTTATATTTCCCATCGAATTTTAATTTGTTATACAACTGTTAACATTTATTTTGTATAGAGATATATTTTATTTGAAATATGTTAAAATCAATAATTTACCAGAAATCGGTAAAGATATAACCTCTTTTTTTTATTTACCGGTTATATATGTTAATGAGGTCAGCTCATATAATAGAAATTCAAAACCAACCGAATGTATAATTAATACAAGCGATACAGCTCTACACGATTTTTAATTGAAATGGAAATGTCTACGCGTATACCAATGGGCATAGTTGTCCCTAACTTAAAGTCAATCATAGACGGAACCAGAATTTTATATTTGAATGTGCCCTGTCATTTTTTGAAGTTATTTTATTTAAATATAAAGGGAAGGTTATAAACAAGTTCAAATTATTATTGAACACAAAGTTAACGATAATAATCTAATTTTACCTAGTGTCTGTGAGTTGCTTGATTCACGTTGAATGAAATCAAAAATATAAAAATTATTATTTTGTCAGCGCTGTCTTTGTTTTTGAGAAAAGGTAATTTTTTAGCTAACAATAGTTAACTACCACCACTATTAAACTACTATTAGAGCGAGATTTTCATGTCGACAACAATAACATTGAATAATTAACAATAATAATAAAGAAGTACTTATAGACCGTGTAATGATTTAAATTCTAAAAATAAAGGCTACGTTAATAATGTAAAATAACGATTGGTAAAAAATACTTGTAATTATTATTTCAGACTTATTCTGAACACTTGCAGTATTACTTACAAAAAACTAAAATTTAATTAATGTGTATGTATATTCTTAATAGTTATTATTCAATTTTTTTATTCACATCATTCACATTAGGGTGTGCCAAGGTACACCCGGCACAACCCGTAGATTTGCCTATGAAGCCAATCACTTCTCTTCACAGTTGGCATTTAAATGTTTTGAAATTCAACAACAGAAAAAATCCAATAATAAATTGGTAAAAATTACCTCATTTTTATTATTATATACATAATTTAAGACTAATAAAAAAACATGTAGATACAATTTTAGAATTAACATACATTTACATTTGTAATACATTCCTGAAATTTTTAATATCTTATGTCTGTTAAAAATTTTTAATACATTATAATATTATAATATTACAATATTATCGTGATTCACGAAGTTGCATGTCATCTGCACCCATGTATTTGTGTTCGCTTTGGATGAATAAGTTGTTTATACAACTTCCAGGAAAATGTATATTTGTAATACGTTTAATACCCACTTTTAAATTAAAATAATTATTGTTCTTGTATTAAAATTATTAATTAGGCATTAATTGGTAAGATTATTATTATTAATAACATCTGATCAATTACTATTAACCCTGTATCAATTTTAATACCTAATTAATAATTTTAATACAAGAATGATTTCAATTTAAAAGTGGTTATTAAACGTACTACATTTAGTCATTTTCCCGGAAATTGTCTAAATAACTTATCGCACTATCACAGATATATCCAATATATTTATTAATTCGCATGATTCGGCAAATGCATCACATAGCAATTATTGCAATTATTTGCTAAATCATTAAAATATTTTATTATTCTTGATGTTTTTATTTATTTTAAATTATAAACCAAGTTGATATTATTAAAATATTTCCATGCTAGGTTGAAGCCATTATTATTTTATATACGTGTATATATAATTTATTAACATAATTTAACTATAGGGTATATAATGTGTATACATTTTTCATGGGAGTGATTTAAAACAGATACAAGGGATGCCTGGAGAATATTGATGAATTAATGAGAAGAGGGATTTTAAATTGTTTACAAATTGCAACACATGTGGTATGCGTATAGACAAATGTGTTTTTCACGGAGGGATCAAAAAATCAAAATCTATACCCACAGCGGAAAGTGACGTTTCTCATAAGTATGTGTTATTGAATAATATCAATATTAATATTCATAATATCAAATAGGAAAATGTGCTCTTACCATGAGTTTTACTTTTGTAGTCAACTGTAACTATTGTGTCATCAAAAGAAGTTTTTCGCAGAAATTTAGAAAATTTAGTTTGAATTTTCGATTACGAAATATCATTATCTTTTACCAGGTATTTTAGAGTAGATTACATTTAACTTGAGCAACATCAGTTAAAATACAAGTCCGCTACTCTTAGACTAAAATTGTAAGGCCCAAATTACAACATTTTGGGGGTTGCCCGGGTACACCCGCCACCCCCGTGTGTACGCCTATGATTCTAACTATTCTGCGTGTTTACATAACTTTAAGAAGTATCATTGAAGACGTAAATGAATTTGTATACGAATGGCTAAATTAACTTATTAACAGTTATCTTGTAGAAATACTAGCTTAATTGTTATTAATAGGTAGTCGACAAAGGCAAGGCCGTATCTAGAAATTTTTTTTGGGAGGAGTAGTATAAAACATGTATATAGTAATTTTATTGAATTTAGATTTTAACTTTTGATATTTGGTTAAAAATAAGACAGAAAAAGATTTAATCTTTTTTTATTAAAATTAATATCATATTTTCATATTATGTTATGATATAAAATTAAAAGCAGACAATGATTAATTGGAGCTTAAGTCATTTTTGACTGAAAATATTTATGTTGGTATTAAAAATAAATAAATATTTTAAACGTTCGTAAAATATAGAAAAAATTTCGGGGAGAGGGTCCAGACACCCTGGACCCTCCCAGACACGGACTTGAACTATTATTACAATAGAACTATAAGAACTTACAATAATATATATTTTACTTTTTTAATCCCTATAAGGACACACCGGCGTATATATACGTAATAATGTATTATAAAAATTAAAAAGCAATTATACACCGTTTAAAGTATACATATACAGTGTATATTATATACTGTGCACACAATAACAAGTGTATGACGTAGGGATACCCTCCACAGGTAAAGTCTGAATGTGTGACGTAATTTATTGTTTTTATTTTATAATAATAATTACAGTCACGTATGTATTTGTTCTTTGTCGTTTCATAGATAATTTTATTTATACTTAAATAATTATTAAATTAATCATTTTTAGTATCTAGCTGTAGTATTCAATACGTTCTAAATACTTGTATAAGAAGTGTAAGAGAATGTATACCATGGTTTTGCCATAATGGGTTATTAATTTTAATTAATTAATATAACATTTATTTTGGATATAATTAATGGCGTAACCAGGATTTGTTTTCAGAGAGGTAGTGGTTATACATTTGAAAATAATTTAAATTTGGAAAGTTTTTGATGGGGAGTGGGGTGAGATAAGATTGAGTTAACTATATCTTTCGGGGAGAGGGGAGGTTATAATCACTCTTTAATTGCGTCACTGGATATAATAGTTCTTTAAATAATTTAAATTATTGTAGGCACATTCATCAATAGGAAAATTCATCTGTTATCCAGAATGATGCTTAGGAGATTTAATATTTTTTTTATAATTTGTAAAGAATTCTAAAAATTAAAATGTTTTTAAAGACTATTAAAAAATGACGAAAAATGTTAAAATTAAGGGTTAAATTTTATAAATCTTGATTCAATAAAAATTGATATGGATTATAAGTAGATTTTAGGCAATTTAAATATCATGATCTGTGTCGGCTCGAGGGGTGTACAGAAAGCGCAGTCGCATAAGGCTTCGCACTTTTGCAAAACTAATCCATGGATTAGTTTTAAGGCCTCACACTTCATTTTTGTAGTATACAACAGTCTAACTAAATAATATAAAACGTTGATATAATATATTTTTTGCGGCTCATATAAATTGTATAAATTATATAAATTGTCTTGAATGAATATTACATCCAGGAAATTTAATTTTTTTTTTTTATTTGATCAGCGATTTTATTTTTGTAAGCACACGGTTGACTGACGACACCAATTTTATATATGTACCCGTTATCCGCGACCGGTTGACAACAATAAAATAGTTCATAACAATATTCATCTAAAATTCGATTTTCCTATAGTATTAATTATTAACGTTTTTCTGATGTAATAAAATATATATCTATAATATCACCAATCTGCTACTTTTTCATTTCGTTTACCTGTTAATGGTAGAGCGTGATTATTATTCTGTTATACATATGTGGAATATCTGACAATTATCGTTGCCGTATTTTTAATTGACGACTAAGAAACATTGGTGAATCTTATTTGATTATTATAAATAATATATGAATAATATTACTGTCATTAAATCATTTACTGTGATATAGTAGGTAGTGTTAAAATAAATAAAACATAAAATATAATAATAAATAAGGCCCGAATTTTTATGCAAGCACAAATTCTTCTACAATTCATGATTCAAAATGTGGGTGTTTTGTTATGTGATTATTTAATCACAAGACTACCAAACTACACGTGGATTTATATGTTTGAATATTAATTTCATTATTGCTTAGGCATATCAATATTAAGTTGAATCTGAATTCATGATCATGATCTTCGAAATATTATACTCACACACCGCTGTCTACCGAGGTTTTTAATTTTGTTTTATAATTTTACCTTGGTTCAAGTAAACATTCAAATTTAAATATTAAATAGTAAATATAATTTTGCCGTACAAGTAAAAATATACTATGAAAGAACTTTTCTGAAAATATATTTAAAATGTTATTAACTTGTTATTATTGATGCAAAATATCTTAACATTTTATGCATTATAATATTTTAAAATATAATCCCACAGTATTTAATTAAGTATTTAAATGAGAAAAATATATGTACAATTTTTTTTTTTTAATTATAAATGTATTATTATACTTTATGTTCGTTTATATGAAGTGCAAAATGAAACAATGAATATACCTAAGTATAGTATAGGAAGTAAATTATTAGATGTGAATAGTTGAATACCAAAAACTAACATGTTGATGGAAAATAAAAAGATAACTGATAAGTTATAAAAAAAAAGAAATCAATTTTTATTTAAAAAAAATATAAGTTGGCTGCCAACCAACATGTTGCTTATATTGGTACAGTATGCTTATCAAACCCAACATTTATTTTACAAGCGAATTTAATAATAGATATAAAAAATGATATATATTATCTTTATAAATTATAAAACATTAAAATTATAGTATAATATCAAATATTATATAGAATAAAACAAAAGACAATGGCTTAAAATAATTCGTAAATCACACAAAGTATGAATGTACATTGACTAAGTATTATATTTAATGAGTATTTTAGTATTTTAATTTGTGATAGCTATAAATGTCTTTTATATTCGTAAACAATAATTAATTAATAATTTCTATAAATGCAGATTCTTAATTTAAATAAATGGATCTGATAATGAATACCAAAAAAATTAAATTAATTAATACTTTAAAGAATAAAAATACATTATATTACTCCTTCATATGAATTATTATTGGAAGTTAATATTATTTAATTCTATGTACTATTTAAATACTATTATTAATAATATTTATTATATAAGATTATGCATTATGAACTTATAACATTGATTTTGATATATTAATATAGGCTCTACAGTAAAATAATATAATACGAGGTCTGTTCAAAAAGTTCCCGAACTATCGTTTCTAAAAATAGAAAAATTACATTATTGTAAATGTTATTATATCAAAATAAAATACAGATAAGCAGCTATCTTTTCCATTAAATCTCAAATGTTTATTGCTATCGAATCATTAACTGTGCGCGTTCAAAGTAGACGAGTCGTGTGTATTGTGCGATTTTTAAGATGAGTAATTTTCACGAACAACGTATTAGTATTAAATTTTGTGTTAAACTTTGTAAATCTTTTACTGAGACTCACAAAATGTTGCAAAATGCTTATGGTGATCAGTGTTTAGGACGTACACAGTGTTACGACTGGTTTAAACGCTTTAAAGACGGTCGGGAATCAGTTGATGACGACCCACGTTCAGGACGTCCGTCGACATCGACAGACGATGCTCATGTGACAAAAGTCAATGAAATTGTGCGGTCTAATAGACGTTTAACTATTCGAGAAATCGCGGAAGATTATAACATATCGGTTGGTTCATGTCATGAAATCCTGGTCGAAAAACTTGGAATGCACCGCGTTGCAGCAAAATTTGTCCCTCGGTTGATGTCGCAAGATCAAAAAGACAACCGCGTAACAATCTGTCAAGAATTGTTAGATCGCGCTAACGATGATGACATGTTCATGAAGCAAATTATAACGGGTGATGAGACATGGGTCTATGGCTATGATGTTGAGACAAAAGTCCAATCATCACAGTGGGTTGGTAAATTTTCTCCAAGACCAAAAAAAGCTCGTCAGGTCAGATCAAACGTCAAAGTTATGCTAACAGTTTTTTTCGACAATCTGGGAGTTATTCATCACGAATTTCTACCTGCAGGACAAACTGTTAACCGATGGTACTATCTAGAAGTATTAAAACGTCTTCGAGAAAAAGTGCGGAGGAAAAGGCCTGAAGTGTGGAAAAAAAACTCATGGTTTCTTCATCACGACAATGCTCCGGCGCACACTTCCCTGTTAATTCGTGATTTTTGCGTGAAAAATCACATGACCGTACTTCCTCATCCACCATATTCTCCCGATTTGGCACCAGCAGACTTTTTTTTATTTCCAAAATTAAAATATCCGTTAAAAGGACAAAGATTTTCTACGATAGACGAAATAAAAGAAAATTCGCTAACGGAGTTACGAGCAATTCCAGAAACCGCTTTCCAGGATTGCTTTCAACAATGGAAACGTCGTTGGCAAAAGTGTATTAACCAAGAGGGAGAATACTTCGAGGGTGATAAGTCTCAATAGCTTGTAAGTAAGCACCATAAATAAAAAATTGAAAAATTCGGGAACTTTTTGAACAGACCTCGTATATGAGTATCTGATACACTACTATGCAACGCAATCATATAATACGCTTACACACACGACAAACACAAGACAGACATAATATCCTACCTTATATTATCAAATTAAAACATTCAATTTTAAAGAAAATTACATATTTTTAGACCTACTATCACAATACTTGACGGTTTGTAACCTGAGTTAATATGGTATTTAATTAGTATATTAAACAATAAGAATCCGAACCAAACATGATGTACGAAAAATATCATAAAATAATTTGTTGAATGTGAATTTCTTTCTCTTATCTCATAATCAAAATCATTAGTGAAAAAGGAATTAGTGAAATTAATGATACTATTAAATTTTAATGAAATTACTTAAATTACTTACACCATTTGTTGAAGTAATTACAGTGACTTTTTTGATTTGTAAACAATAATTACTCATTACATTGGTTATCTATATTTGAAGTGTACAATTTGACCGTGGACCTAAAAATTATCTAATAGAGAGAATTGAAAATAAAAACTTACGAATCATAATATTGTTTAATCCATAGATGTAAAATAACATTATATTATAATGGACGCATTTTTGGAGAAAATGTTTTAAAAATTATTTAATGTGAACGGTTGGCCCATTGCTAGAGCGACACAATGGCATTTTCTAGTTTCTGTTGGGTACCATTGTTTGGGATTTGAGACCTTGGGGTAGGTAGTGGGAAGAATTCGAAAAATTTCATTCTACTGGCTATACAGATGGTGGGTGTGGATATGATTTTGTGAATAGCTTGAAAAACGCATGTGAACTTGATTGTGTTATGGATAGTGTAGGTACGCGTTTCGTTAAGCTTTGGGGAAGTTGGAATCGGTGATGCGAAGTACGTTTACTAAGTTTTAACAACAAAGTTATTAAACACCTCACGCGTTTTAATATTTTAATATTCAATCGCCGAAGTCACACCAATAATAGTTTATCAATAAAATAATTGCTTTCCATAAACGTCGAGCATATGAACACGGATAGACTAGTATGAGTAATAATGATACGTAACTTCGTAGAGTATTATCAGCGCGGAGTAGCACTGGTACAACAGTGGTTTGCACATACAGAGCACTTATTGTAATATATAGGGAAATATGAGTAATACGCATAGGTGGATATCAGGTGGGCTTGGGGGGCTTAGACCCCCAAATATTTTAATAGCCCCCCAAAATCGAAACTTTATTAGAAATTTTATTTGTTGTTTTTATAATTTATTTATAATTATCTGTTCATTTTTTTTTTTTTTTAAATCGTAAAATAAGAAATAATAAAAAACTATTTACAATAGCATTAACAATGCCAATTACATAGTTTGGCTACTTGCGAAAGAAGTTTCAGTGCAATGAAAAAAATAAGAACTTGGCTAAGAACATTGTTGGTTTAAGATAGGTTCAGCAATCTTTCAATACTTTATATTAAAAAAGTTTTATCGAAAAATATAAAAAGCGATGATATTTTGAGTATCTTTGCTAATACAAATAGTTATTTGTCATTAAAATTAAATATTAATTATTTTTAAATATACGTTATTTAGTGTTTTTTTAATACAATTTAAACATATCTATATTTTTAATGGTAATAAGTTTTACTTGTGTATGGGAAGGGAGTGTGGGGGCGAAGCCCCTGCGGGTTATTTTACATTGAATAATTATAGCCCCCCCCCTAAAATTCAACCAAATGTCCGCCTATGGTAATACGATTCTTATTGCACGTAAAACGGCAAAATTTGTGCCACACAATTCAATAATACCATTGAACCATTGGTATTATACTATTAATACTGTCAAGAGCTTATAGGTATTGGTGGTCGACTAAGATATTAGCAACGCTAATGTTGAGGATTTATTTACTTCTAGATTTATAGCTAAAATCTATTTTTAGAATGGCGTTCTTTGCTCCACGAGCGATGTTGCAAACGCAACACGCGAACATGATTCGTAGAACGTTTCAATATGTACATGGCTAGTGTTCAAACGATCACGCTGTATGCGTGTTATGTGTACGGACGCAATATTGCAGCAATGAAAATCTGTATATGTAATACGTTTTTAATGTGAAAAGCTGATGCCGTTTTGTCGAGGGGACACGACGGTATGATAATACGACACCGTGATAATGAGTGTACGATATTTATTTAATTTTTCCTCGCCGAATCGGCCGTTGTCGGATAGGCGAACGCAGCAGCTCAAAGGGCAGAATCACCGTTGGTTTCGTCGTTGTAACGCAGTATGTAGTTGCAAACGGTCAACAGAAGAAATAATAATAATAATAATAATAATATTAATATAATAAAAGAACGATGACGCGCGGAGGGGTAATAAACAACGACCGACCGAACGTCACCGGTGTCGCCGCCGCACTTCTTTTGTACGGTCGGGGAAATGCGTGGACACAACCTTGGCGCCACTGTAGTGACTCGCACTCACTTACACACACATGATAAAACTGGGCGTTTGTGTGCGTAAACGTGAATGCGATTGTTGTTCGAGTGTGCGTAATCATCGTTTCGTTTCATTGTGCTGCTGTAAGTCGTGTATGTATATTTTTAAATAAGAGGACAGAGTGAAAAAAAATAAATATATTCTTTAAACACTCATACGCGCACATCTGACTACTGATATTAGCAACCATTTTTATTGGCAGGCAATCCGCGGTTTCGGTGTTTCTGTTTTTTTCGATTTCTTTTCCCCTCGTTATTTTCATTCGGTGTTTATTTTTCTTTTAATTTTTCCTCTTCACGCTGTTTTCAGCGTGTCGTATCGCCGCCGAACAAAACGATCGTTCGACGTGAAAATACCCAGTCCCAGCAGCAGCAACAGCAACATGTCGAACATCGTCGACGGTCGCCGCCATTCATAGCGATCCGTATGCCCAGTTATCGTCGTTTGGCCTTACTACGATGCGCGAGTTCAAAGTGGTCGTGTTGGGTTCGGGTGGCGTGGGCAAGAGTGCCCTGACCGTTCAATTTGTGTCCGGCCGGTTCATGGAGAAGTATGACCCAACCATTGAGGACTTTTACAGGAAGGAGATTGAAGTTGACAGTTCTCCATGTGTGTTGGAAATACTTGACACGGCCGGTACTGAACAATTTGCTAGCATGCGTGATTTGTACATAAAAAATGGACAGGGTTTCGTCGTCGTGTATAGCCTGACCAACCACCAGACGTTCCAGGATATCAAACCCATGAAGGAGCTCATTACTAGGGTTAAAGGGTCTGAGCGAGTACCTATATTATTGGTGGCCAACAAAATTGATCTTGAACACCAGCGTGAGGTACCCACGATTGAGGGTAACACACTGGCTCAGATCTGGGGCTGTCCATTTGTTGAAGCTAGTGCTAAGAATCGTACCAATGTTAATGAAGTGTTTGCAGAAATTGTGCGTGAAATGAATGTCAGCAATGACAAAGAGAAAAAAAGTTATTGTTGCTGTACAGTTCTTTAAGCCATATATACTAGAATTTTGTTTTTGTGTGCATCAATGTCAAATAAGGCTGGTGATTTCAATTTATCAGGTAAGCAATTCATTAGCATAATTTATATAATTTAAATATTATAGATGTAAGTTTAAATCTAAATATTTTTAAAGTTTTTAGTATGAAATATTTTACTATTAAATTATATCCTTTACTATAGTACATATTTTGTAAAGGTTTTTATAAATTAATTCAATACTGATATGTGTAGTATAGTAAAAACTATCTACTTTTTGTTCATTGAGGGTGACAAAGTTTCTAAAAAAAGAATTAATATCAGTATGAGATCTGTTGGAGTTTGATTGATCCGATATTTTAAATTATATTAAATTTTTATTTCAAACAAATAATACTATATTCATACATTTTTATATCATTGAAATCACTTTTATGGAAGTTAGAATATAAATCTAAAAATGTGGCCTGGCTGATATAACCTAAATCTGAATTCAATTGTGTTTACTAAGTTCTTATCGCTTCACTATATCAACCGTAGTGATGGATAAAAAGTAGTTAGTTTTATAATGTTGCACGTGTGATAAACAAAAAAAATTATATAGATACTTATTATTTAAAATTAATATAATATTTAAGAAAAACAATATTTATCATAGTTTATAAATGTATATAATATGTGTAATATTTTTGGTGTGCAACTGTTCTTAATAAATATCTTATTTATTTATTATTATACATATATGAATATATGCAATGAAATGCATGATTCATTTTAAATAAATATGAATGATTTAAGATTTTGTCAGTAATTATACTTGTATTTATTTTTTTTCCTTAAAATTAAAATATATTAAAAAAAAATAATAAATTATTTAAATGTTCTTAATAAAATAAATAACCTTTTCATATTTGATCTAAAATGTAGATTCTTATTTACAATTTATTTGATTAATATAATATATAAAAATAAAAATAAAATTATGTTCTCTGGCAGTTAAAGGTACTTCAAAATTACATCTTTTGATACTTAATATTTAATGGTTTACATAAAAGTTGAATCACATTTAGGATTTAAAGTAATTTAATTTTTTTTTTATTTATTTTGTTTTTAGCAATTGTAGAAAATAATAGTGTAGTCGGTGTTATATATATTTTTTAATAATATTTATCTAAACATATAAAGTTTAAATACTAAACATTTATAGAATAAACACTTTTTAAAAGTAAACTGTTAAAATTAGTAAATGGTTAGACATGTAGTACCCATTTATTTATTATCAAGTTTTTATATTAACACAAATAAAGTTATTTATTTTGTATTTATTATAGTAGCATTGTTTATATAAAATTTTAAAAGTAAACGTAAAAACATTTTTAACTCAATATTGTTTAATTAATATTTAATATTGATATTATGCATTCATAAACATTTATTTTGTTATAATCTATATTTCTTACAAATAAGAACAACATATACATAGTATTTATTATACTCAAACTAATACTAAATGAATACTTAAGAACTATAGAAAGTGTAGTAGATATTATTAATATGAAATATGTAAAAAATTTGATATTTTAAATATTTAAATATTATTATAAACACAAATCAAGCCATCAATTGTTTATCATTTATTAATTTAGTCATATCAAATTCTGAAATAAAAATTTTTAATAGAATTCATGTACAGTCTTCAAGTATTCAAACAATTTTTAATTTAAACATAATTGTCATTACATTTACATTTATGTAATAGTTATAAACTAGATACTAGTTAACTCATTGAAACCCTTATATTTTGTGTAACTGGCTTCTTCATATAAACTGGAATTGTATTAAATTCTTCTATTTGTACACTGAATAATAATATGACGCAGGTTTATTAATATTAGCTATATATTTACACAATCACACTTCATAAAATCTAATATTTTAAGCAGTTATAATCGTCCTAAACGTCAAATGATGAACCATTTTCAATGTCCATTAGTAAACGTTCATAATATTCTTAATTACGTTGTCTATACTGTATGCATTATAGCTGTACATGTTTATGATGATCTGATACCCAGGCAATTTAATAATATTGCACCATGCCCATGTTAATTTCCGAAGTTGTGATAATAATAGCAATACTATATAATAATTACCGACTTAATTGTCAACGATAGTAGTAGAAGAATGTCTACACAAAATATATGTATGTAATGTATGTATTAAAATACATGTTACAATCAAATTTTCTAGGGCACTCCCATTTTCTTTTATTCGAGTTATAAATCGTTAAGAAACCAAAATAATGACCATACCTTTGTATCATGTTAGGTATAACAACCTTATTGATGAAAATGTCCGTTTTTCTATTGAAATAGTTTTAAGGATTGGCCAATTGTTAGGTTTTAAGGGTAAACAGAGGTTAGACAGAATACAATTGGATTTTGTCCATTTGCTTAGATATCGTTTGTCGTATGTTCTAGATGGTATGTTATGAGATCTCAAAAACCTGTGATATTTTTATTTAGACAGAGGGTCTTTATATCTAATTTTTGTTTATATTAAATATAATATTAATTTATTATTATGGATGTTTTCGTTGGTACAAAAACAAAATGTGTTCTGTAAAACGATTACATTTACAACGATTAGTTTGTCCTTATCTTCACAATACGTCTAATACATATATACCAATTCTACTTATTATACGTGACGATAATAATATAATTGATAGCCACAAGTCATGATATAAATATTAATAACATTTGTAATACGACTGTTGTGCGTTATTTTTGTCATTTTTGTTTAATCAATTATTATTAAAAAAGCAACAGTATCTTCTGTAAAAAATTTTTGATATGGTGCTTATGTTTTTTTTACCAGGTCAGCTGGTCAGAGGTAATAAATTCGTTTAGTTGATGTGTTGTTAGGTAATTATGTAAGCCTTTCTCTGTGTCGCGTTCAACTATTATGTAGTATGTTTTCACTCGAAAAACACGTTTACTACACGTGTGGGAGTATTTCGATTATTCATGAGATCTGTATAAGTTTCGTCGACAAGGGTATAGAAATGTTTGGGTTAAAATTATCCCTATACTTCTGTGACTGATTTTACTTATAAAAATTCTAATAATAACACGACTCCCGTTGAGCGTATATAGTGTATATATTGAGCGTAATAATAAAATCAATTTTGTCTTGTGAATGTATTTATATTTATACGTATTTCAAATGGCTACATCTCGTTTGCGTAAAAAGACATAAATCGTTTGCATCATAGGCAATATACATAATTTGAATTTTGTCTATGGTTTGCACACGCAGATTTTTGGTTGGTACTTGATACCACTATGACTCGGTACCATATACATTACTTAGGCATATATTACAAATGCCTATAATATAATACCAAATTTTAATGAAGTATCGCCGTAATTATTATTATTAAATAATAATAAATTAAATTAAATTAAATAAATTTATATGGCGAAATTAATTTTAAATAATTTTTTTTTAAGTTCATCGATTTTATTTTATATTAATTCTATATATCATGTGAGTATTTTTCCTTATATACAGTTAAATTTCTTTTATAATTCATTGCATTGTTTTTATTGACCAATAATAAATTTAAATATATATAATAACAAAACATTTTTAAACGTGCGCAAACGAGTTGTTGCTATTTCAAATGTCTAGTCGTGCAAATTAAGGTTATGGTCGTTTAAATCAAATCATATGGGAGAGGATATCAAATGGCCATCGGTTAGTTAATTATCTGTTGATTCAATAGCTTATCAAAAAAATGATTTGATTGGATGGCCATTTATTTTGACTTAGAACCCTTTGGGCGTGTGTTCTGTTAATTTATAGTAGTCAAATGTATTGTTTCATGTAATTTATTGGTATACGTTTAGCGAACGAAATAATTGGTTTTGGATATTAGGGCTGTGACCGGAAGATTGCTCCGAAAACTGCACATTGTTGGCTTGTTAAAAAATAGAATTAGAATATCAAATTATTTATAATACATATTATAACCTTATGTATATACTTGTTTTTTAATATGTATACAGAGCGATTATATTTATGTAAATTAGTTTCTAATAAAAAATAGCCTTGAATTTTTTATCTTCTAAATAATGAAAATTTTATATTTTTTTGAAGTGTCAACATTATTGTTATATTTTTCTCTAATTTTCAAAATTTTAAATTAATTTTGACATCATATTGAATAGTTAAGTTTTGAACTAAATTCAGTTATTAATTTTCCGTTGTTAAAGTAGGGTTTTAAATAGGTGGTTATTTTTTGAGGAAGGGGATTAACCTTCTTTAAAATAATTTTATATATTTTATATACCGTTTATCTTAATTAGTGGTTATTACAATACGGTCTCTATGGGAATCGCTCCAACCGCCCTCCTTCCCTAATTTACCTGCATGTGTTTAAGTATTGACATATATTGACTGATTACCATTGAAAATTTAAATAATCACTCTGTATATAGTAATATATAACAGGACGGGCCTATATAAGGTGTGTGGTAATTCGTATCATAGGGGGAACCCATAAATAGAACACGACCACCGTTAAAGATTAAATTGGGCCCGTCCATCCGTTGTATAGTGCGAAACTCGATTCTCCGGCAATTGATACCGATTTTAAATGAAACAGCTTATGTACATTTTATTTTTATTTGCATAGGTTCAAAATAGTACAAATAATCAATGGATAATAAAATTGTTTTTATTTTAAACAAGTTTAAATAAAAACCGATTGAAAACTATGTCCATTATTATACTACATTTACTGCTACATATATGTTTCGCAGCGTTCAGGCGCAATTTAGAAAATTATAAGTTATGTTATTTATTCAACATTATTTTCAATTATGTGTCATATTTATGTTGTACTTAATTATGCGTGGGATGAAAATAAATCAAGTAGTACAGCTGTAAAGGTTATGTAAACATTAACTTATCAGCACACTATATTGCATTTAACAAATATTTTCCCAACAATTAATTGCAAAAAGAATACAAAAATTCTTTATTAGGTCATAATTTTTATAAAATATTTTGTTATAAGTGTTCTATAATTATTTGATAGATTTTTTTTATATCAAATGTTAACCTCTTATTTAAAATTATAGCTTTTAAGACACAAAAAACAAATGAATAATTTTAGGTATACATATGATTTTTATAGTTAAAAAATTTATTTTTGTTTTGTTTATTGATGACGGTTATTTATTTCATCATAGCATATAATAAAGTATACTTTAAAAGCCTATACCTTTTACTACTTCATCAATAGTATAATCAAATTTAATATATTAATAATTTTAGTTTTATATCTACTTTATTTAAGTTATTGGTTTTCTTACCTAATAAAGAATTTTTTAATAATTGCCTTATGAAATTATTTTTAAATTTTTTGTGACACACAATGACTCCAAAATTGTATGGTTCTCTGAGAAACTTATTGGTTTAGTTTACTATTTTTAGATCATTTTTTTTAAATAATTGTAATGAATGTATATTTTTATTTTCAGAAATTCGGCCAAATTCATATTCAATAGTTATGGTTCCAGGAACTGTTCTCACTAAAATTTACATATCCAGCTTTAAAAAGGGTACGTTTTATAAAGACTGTTGATGATATTGATAATAAACATGATACAAATTATTAACACGCAGATTTTTATTAATCTACCTATCATACATGGCACATTACTGAAAGTGCCATTAAATGTTATATAAAGATAGAATATGTTTCTTATTATTTATCTAGTGTTAAATATGTTTTCTGTAATGTGTAAATTTTTTTTTTTTTGTTTTTTCGAAATGCAGGTTTTATTGATACAAAATGTATAAGACAGGAATGAAATAACTATATAGCATGTATTTCTATGTAATATAAAAGGAAATAGATGGTGTAATAATAATAATGGCCTAATTAATGTATTGTTTTTAAAACTTATTATTTTGTAACACATATTTTTTATACTTTTTATACTTAAAGAAAAAAAGATATAAAAAAATATATTAGTCAATGGAACAATGTTAGTTTAAGAGAAAACGGATTTTTAAA
This sequence comes from Sipha flava, assembly GCF_003268045.1. Classification (NCBI taxonomy): domain Eukaryota; kingdom Metazoa; phylum Arthropoda; class Insecta; order Hemiptera; family Aphididae; genus Sipha; species Sipha flava. The sequence continues at coordinate 3,415,001 of NW_020273306.1, forward strand.
CGTATTCAGTCCGTGTAAATAATTTATGGATCTAGACATTTAATAATTTGTCTTGTTTTTATTATAATTATTTTATTTTATTTATTTATTTATTTTTTTTTTTTAGTACATTAACATATTTTTAATTGATCAAGTGGTTTTGCAGAAAGCATTATATACCGTTTTTTTAAAAACTTTTGTGATATTAATTTTATTTTGACGCCATTATTCCAGAACAAAATTGATATGTTATTATAAATATTTTGATTTGCTTCTTCAGTATATTAAGAAGCGATATCAAAGTGTTCCCGTGCGTCTGTCTTGCTTCACAATGAAATATACATTGTGTGAAGTCAAGTGCCAAAGATTAAGCCACATTTAATGTGTGATATTTTGATTTTTTAGTTGTTTCTCCCTTAGCTCTCTTTACTTTAAATGTTTAAATAGTATCTAATGTCTTCTGCAATCTTCACACTATTATAATATCTTAGACCATTTTTCTATAAAAATGTTAACACATTTATAAATTATTATTTAGTAATATTTTATTTTCTACTATGGTGCATACCTAATATTAATTTTTCCTGTATTTGTGAATAGCTTATGATTTTTTTTTATATATATACTTATACATACATATAAATATATATATATATATATATATATATATGTTTAACATATAAATCCATACATTTTTGTGGTATGACCATTTTTTGATTCTACCATATAATATATATACAAATATTTATAAATAATAAATTATTTATGTATATACGTATATGTTCATGTATATGATATGTACGAATAAAAAAATGTAAATCGATAAAAATAAAAACTATTTAAAATCTGAATGTGTATTTAATAAAAATATCTTCTAGTTCAAATTCTTTCTCATGTATGAACAATATTCTTAGTGAAAGTTACTATGGTTTATTTTTTTCTTCATATACATTTTTTGGAAGACCTAGGAGTTCTATATTCATCAAAGCAGAACGTAATATAAATGTCTTGATTTTATCACAATTCACATTGCAACTAATGTTTACGCTGTATTGTAATAAAATAATTTTAAACTCAAATTCTTATCATAGAAAATAATAACTGTTCAATTATTATCCAATTTTACTGCCAAATTTTCTAAATAATTTTTCAAAAACTGTTGTGCAAGTTATATTTTTCTTTGCATTTCAACAAAGATTTTAATTTACAATATATAACTAATATTGATTTTATTAATAGTTGAAAGTATACAGGTTCAATCAGCAATCATCACTTATTCATATATATTGACAAATAGTCTACTATTTATATATACTGTATATTATATCTATGGATATAAATGAGGAGTTGGTATGATAAGCACAGAGCGTGAGTAGATGAGTATTGCTCATTCGTTTCACTTCACTCACTCTGACGCAATTTACTATTCACGGCTTTATTATTATGATCACAAATACGAATCTTCAAACAATTATGAACCGATACCAAGTGTATAAAGAGTGCATGTCGGAAAGAATTTGCGTATTCACTATCGAGTATCGCCATTAAACCACAAAACAGATATTATGTGATGAAACCATGCTGGTTTGGTTTTTCTAGCATTGAGAAGAGTAAATATTTCCAGTCTTCATATGTAGCTCTTATGGTAGGAGTAATTTTTTTATGATATAATTTCTTCCCAGTCTAGGAAACAATCCTGTTATCTTTCTCATGGATAAATATATTATTACGTTGTATTAATACTGTACATTTTCAATGTCAACATATTTACGTGCCTGTATGGTTGCATAAGTCGTAGACGAATTGTTGCTTGGGAATAATCATTCAAGTTCGTTTTATAACAAAGTTAAATAAAATTTATTAAAATTGAAATCTGACAGTGGACATTGATTTATGTGGGGCACGGAAATTGATAAAATGTAAAATAAAAAAATAATACTAATAAAATACTAATATTGTTTATCGTTATCGTCTTGCAAAAAAATTATTTGTGAGTTAAAGTTTTCATGTAACATAAACTTAATCTAATATTGTTTTTGGTTTTCATGTAGTTTTGCGAAAAATATTTAGAAGGTAAATGTAACTTAAAAATACGAGTATACCAGATCTATATCCGATTAAATTTGTAGGATTTAATACTATGTAACTATCTAATACTTACCTCTAAAAGTGATAACATACAATTATTTTTGAACTATCAATAAGCAGTTATACTAAATTCAATGCTGTAAAGGTTTTTACTTTTAGCATTGATAATGATTTAAGTTCACAAAATTTTTTTGGATTAAAATTTTTAGTTTTGCTACTAAATGAGTAAGACGTTATGAAAATGAACGTTGAAGGGAAAAGAGGATGACCCTAAAAGAGATGATTAGATATGATTGAGAATGATTTGATGGATGTTGGTGTGTGCCTAGAGGATGTAGAAAATTGTGATGAGTGGAGGTTTCGGACAAAAGTGACGGACCCCAAATACTTAGGCGAAAGGCGAAGTAAAAGAAGATATAGTTTTGTTGTTATTAAAGTTAACTTGGAAGAGTTTTTCAATCATTTTTCATACAGAAGTTTCTTGCGATAGGAATTATCTAAAGTTGATTTTTGTTTATGTATATTTATTCGATATTTAACCATTATATATAGTCAAACAACTGTACATTTTGTAAAAATCGATTTAATTAAAAAAAAATATTTGAAGAAAAATTTTTTATTAAAAATTTGTACAAAATGAAATTATTAGTGAAGTTTTATACATCAAACTGTGTAAAGTTATTTAAGAAATGTATGCATTTTACCAAGAACTAAATAGAAATCGATACGTGTTACTATTTTTGATGTTGAACTTAATTGAAGTAGGAGTACTAAAAGAGTAATCAATAAAATAATTTATGATTATGATTACCTATTCTTTAAGTATTGTTTAAAATCAAATAAACTTGACATTTTTTATAATATCTAGATTTTATAGTAATTTTAATACTAAAATAATTTGTCACTTAATGTAAATTGTACTACCAAGGTCGTGGTGGCGTGGTACAATTGAATTTTAACTTCCGATCTTCATTTTTATTTTAAATCACTAATTAGCACATCTGTGAAAGCAACCGAGAACATATGTTGTTCTTCTCACTGCCTCTTTAGAAAATAATTGAGGAATAAATAGACCAACAAGAAAAGAAAATGTTCATGTTTTTGCTTGCTATTTACCTGTTGTTGTCGAAGGAAATTAATTGTTGAGTGTCCAAGAGTTGGTAAATTTAGTCCTATAGGTGTACTTACTTTCAAACTTCGACAGTCAACAGTTACTTACCATGAATATTTTTATTTTTTATTTTTCAAGTGTTTTCGTATACTCTATTACTTATTTAAAACAAAATAAAGGAGTAAATGTGTTCATTGACTACAATACCTATTTCTATAGTGTGTTTTGTTTACTATGCAGCCCAACTGTGTAGTATACTTTACTTCAAAATATAGTATACAAAATTCTTCATTGTTTATGCATCTTAATTCTTAAGGCAACAAAGCAACACTACTATTGGCTACTAACTACTTACTGACTTTGTTGAGGCGTAGTTAAATATGATAATTTATATTGGGCAGATAAGTTGTATAGAAAGAAATATTGAATATATGCAACATAGAGTTTGTATTATAATAGTCTTAAAAATATACAATAAATTATGTTATTTTTATAGGTACATAAATTATTTAGATATTATTTATTATTTCATAAAATTATCGTTAGATACCTATTAAATCTTTTTAAATTGTTAAAATCCGAAAACTAGTATAACTAAGTAAACTATATTTTAAAATGTGTTAATGTTGTCTTGTATTGTACGTGTTATTAATTTAATGCGAATAGCTTTAAATCTAAAGCATGTAACTATCTACCTATTTATTTTAGTTTACATTTCTATAAATCGTATACAACAACCACAATCCACGATATTATTTATAGTAAAACCTCGATAAGACGAAATTTTAGCAAGACCGGAACCCCATAAATACGAACAATTTTTTTAGCTCGTTTCAAATACATAATGAGTTCATCCCGCCAAGACAGAAACCTCACTAAGTCAGAAATGGACATGTTTCAGTATTAAAATTTGCTGAAAACTCCCACTAAGCCGGAAATATAACATGAAAAGTTAAACTTAAAATGACCTTCAATTTTATTAACATATTGTCAATACCCATACCCCGACTGAAATTCAAGTTCTTTGTTGCTATTAATGTTGACCCAGAAGAATTTCTTCACTTCGATGACCAACTTGAGACGCAGCAAATCCATGATTCGGCTATATCCGTGGTTTAGTATCAAGGTGGAAAGGACGAAGAGAGACTGTCAATGACAAAAACTATGAAGTATCAGAAAATCTGATTAAATATAATAATACAAAACTGCTATCTCGAGGAACCATTATATAAATTCTCCCTAATAGTATCCAATACCGAGGATTTGATTTCAGGTACTAAAGTGCGTGTGTAATCTAACGCAATATCTTTCGAAGTAAAAAAAAGTAAAAATGAATCACTGAATTTACTCAAAAATATAAATTTGATCATGTAAGTATACTTAGAATTTTCTTTAAAAATATATTAATTATCTCAAAAACGTTTCAGTGGGCACGCTTTTATTAATGAAATTGATTTATTATCTATTGTCCAACAGTTTTTTAATTTTGAATGTTTAACACATTATTATTATGAAAACGAGTTTTTATATTGAATAAATATGTTGGTACAAGGAATTATATGTATCATACATATAACTTACATTTATAAATTCCGCACCCTTATAATTTAATTGATAATCATTAAAATTCAGTTACTTTTTTTATTCATAATATCAAGTTTTTCTATGTATGTTACCGGCAGTGTTGAATTTAGACATTCTATAGAATTCCTTGTACTGTTTGGCAATGTATTAAATTTTAATTGATTTTTATATTAAACCTAGGTAATCTATACAATTCCTAAGATTTCTATAAAATACCAATGTCATATTAGGTAAAGTATGAAATTTAGAATATGATTTAATCAAAATATGTTTATTATTTATTTATTGCAGCATATAGTTGATGCATGACATTTTGAACTGCATAAACATTGTTTTTTTTTACATATACATTTTTTGGTTTGACATTTTGATTGCATGTGTATTTTTAAAATCTTGTCCAGTTACCATATACTGTTAGGTTGCTATTGTCTGTAAAGCAAATGTACTTTCCACTGGAACTTCGCCAATCGGTATTAGATTTTTTTGACATATTGTAAATTGAGTTGAGACCTTGAGTATAAAGACTTTAAAAGCCCTTCCCTAGTTCTTAAAGGGTAATACCCATCAACTGTTAGTTGAAATAATATAAAAAATCTAGTATAAAAACCAAAATTTCAATGCCAAATAATTAAATTAAAATAATAATTGTCTAATATTTTTTAACGGTACTCATAATGTGTTCTATATATATATATATATATGTACGTGGTACAATATCTTTGATCTCATATCAGTGATATCAAGTGATAAGTGCTTGAAATTTATAATTCTAGAGTTAAAAATAAGTAATTACATTATTCCAAAATAGTGAAATCAGATTCTGTAAATATTAAAACTATTATCATACATTTTTATTTCAATTTAATTATTATTTTCAACTAAAATCAATTTATTTTTTTCATTACCTAGTTTTTATTTTCATGTGTTTTACCTTTACGAAAACTTTTGCAAAACATTGACCTTGAATTGAAAGAAGCATTTCAATCTTACTGAAAATACTTTTCTACTGCTCTACGCTGTTATTTGGAAATCTATGATAAAAATTAATTTTAAAATTCACTATAACTGTTAATAATAGCAAATAAGCAGCAGTGCTGGCGCTATAATTTTTGAGGCTTTGTAGAAATTACAAACGCGAGACTCCGGATCTGAATATACTACAAAGTAGAAGCGTGAGGTCCAAGAGCCGATCCAAAAGTGCGAATCATAGTGCGATTGCACTTTTTGCACACCGCTTGCACCGGCACTGATTAACAACATTTGTTAATTTTTACATGTTGTTATTAAATTTATTAAGTTTAGATAATGATCTTTATAGTTTTACTTTATTATTATGATTTTAAATAAAGTAAATTTTTCATTTTTTACGAATCAATGAGAAAAGGGGTGTATCAAGAAATTTAATTGTGTTAGGTAATGCATTTACAAAACAATAGATATTAATTGAATTATAATAAATGCTAGCTTAGTAATAATAGTTCCAATTTATTAATTTAATTGTATTCGTGTATTTTAACCATTCTCAAATCGTAAAGTTTTATTCATATTATATAAGTATACGGCATAATTGAAAAAAGAAAGAAGAAAATTCATTTATTATTTATCATATTCATAAACTATGAACTGTAGTTATTTTCCTTTTGTGTTCTTAAATTTTTTGAATGAAAAATTTCACTGTGGATTCATTAAATTAAAGTAGCACTTATGCGGTTATTGTAGTAAACGTATAGTAAATCTATATAGGTATACTTGCTTGAATTGGATGGCTATTAAACATTATATTCATTGAACGAATAATACAAATGTTTCCGAAAAAATACCTTTGTAATGTCCATACTATCTGTATCGTATTAGTGTTGATTATTCAATGAAAGTTAAAAGGGTTATTGGTTACATTGAAAAAGGCTTTAATTTTTTATAATTTATTCTAAAAATAAATCTGTTGTATATATAAGAAATTTTTTCGTATTTTTAATATTTTTTCTAATACACTTGAGTAAATATAAAAAATCTATTTTGCAGAATAAATAAAATATTTCGTATTTTACTCTTTTTCTTGGAAAATTACAGACTTACGACAATTTTTTTAAATATATATTTTATGAGCAAAATTAAAATATATAATTAACCTTCTATACATTTTTTCGCTAAGTACTATAGTTTTTGAGTTAAATTAATAAAATTACCCTCTATGACAAATTTTCAACCCTCTTGAGGCACGGGAAGGGGTGAGTTATCATAACCAAATTTAGTTTCAACTACTTACTGATTATAATGAACAAAATGGCGGGTACCTGGTTCGACAATTTGAAAGTTAAAAAATAAGGACCATCCTAATCTGAATATATAAAACAGTAAGCTGATTGACTGCTATCAACGTATAGCTCAAACCATTGGACGGATCTGGCTGAAATTTGGCATACAGATAGCTATTATGATGTAGACGTGCGCTAAGAAAGGATTTTTCGAAATTTTGAATTTAAAGGGTTGAAATTGGTTTAATATTTTTTGACCAGGTCGATAACTGTGCTATTGAAAATGAATTATATTAAATAAAACTATTAAAAAATTATTAAAAAACTATTAAAAACTATTTAAAAACTATTAATTTTATTTTTGGTAGTAAATAACGGGTATTGCATAAATATTAAACAAAAAGATCCCGCAACAGGTGCCAAAACAAATAAGAATGTTAGTTCAAAAAATTATTATGCATATCGGTTGATGATTAGACGCGATCAGGACTAAGTTATTTTACGATGCATAAGCTTTGTCAACAATTCATGGTCGAAATATATATAAAGATAGATAGCGAACGATTTCGATACTTCGATTTCGATTCAATCAAAAAAAGCTGCGTGCAAAAGATTCTCAAAATAATTGTTAGATAATGGAGATGGGAAAGTTACTACAGATGAAACGGGATGTATAAAATTACCGAACGATTTCTGCACCATCATTTATTCGCAAGATGCTCTCATTGACCAGATATGTCCCAGTGTACACAGACAATACACAAATCATGAGTGGCTGGCAGAAAGAGCAATTTTAGTAGCAAAAAATGTGGAGGTCAACGAATTGAATCTCAAGATACTGAAGTTGTAAATTATCCAACAGAGTTTTTAAACTCATTGGATTTACTAGGCATGCCACCGCATAATTTACAATTGATCATTACAATTTACCATCGATAAAATACCTCCTTCAGAGTCATTTAAAGTTGTAATACATGCAGATAAAAAACCACCAGAAGAACATAGAGGCAGGTATAATGCACCAACGGCAAATGAAGTTGCTTTAGTGTTAGTAGATCAGCAGTTTGATCGAAGAGACATCATCCTCGAAAACCAAAGTAACTCACTTCACCGTATCCGTGAGATACATCGAGCATACGACGCACTGCAGTATCCTTTAATGTTTTGTTGGGGGGGATGATGGGTATGCAATCAATATACCACAACGCGATCCAAAAACCAAGTTACCGCTTAAAAAAACTATCTCTGCATCAAGTTTTTACTCATATAAAATAATGGTCAGAGAAGGGGAAGACAACTATTTAGTTAATTATCGTTCTCTTTTCAGTCAATATTTGGTAGATGAATACGCCAAAATTGAAACTGAAAGACTAAATTACATCAAAAACAACCAAGCCAAATTGCGTGCAGATAGTTATATTCATTTAAAAGATGCGATTGGATGACGAGACATAGAAGCTAATCAGTTAGGCCAAATGGTTATACTCCCGTCAACTTTTACTGGTGGGCCAAGGTACATGCACGAAAGAACACAAGATGCTATGACCTACGTTTGACATTACGGTCGTCCTGACCTTTTTATTACTTTTACATGTAATCCTCGCTGGGAAGAGATAAAAGAGCTCTTACTTCCCGGTCAAAGATCATATGATCGACATGATATAATTGCAAGAGTGTTTCGGTTAAAAGTTAAAAAGACCATGAACTTATTGACAAAAGGTAAAATATTCGGAGAAGTGAGATGCTATATGTATTCAACAGAATACCAAACTGTAGAGAGGTTCAGGTAGTTGTAAGCTATAACTTATCGAATAGGTTATGATAATAACTAAATTAATATGTATAAAATATTATTTCAAAAATCTTAATTAATTTAAATTTTAATAGATTTAACAAAATTTAATCTTTTAAGGTTACATACATTTATATACTTAAACCCGGCAACGACGGGTAATTCAGCTAGTATATATATATATATATATATATATATACGGATACAGTTGAATATCTAAAAAATACTCTTCGACTTTGTACTTATACAATTTATTTACCTGTTGATTATTTTAAATTCTTTCCGATGCGAGATGAGGTCATACAATAATTTAAACTTGTAACTACTTTTACAGGTTGAAGGAATAACGTTCCAGTGTCGAACCTAATGACTCAATTAAAAATTGGGCAATGTATAAATACAATAAGATAAGTAATGGAGTTTTTCAAAAAATTGTTGTAGTGGTTAGAGTGGTCGGTTAGAAAAGAAAATTTATTGCATTATGTTTTCACGGGTTTACCGAAAGTGGTCAGAAAATAAAAGAAATAGAAAACGTGTTTCAAACAAAATATTTTTAAGGTAATCGTGCTTTACTTGCAATTTACTGGCTGATCTTAATAATATAATACTATAATACTGACATTACTGTGTACTGAGATAAATAAAACAAGACTTCTATTATTACCATTTCAATTACTTATTTACTTCATTCATTCAGGATTAAGTATTCAAAATCCAACTAATAAAACAAATATTTTATTTTATTATGAAATTTATCTGCCGTAGAGAACAAATCCAGTAAATACTCGTATGTCCTAATAGTGCTCAATGTAACCACAAAGTGAAATTATGGTATAATTATCATTGTTTTATGGTCTAGATACAGAATCTAGGGTTAGGTTATTTTTAGTACTTGGATTGAGGAGATGGGATTTCAAATCATTTCTTAAAAATGAATAATATTGCTATTATAGGGGCAGGGTCTAACCCTTTTTTTTTAGTTATATTGTCTTCTTAATTTTATTTATTCAATTCGGTCTTGAGTCGTAAAAATTTTTATCGTTATTTGAAGAAAAAAAATATTTCATTCAAGTATATTCGTTGATATCTCTAGTTTTCTTTTAAAAATAATTCAGAACAGTGTTCATTATTAAATTATTTCTAACCTAAATAGGATTTTCTTTTCAATTCTCATAGTTTGAATGCTTAATGATTTGTTTCGAGTGATATCTAAATATAAGAATAGTATTTTGGAAATATAAATAAACGATAACTATATGTATATACGGAATCGCTTATTATCACTGACGACAACGTAGAAAGCTTTTTCATATTGCAAATAATTGTCACGTGAATTATTTTAAAAGTATAGGGGGATTAATTTATTTACGAGATGATAAAAGGAGAGTCGAAGAACAAGAATTTTTTAAGAAAATTAAAAAGTTTTTATGGACTATGGTATTAGAGCTTGTTTGTTTATTTAACGATATGTAAGTCATATTGTTAAATAGAAACATAAAACAGATGAGAACTTGTCTCTCATAGTTTTAATTTTTGGACTATCTAATTTTAAGCGCCCCATACACAATAATATTCATCGTATGATAGATTGTTCAACTTTGTTTGATACTATTATCGTAACGTGTATGGTATTTTAGTAAAACGGGCAGTACGACGAGTTGAAATTTGAATGAGCTACGAGTATCTATCGTACGACAAGTACGTCATTCAACAAATCGTAACATGTGTGGACCTTCGTACAATAGGTTTGATTAATTTAATTATCGATTTTAATTATACGTCCTGTCGGCTGTTGAGTATTGAGTCGTTTAATTATGACGTTCCTCTACGATGATAAAGATGAGTTGTACAACTTGTAATACGGTAAATTTTAGAATGTGTGTGGTAAATCGTGTACTCCTAATTGGTACGACTAGTATATACAACCAGCGTGCAATCTGTCGTACGATTAATTGTAAAGTGGATAGGACGCTGTAGTCATAAATAGTAAAACAATTATGTAATGCTGGATTCACACTGTTGCGATTTCTTTCATTCTAAACTTGCTTGCAGTGTATATTATACAAGAATACGCATAATAATTAGCAAATTATTGTTCACACACATTAACTCGTATGTTTGCAAATTATATATCTTTGTATGCATTTAAGTATTGTTTAGTTTCAAAAGTGATCTGATTGTGAGTGGAAGTTTAGTGTTTTATTTAAATTGTTTTTTTAACGAGACAGTAAAGATTCAATAAAAAAAGTAATATTTATAATTTTCGATGTGCTTCGCAAAGAAATCTTAAAAAGAAACAAAAGGCATTGGAAAAAAGATTATGGGTTCAACAATTTATAAATAGAAAAAATAGAGTTGGCATCAAATAGTTTATGTTTTAAATTAAAAAATTAAGATACATCGTCATACAAAGTTTTTGAAAATGGATAAATATCCTATTCAATATTTGTGTATTATGAATTGATATACAATTGAAAAATTGCATTCAATTTCTGTCCAACATGTCAGACTATTTGCAAATTTGAGCATGCAAGAATATTCATGTTTATTTTGATGGTAACATTTGTTAAATTTTGTTCTTGCACTAGAAAAATACGTAAGTGGAAAAAATAAATTGCAACAGTGCGAATTCGGCTTAAAAAGAGTTAGAATTTATATTGAAGAATATGACCGTTACCTTATACTAATATTTTATATTTTTCTAATAAGTTATATTACCATTCTAATCTGCAGTTAAAAAATCAAACTGACTTAGACATTGAGAAGACATTGATTTAAATTAATTTAAATTAAATGTCTACATTTTTACAGATATATTATTGATCAAATACTGTTGCTAATAATTAAAATCGATTAAAATTAACAAGTAAAAATTATATCAATATCAGTAAGATAATTATGAATTGAAATAAAATTATATTATTGACGAAATACTATTTAAAACAGTGGTTTCTAACCTTTTTGGCACTACGGACCATTTAGAGAACTATCAATACTTAACGGACTTCTTCAATTGTAGGCCATATTTTTCTTATAAACAAGAATCATTTATCTCAAACAATTTCGAGTTTAGATTTTGAACAAATAAAAGAAAATAACCTTATAGCAGGTTTATAATAATGTTTATACTTGTTCAATTTTAATTAAAAGCTTAAAATTACTAACATATTAACAAAAATTAATATTACAAAAAAAATGTACATCATATTATTATATTTATTAATAAGTAAATTACAATTATAAAATCAATTAAATGTGATTTTTGGGTTTGCATTTTCTTATCTATCAGAGATTTTCTTGGAAGAATACTACTCAAAGCTACACGCATGTTTTTAATGTCCTCTAATTGATTTCTTTGTTTATTTGTAATGTAAAGCAGACCGAAAAATTTGATATATGCATCGTCATATTTCCATAATTTCTTTCAGAACTATTTAATTTAACTGTTAAATTTTAACACAAAAAATGTACAAGAATCACTAACAATAAAAATGCATTAATAATTAAATTTGTACGGTATTAAACTTTGAACACGACTCTTATATTCTACCGATAATTTAAATGACAATATGTTATATATATGTATCATATGTAAGTAAACGACGTAATACACATAATTGTAGGTAATTGTGTAGCACACCAAAGGAGAAATGAAATATTTTTAAATTTTGTGGGTACGGTTTGCGGGTCATAGGTTGAGAACCATTGTTTTAAAATCAATGATTATATTTAATCGACATAAATAAAGGTTAAATACTAGAAATCGTTTTTGTGTTTTTGGTAATTACATAGTAAAATGTATTTAACTGATTAAATGTAAGATAATAATGATAATTAATAGTAATAATGTAAAATGTAGTTAACCGATTTAATCAGTTAGTTGAGTTATAAATTAATAACTATGGGTAGGTAATAAGATCTTGGCAGTACTAGTATACTGTAATAAAACACACATTCATATACCATGCTTATAATTCTCCGTGCATAAAATTAAATAGGCATTAGCAGGATTAATTTTAATTACAGTTTTTTATAATTTATTTTTAATCATTTATCAGTATGAATGTATTGTACATTAAAAATCATAAAAAGTGAAAAGAGAAAAATAAAAAATGTAACTATTAGCTTCGTTTTAAATTAACTAAAATGTAAAAGCAATTCACTATTTTATTCATAATATGAATGACTAAAAGTAATTTTTTGTTTTCACATCAACAAGAATAAATTATGCGTTTTTTTTTCGTATAAAATATAGATAAATAACTAGATGGCCTAAGAAATTCGAAAAAATAATTTTAATAAAATAATAGCTAATAATGCCGAAAATCTTGCAACTTTCCAATATTCTTTTTATGAATTTTACGTTGTTTTCTGTGATTTTTCTAAGTTGCTTCACGAATATACACAGGTTCATGCTTCTGAGAAGTCTGTATGATATTTTTAATGAAATTGAAAAATTGAAAAATTGTAAAAAATAAAAAAGATTTCTTATTATACATCATATATACGTAAAAGTTGGTTTTAATTTCATTTTTAATTAAATTATTCCCAATTGAAATTGATACGATTACTTAAAGTGTATATATATTCCTATTGTAGTACAATATTTTTTTTTATTAATTCTATAAAATTGAGAAAAGGTAATCATATAAAGTATGTATGTATTTCACCACTGACTGCGGAAGATCTCACGAAGACATCGGACAAATTTTCAGTTGTACCAGAAATCACATGTTGTAAATTTTTTGAAAAGATGCTTTCACCGTCACAAGTCTGCTGAAGATGTACCTCGATTCAATCACTACGTTGCAAACATACGCCTTCTTTTGCGCAGTTGACTATGGACCTTGGGAAAATTATATGTTACGTCACGTTATCTGTCAGACGAGTAAAATATGCAGTAGGTGTTATCTGCTTTAACTATGTATTATTTATAAAATGTTTTTATTATTATATTTAACTATATTATTATGTACTTTAATATTATTGACATGATATGAAGTATAAAAAATATGTCATCCCGTTTCTTATCATTTCGGACGGCTCCAAATCTTTAATATTTTAACACTCCTTTTTTACCGTAAATTTCCATACGCATTAAGCTTTGATGATTTATGATTTATTTTGTATAAGAACGTAAATACTGTATGTTCTATGATGTCGATAACCTAGTATATATTAAAACCGTTACACGGGCATTTTTTTTATTTTATATTCTTATATGCGTCTGTAAAATGTTAACTTAAATTAGTTCTGAGATGACTGAAGCTCAGACTATTCAAGATTTATTATAAATTTATTAAATAATCAAAATATGGGGACTGACGGATAAGACTTGTTCAATCAAAAAAGTTTTGCAATGCATTTTATTAAACTGTAATTGATTTATTGTTTTTATTTTAATTCATAAGGGTTAATATAATGACATTCCTGTTTAGTACGTTAATAATAATGTACTCCTAATATATTTTTTTAAATATGTTTGGGTGTACTATAAGCTATTGAATTTCATTTTACAATATTATGTAGGTATACCGTTTTTGTCGTAGCGATTGTTTAATGCCCGCATTTCTGTTGTGTGGCAATATGGGTGACTCAGTGCGTTCTTTGTTTTCTATTTTTTTTTTAAGGGGTTGTGCTTACAAATAAATATAACATTGTATTATTTTTAATAAAATTTTACATGGTGAACGAAATATACTTCTACGGATCATATCAAACCGAATAGTTTTAGTGTAAAATTGTGATTTATCATTATATTCAGTAGGTTTTTGATTGAAATTAAAGTGTATTCATTCTTTAGGTTAATATTTTAATGTTGTATTATTCCACTACACATGTTATCGAATGCACGTAGATATGTCTCTGATTTAATGTATTAGATATTAATTGATTTCTTTTATAAGCTTGATTCAGCTAAGATTAAGAAAATTAAGTTATATTATTATCATCGGACAATATTTTAAGAAATAAATTTGTTACTGGGCCAAATTGATGAACTACTCAAAAAAATTTGGATTGTATTCTATATTCATAAATAGATTTTATTTAATTGTCAGAATAGAATCCGTTGTTGGTAACTGCGATGTGAAAATATTGGACGAAACATACTTTATTTTATGTCAATTTTCTATTAGAATTATCTAATAAAAATAAGAAATTAGTTCTAATTCTTATGCAATGTGAGTGTTTATCATTGCCTCTGTACGTAGAAAAAGTTTCAAAGGAAAATTACACATGTTTGTTTCGGGTTTTTTATTTTAGAGTGAGTACGCGATACCCGAAGGGATCTACTCTACTGTTTTTCACTATATGACGTGTACTTTTTTAAAATATTTAATGATAGCGGGATACCATGGAGTAGTTTTTCATTTCACTTTCTTTCGTCGTTATAATATATACGTGAATTATTATTTAAATCAAAGGATCTTTCTCATTAGTGTTTACACGACGTATTTATATTTTGTACTCTGAACACGTCATGCGGTGAAAATTGTTATTTTTACTGGTTCGAGACCAATGAAATATTCTTCAACTTTCACTATAAATGTATAAAATCTTATACCTTTATTTTCATTATGTCGGATTGAAATGATTATATACCAGGAGAAAGAATATTAGTGTAATATATTATGCTGCTGTGTGCGATGCTTCCTGCAGTAATATATTTTATATACTTAAGCATGCGTGTACGTATAACAATGAGTCTACCGATTAACTTTTTTAAAGTGTTCAAACTCTTATCAAAATTACATTAAATCAATTACAAACTCAGACAAATCTTTATGGAAGGCAACCAAAAATCTTCTTAAGGAAAAAAACATTGTTCCTCCTCTACGTAACCCTGATAACTCATATGCTATATCTAATATAGATAAAGCCAATCTTTTTGCTACGCATCTTGCAAATAACTTTTCTCCACATCCAGATATAAATATATTAGAACACACTGATCATATAAAACAATCTTTAGACACCTCTCTCCCTATGTCCTTTCCAGCTAAGCATACATCCCCTTCAGAAATTCTATTCATAATCAATAAACTACCAAAAAACAAATCTCCTGGACACGATCTCATCACTAACCTAATAATCAAAAATTTTCCAAAAAAGGCAATAATTCTTCTTACCTACATATACAACTCCATACTACGTCTATCATACTTCCCAGCAACCTGGAAACATTCCATTATAATACTAATTCATAAACCTGGAAAACCTCCAGAATCTCCCTCCTCATATCGGCCTATTAGTCTCCTCCCTACCCTCTCTAAAATCCTTGAAAAAGTTCTCCTTAAAAGAATCTACCCAATTATTAATGATCTTAATATAATCCCTAATACGCAATTCGGCTTCAAAAACAAACACTCAACTCTACACCAAGTGCATAGAATAACTGATATTATCTCCTATTCTCTCGAAACAAAAAATCATTGTGAAGCTGTTTTCCTCGACGTTGCCCAGGCGTTTGACCGAGTGTGGTTAGACGGACTTCTCTACAAACTCCACTTCCTTCCGGCTCCTTTGTTTATTATACTTAAGTCCTTCCTAACCAGTCGCACTTTTGCAGTCCGCTATTTAGATGATATATCACATTCACATCATATCACTGCAGGTATACCTCAAGGTAGCATCTTAGCTCCGACTCTTTATAACATCTTCACCTCGGATATACCTCACTCTAACGACACTTATATTGCCACATTCGCTGATGACACTGCTATAATCTCCTCTCACTCTGACCCCGATCAGTCCTCCAAACGACTCCAGGATCATCTGATACAGCTCCAAAGCTGGTTCCGCCTCTGGAGAATAAAAATTAACGAATCCAAATCTAGCCACATAACCTTCACTCTACGCTCTATTAACAGTCATCCCCTATCCATCAACAACAACATAATCCCTCAACAAGACAATGTTAAATACCTAGGCATCCACCTTGACAAAAAACTAAATTGGTCAAATCATATAAAAATTAAACGTAAATCTTTAAATTTACGTCTTCATTCTCTTAGAAATCTATTACGCTCCAAAATTCCACTTAGAACCAAAATTCTAATATATAAACAAATCATAAGACCAGCCATGACTTACGGCATTCAAATTTGGGGAGCAGCTAAAAAGTCAAATATTAACATACTCCAATCCTTCCAGTCTATAAGCTTACGCGTCATCACAGGTGCTCCTTGGTTCGTCAGCAACCAGTCCCT
Source organism: Sipha flava (assembly GCF_003268045.1). NCBI lineage: Eukaryota > Metazoa > Arthropoda > Insecta > Hemiptera > Aphididae > Sipha > Sipha flava. Next base: position 3,432,020 of record NW_020273306.1, read on the forward strand.
CCATAATGACCTGAACATCCTAACTCTTCCTGAATTAGCCTCTCAATCCTACAAAAAACTACACACAGCCATAATTAATCATCAAAATCCACTTATCTCCAATCTCCACTCTTTAACTAACCCCATAATCCACTTCGTCGATTAAAACGACGTTGGCCCAGAGATCTACTAATCTAAATTAACATTCTGATGAGTAGAATGACTTTTTGAAGTGGTGTCAATGGACGCTCCCTTCTCTCAAGCCTTCATGTTTTTTTTTCGTTTTTCGTTTAAGCTTTCACAATTTACTTATTGTATTATAATATTCTGTATACAGATTGTAAATATTCATTAAATAAAAAAAGTGTTTTAAACATTGTATTATAACACCATTATCTCGCACTACTTTAAAATAATATATGTCCTCGTTGGACATCTCGCGGTACTTATAAATTATTTATCAGGTATGCTTAAACAATTTCCAAACTTTTTTAACACGTTGTGTGTGTGTGCGGGCAATTAAAATAATGGAATAGAAAGGGGTTGCTCGGATTTGTAATGTACACTGCAGGCACGTTAACGCTTTTAGATAGTTTTTATCGTTCTCTATAATGTTCTATATATGTGTGCGCACAATGCTTTTGTTACGGATGCCTTGTATCCAGATAATTACTAATTCATCCGAGTCGCCGTTCAACGTCAACTGGTCGACTATACAATATTATATCGTCGTGTCCAATTTAAATGCCACCGGGCGTGCATTAAAATCTACCTCCTAGTTAGTTTTAATTTATACGATAACATAAACGATATGGTTAATCCCACTTGACTGAGTTTTCAAATAGAATCGAACCAACCACGTTTTATAACCACCATCGGTAGCGACTAAACCTAACCTATCGCTTTCGAAGAAGTAAATTATATTAAGTATTTGAATTTTTCATTCGTAGGTGTGCAGAACACCAAGCAGAATACTTAGGTTTTCGTGTGTTATAAATATTAGTATTTATATGATTAATTAATGATAGTACTCAATTCGTAAGTTTCTATCTTGGTATTGATAAGATACTTAAAAAACTCAAGTAATAATTCAATATCGATTAACAATAAATAATAATAATCATAATAATAGTTTGTTGCATTAAATTTGATTACATTTCATAAAGAACCATTAAATAAAAAAATAATGGTTGTATAATAATAATAATAATAATAATAATATTAATTAGACGATAAGGAAACAATCTAAACTTCGAACATCCTAATTCCTTATGATTATTAATATTTTACTTATCATTATTATGTTTGTACTAATTCTTGATATAGAAGTATAATAATAGAACGATTGCATGTACTAGAGTTAATTTAAATACTATTAATATAATTTCGTAGTCGTTAGATCCCGAAAGGTATTTTTATCGAACGTCAATTGTATACTTTTTCTATTAGTAATCAACAGACAGAAGAAATTTATTTTTACTTACAAAATTATTTCTTAAAGTAAAGACGTATTACATAAATTTAAGAATCCTTCTATTTTCAGTATGGCTAAATAATGAAATTATTAAATTTTATGTTATATCTAGAGACATCACAATATTTGAATATGCAACTTAGTGCGATGATGTAAACCAACTACATAAACATGGACCCACAACAATTTAATGGCCGAATTATTTTTTAATAATCCTTAAGTTAATTTATAATTTTTTTATTTTGTTATTTATTTAGTTTATTCATGAATTAAATAAGTAAATTTCATATTTGCAAACTATGTCTTTGCTAATTTATAAGATGTTAACATATTTGTGGCGTTGAGAAATAATTTGAATAGATTTTATATTATTTATAATTTATTTTATTAATTTAGTAAATGATATATTATATATTTATATAATTTCTTGTAGTAGTTATTGTGTAGAATCCGCAACAAAAAAATGTTTTATTTTATGCAATTATAATAGTAAAATTAATAAATAATAATCCATATTTATTGTCGATGTTTATATCGAAATTTTAAGAAAATCAATTCCAAGAAACTATAGCATTTTTTTTAAAAAAAAAAAAAACAAACCATAATATAACATTGCATAGTCAAAATCATTATGTTTCGAAATAAATTAAAATAAAATAATAAATATATATTAATTTAATTACTTAGATATTTTAAACTCTTAAACTTAGAAATCGATTAATTGTTCATGAAAAACTTGTATTTATTTTTTCAATTACCCAAATAAGGGTTGTAATGCATTGTAAATCATGTAAAAAATATCTTTTATTTTCCAGGTCTTGTATTCAATATAACACATTACCATAAAAACTTACTAACATACATGTAATTTAACGATTGATATTCTAAAAATTATCAATACTATTTTCCTGAAAATTCTAAAGCGAAAAGTAAAGGAAATTATTTTTATGTCATAATTTTAAACACAATTAATACCTTTATTTAGATTATTTTCACTAACCATGTGTGTAATATATGGTATATGTTTACTAATGGATATAAATCGATTTTTGTGTATACAGATAATTCAAAGTCGAAGTGTGCCATATTCACGGACAGGGCAAAACTCTATAACTACGTGCCTTTTCGTCACGTAGTTTTTAACCTTTTGTTTATTTACTCTTTGAAGTCTTTCCTTTTTTTTATCATTAATTTATAAGGTTTCCACTCTAAATAAAGTTCATATATTTTTTATATCATGTAATATAATATATTATTACGAGGTTTTCACCTTTTTTTTTTTTTATCTTTGAACACTCTCAGACAGTGTATGAACACTCTGAGACAGTGTACATAAACGAAAATGCCCGTAGAATAATTTAAAATACACATTTATATATTTCTCGAGAAGAAAGATGAACGGATGACATTCGGAATAGGACTTGAGATCAAAATTTAAGTTTATACAAATGTAGTTTGATGATATTCTTCCAAAATAGTGAGTATAAAAGCATTTAAATTATAAAGTTGACTTGATGGTAGGTCATTGTTATAATACTCAAATATGTCTACAATAATTAAGTACTTTATTTAAACGATACCTGTTTTTTTTTTTTGTTAAACGCAGTGCTTGGAAAGTTCCTTTAAAAAAGGAACTTGTTCACGTTCATGTTCATCTTGCTAAAAAGGAACTAAATCTTTACCGTTCCTGCCTTGAAGAGAGGAACTAGTTCCTTTTCTCGATACTAAATACAGAATATTTATTGTTCTTCAAAAGTTTTAAAATTGTATTAATATAATTAATTGTATATAATTAATTTAATTAGGTATTATTGTTTTGTTTTCATTTTTTAAATTTGTTTATTTCATACAAGTTAATTTTATATTACTTGCTTCAATTTTCATTATTTTATAATATGTAATGGGTCCATTAAAAATTTGAGAAAATAAAAATATTTTTCAACTCCTGGCTATGGAATACCAATATGTGAAGTCAAAATTGAACACGTGCTTTCATCTGACATGATTATTAATTTGTAACAAGAAGGGCTCGGAAATTCTAGAAAATACATATTATTCTTGGTTCATCCTAGAACATCCAAAGTAAGATACAAATATATTTTAAATTATTCGAATAACATACACAAAATTTAATTTTGCTATTTTTTGCATATATACGGGTTTATAGTGCTATTTTTGGCTATATTTTCACATACTTCAGGAAATAATCACAATTTGTGGATAATAATTATATATACTAATTAATTCATTTGACAATTTTGTTAACAGTTTATAATTTAACCAGTCCAGCCATCTATGAGCCCAACAATTTGTAAAATTACATTTAATTTTTTTTTTTCTAATCAATTTATAATTTTTTCAAGGTAAATGCATATTTTATATTTTTCGTACTATTAATAGCACATATTTTAGAGTTTTTAAGTGCTTATTTAAGAGCTAAAAATTAAAAATGTTAGTGCTACAACTTCCGAGCCCTGGTAATATTTAGTAAGTAATAAAATAACTAGTGAAAATAACACGAAATTAATTTATCAACCTATGTAGGCAGTACTCAGCAGACAATTGATTGTACTGAAAAAGAGAGGCATTGCATTAGCTGTAGCCTGTAGGTACGCTTTTTAAATGGAAAATATACTCATAATAAATTACCAATTGTAAATAATACATACCCGTATCGTCAAGTATTTTTCCAGCCACTATTGATGCCCCGCTAAGAAGGTCGCCGCGACAGAATGGGCATTTTGTAAACATCAATAATTTTATATAAAAAAAAAAGTTTATTTTTAGCTCTTTATGTTTGCTAAAGGAGTTTTAAACTTTTTTCTCATAGTTCTAAAAATGATTTAATTACTTTTATTCAAAAATAAATTAACAAAAAAAGGAACGAAAAAATCATTCATGTTCCTCTAAAAAGAGAACGAAATTCCAATATGTTCCAAAATACGAAAAAGGAACTGCGTTTCTGATAAGTTTCTAAGAATGGAACGAAATCAAAAGAACGAGTTCTTTTGAATGCGTTCCTTCCAAGCACTGATTAAACGAAAATGTAAAAATTTGAAATAAATACAATAAAAAATGAAATATGTATTTGGTATTTAATTTAATGTCGACATTGATCGTTATATCTATTGTTAATTATCAATATTTTTAGTTTTTAAAAAGTTGTGTAGGAATCAGTTGTATGCGCTCCGCATGCTACTGCATTTCAGATAATTTTTCTGACTTCCAACACTTGGCGTACAATATAGAGTTTAAGGAGCAGATCCAAGATATATTGAAAAATTTCACACGGAACTAATTCTAGTGCGATTTTTATTCATAATTATTAGAAAATGATTAAGTAGCTGGATGGTTAATGTAAAAAAACTTGAAAAAAGTATGTTTGTGCAGTAGTTAGGTGGTCAGTGGTTAGGCACCTAAAGTTGAGCACCCATAGCGTGGCACCTAAAGTGCTTAAGATAAGTTCTAGCTCTCCAAAAATATCGAACTCTCTTGATGGTACTCAATTGCTCAGGGAACTGGAAATGTATACATTTTTTTTAAATTATGTTTTAAGTTAGTTATAATATATGTTAAGTACATACATTCTACATCAGCATACAACTATGCATTTAATTATTTTCCTATGCGCACTTTATCGATTTGTTAAGTATTTTCTCAATATTCCACAACATTTCATAGTTATAACTTTATAAGTTTCAAAGTTTGTATTTTATAATATGTATAAGTTAATCCATTATATATTTTAAGAACAAAAAAACTAAACACGTTTTGATAGTTTGACTAACTTTTTTAGTAGACAGTAATAGGATTGCATCTTATTGCAGTATTCTTCAACAGTATACATACAGATATATACATTAAAAAACTGAAACCTAAATAGATTACCCATGTATAGAAGAGAATGTATGTGCTGTTTTCATTACAAATATTATATTATAATGTTTGATTCCAGTTGCTTCAATTATTGCCCATATTCGATGTCGAGATAGAAACAGGTATAGATTAGGATATCAGACATTATTTTAATTCAGCCAAAATTAATCAATTTTTATTTTATACATATAAAATGCTAATTTATTTAATGTCATCATTATTTTTATGTGATTATTAGTTTTGTTTTTTACTTTACTCTATTGATAATAAAGTAATCAGTATGATATGTTTTAAGATGTCGACTTATCGTCAACCTAAGTAGAATCGGAGTTTCAACACTGAATTAATATAGTTACTTAATTGTATTACAATGTGTTACATTTCAAATATGTTAGCGATAACTATTAGTTTATGTTAAATTTAAATTATACTGCATTGATAATTGGTTAAAATTATTTAACAATATAACTGTTTAGTTAAATATTACAATTTGTATTTATATGCGTGTAAATTGTTTACGGAAATTCTTTAATTATTTAATATTTATTTGGTTTTTAGACAGAAAAATGGAAAAAAAATTATTTAACTTTGGAAAAATGAAGATAGTTTAGTTGTAAATATTTAAATCTACCATTACATATATGATACTGATATTCACTAAATTAATTAAAGTTAATTATGCGATTAATGTACAAAACAACGAATTGATTTTGGAATTTACCTTTCAAAGAAAAATATCTTGTCACCAAAGTTTCCGATATATTTCAATATAATATTTTAATTATTTAAAAATGCATTTTAAGTCAGTAGAGTCACTTAATTCGGAACTTTTATCACTCTAAAACTTTTTTTTTTACCGGAAGAATAAATAAATCCCGGACGATTTTCCTATGATCATAAAGAACCTCATTATACTCATTTTAGTCTGTTTAGATCAGTGCTTCTCAACCTTTTTCAAAATGGTGCCCTCCTTAAGAAGCAAAATGTTTTTCAACACCTTACCCCCTTCACTTCATTAAAATTAAAATAGTTTGAATATTTTAAAATGAAATGTTTATAATTGAACAATAAATATATATATACTCGTATATAAATGTAAAATTTATATACTTTTATTTTTAAATTTATTTACTTATCGCCGAAAACGAGCTCACCACCCCTCGGTAAGTCTTCACCGCCCACCGAGGGGTAATATTGCTCCCGTTGAGAAGCATTGGTTTAGATCCAATATGAAATTCAATTAAATTATAAAACTTGAATCTTGAAAACGAACCGACAATTGTACTTGCTTAATGTTCCATGTTTTTTTTTTATCATCAATTTTCCGATTGGTAAACCTATAATAAAGTCTCAACTAAATTGTGAGACCGGGTAGTGCACTCGAATTGAAGTGTTTTAAAAATTCTAGGAAAACAATTTTCGATCATTTACTCGATAGATATTTAACAGTTGGTTTATTTTGAATCGTGTATTCAAGACCTATGAATAGATCAAGAGATATAGCTGTTGAATTGTGAGTTTTTTATAGTTCTAACAATTCTGGAAAATTGAAAATATTATACATGATTATTCGAAAATTTAACAATATGTGTCGGCTTAAGATGTCCGTGTTATCTTACTTGGTTTCATTAAATGTCATAGTTATCTGGACGATTCGCGACGTCTCTGGACGTCTGCATATTAGGATGCAGTTCGTGAAATATCGATTTCACTGCTGCAGGTATATGCGTCGCATACAAAACATATATTATACCAAATGAATGCGGGACGAGCACGATTTATTTGTGCTCGGCAAACCGTCGAAAAGGAAGTAATATAATAATATTTACGTTGATAGTAATAATAAACACACTATGTACGCATTAATAAGCGCATTAAACGTATTATCAAGCGAAATGATAGAAGTGTCGCGTTGTGCGCGCATTGTGTAGTCGAGATTTAAATTTGTCTATACTCGGGCCGTAATGAGGAACTAGCCTGAATAGCCCGGACAGAATGTGTAACCTACTGCCACCATCGACGTCGCCGTAAAGAAAAGGAAAAAAAATGTTTAAAGCCATTTGACGACCCGAATAAATGGATTAGATTAATACGCTTTAGGCAGCAAGACACGTTCTCTCTCTCTCTTTCTGCCCGTCTGTCTCCCCGCGCGTCTAATAATAGAAGATCGCGGTCGACACTAATCGGCTGCTGTAGAGGACGCGACACATGTGCTCTCCACAAGTTCAGAGACTGTCAGCAGGGGCCAAGTGGAATAGGAAAACGTATCGCATCGCGTTTGAACATCTGTTTGCGCCACCTCGTCGAAATCAAAATAATAACAACACAAAAAACAAGCGCACGGTTTCAACCGTAACAATAATAATAATTATATTCAATAGTAGTTTTCGTTTTTTAATCTCATGTATTTCGCGTGTACATACGAGGTATGTATTTATTTTAACTTGAATTTTTTTTCGGTCGATTGTTCAACGTTCGAGTGCCGCCGCCGACAGTAGTTAAAACATAATAATATATCGTCGCGATTTCCAAACGACAAGCCACGTATACGTTTGTAAGGTGTACCAACGCGTTTAAATTCGTCACCGTCGCACAGGAAACGTATTCGGATTGCATATTCAGCGTACACAACGCAACTCTCCACCGACTACAATCACAATAATTGAAAAGGTAAAAAAAAAAAAGTATTGTCTTTAAAACAATAACACGCGCGCTCACCGCCGCAATGAGTGACGATGTATACCGTATTATTATGTATGGATTTGTAATTAATTAAACATTCATTTGACACTCGGAGTTGGTTCCACGGGCTATAGACCCAAGTACACACCGTACATGGTATATCAAACGGATCTATTGTACGTCCGTGTGTAGCACGTAAAGGTTTTAATTATTTTCTCCGCCATCCCCGGCGGTTGAACGTTCTTTAGGCTATTTAACACCGTATTTGCCGCGCGCGTGTATGAAAATGTATAGTGTTACGTAGAGGGCCGAAGTCCAAAAGAGCACACTTTTTGGAAAATAAGCCGAAATCAGCATAAATCGGTATCCAGAGCACAGCAATTACATTTCCAATAAAGAACATCATGTTCTTTGAAATAATAATTTAGAAGAGCACACTGGTGAATTATAGATAGAAGATAACTCATGATATTTTCTTTCTTAAATCACGCATACAATTAGATCCGAACCGCCCGGACTGACCGAATCGTAGAAATAACAAACGGCTGATTTTATATATGATACACTCATACCGAACCGATTGCCCGACTTGAAATTCGGGACGGTTTGTTTTTCAACCGTTAAAACATGTTTGAGTTTATCTGCCGAAAATTAGCGATTCTAAATTAATGTCTTTATTAAATATTTATATACCTAAGAGTCACATCTAATTTTTTTTCGGGCTCAGTGCAGTGGTAAAATTTTAATATCTTACCAAATCGTTTTTGATTGCATTTAAAAAATAGTCGGACGTAGATATATCCATACGAAAGTATTCATAATAATTAATTTTTTAAATAGTGCACACATTTTTAAATTCACCACTATTGTTATGTTGTTACCAAAATTATTACACCCAATATATATTCCACGATTTAATTTGAATTCTTTAAGGAAAAATATCCTATTTATTACCTGAAGAGCTATTATACGAATATTCTATATATTTTTTTAAAATACAATAATAATATTAATTTATAGAACTGCAAACCATGCACTCATTCGTCAACTGTTGAAAAATTATTCCATAAAATATAATACGTGGTTTCTTGTTGTTACTATTACTACATAATATAATAATTTTCTAATAAAATAACAATAATAGTTCGAAACGAACATTTGGGGACAATATCCGAAAAAATTTGGATCTAATATTTTTCGGTTAGGTCGGTTCGGCCAGTTCGGGTCTAGTGTATGCGCAGCTTTAGATTATATATGGAATTCAAATTCAATATTTTCGTGTTATTTATTTTCCTATATCTTTTTCAATTGTTGATTGTTAGTTCAGTTCTATTTTATTCATAAATCATCTGTTTTATTACGCTGGGTTGCTGCAGTTTTAGTTGTCAATAATCATTTTAGAACTTAGAAGTATAATAATAGAAATAATAGCAATAATAACAAGAACCATAGTAATAATTATAATATTCTTATGTATTTTGAAAGAATATGGATTTGAAATTAATATTATTGAACGAAGTTAAAGTTGGTTTGGTTTTTGGTGTGCAAAGTGTAATTTGTACGTCGACGTTTTATTGCATTTTATATTTAATATTAGTAGTGTGTTCTTTTAAACGCTGCCGGTAATAAAATAATATGTTTTCTTTTAAGTGAAGGTTTTCAATGTAGAAAATATGCACATAAATGTGTATGAATAAACGCACGCGAATTCCGAAATGACACAAAAACCATTAAAAAAAGACTAATTTTTAACCAAATTCAACTATTTATGTGTATAAATAATATAGAAATTAAGCTAAGTACATATATGTTTAATTTAAATTAGAATTAAAAACAAACTTTTAACAAGCATTGTTAAAAATATTCCCTTCTGGTATTTTATAATTTATTTAATACGCATTAAATTATTATACTTAATACCCACCGAGAAAAATTATATACGAACTCATTAAGCTGTAAATTGTAATAGTAATAGTGAGTTTATGGTTTTACCCATTTTGGGGTATACACGAAAAAAAAAATAATAATAATATAATAAAAACTTTTGGAACCTTAATAGAAGAAAATATAAAATTACTAATGGTCTATTCGAGTTATTATAATCCGACCCATTCCCAGTGAAGTTAAGACACAGTAATCGTATTGCGATCAGTATCTTAAAAACCGAGTCTGCAGAGTGTGCATTGCACACAGGCCCCGAGCCTCATATTGCATTATAAGGCCTCAAATAACAATGTATAATTTATTTGAATTGATTTATTTATTTTCTTTACCGATTCTCCTTCCTCGCATCTTTTTAGTTTATTGTATTATATTCTCATGCTTAAATCATATTATATATATTATAAAAAAAAAATCACGCAGTAAAGAGATGGTTTCTCTTGAAGTGTGACAAGTGGAAACCAAACATTTTTTATGTTAATTTGGTCTAAATATGGTAAGAAAATTATTGAGCCAAAAATTATTAATTATTATAGGTATTCTTGTATGGTTATAACAAGACGGCGCAACTTGTTACACTTGAAGAGAAACAATCCCTCTACTGTGTGAGAAGCTCCCAGGCAGACTAATCTCGTTGCGTAGAGACCAAAGTTACCCACTTCGATCTTGCGACTTGACGCTGTGTGATTTTTTTTATGGGGATACATTAAGTCACGAGTTCACCAGAATAAAGTCCGAAAAGTCTTGGAATTTAAGCAAGAAATTCATCGAGTCTTCAGTAAACTTGATGGCGCAATGTGTTATCCAGTGATGGTCAATTTTATGGAAAGAATAATCGCCTGTAGTGCTAGCAGTGAGGATTATATGTCCGATATTATTTTACACTTTAAAATTTAATTCTTCCTGAAGAAAATTATGTATTTGTTATGTTTTTTTAATTTAGTTAGCATATTATATTTAGTTTGATAATTAGAACAATTTTTTATGTAAACGACGAATAAGTATGAATAAGTATTTTATGTAATTGAAACAAGAGGATTCGTATTTTTTGAGATGTTTAGATTTAGACTTAATTAACATAGGGGTACCTAGAACATAATGTTTCTTTTCTAGTGACTTGTGTCCGAACATGTATTTACGGAACGGTGTTCAAATTATTAACGCATTTAGATGATAAGAGTATATGTTTTATTTTGCAATATTTTTTTTACTAAAAATAATTTTTAAGTTTTTTATTTCTATCTGCCGTTCTTATCGTGTAGCGAATAGATTAAATATTATAATAATTTATCGTTAAACCACGAACTGGAATTCTGTCGGGCGTGACAATTGCAATTTTGAAATACGTTGAACTTGCAACGCACAATCGAACAGTGAATAAACAGTACAATAATGTCCCCTCATAGCTGTATCCATTTACGTGATCACGTCGAACGATTTTCTTTTGCGGTTCAACATAATCGGAGATTTTCGATTCCAATTTCAAATAGTATTATAGATAACGAGGAAATCGAGAGATGCATGTATCACAACAGTACTGCGGTTTGATTATTATTTCTCACTTTGTTGTTGCAGTGGAAAAAATTTTTCGACATTTTCATGTACCCCACTCGGAAATCCATTTAGTTGGTACTTCAAACACCTGTATTTGGTGTTTTGGATTAAACTCATCTGACGTTAAATGGAAAACTAAGAACGATTCTGGTTATTATTGGTATTCATTTTGAACACGATATACTTATTAAAACTTAATATTTTTACAAACTATTTATTTAAGTCCTATACTATTGACATGAACATACACTTTTCTCTCGTGTAACTTGTGAATTTATTCAACTCGATTTTTTATTGTAATAATATATTCTTTAATCTTGACAACATGTAAAGTATCAATCGTAAGGTCTGGCTAGACATTTTTTTTCTTTTTTTGTGAGCGTTTTAGACAACAAAGTATTTTAATTAATCGTCTTTTGTCCGAAACTCATCTATTATAATGTAATCGAGAACAGAATTTAGGATCATCTCATAGTCATTGTGACATTGCATTATGGCTTATTATATTATTTTCAAAATAAATCCTCCACAATACGTCTGGAAATTACTCTATTTCTGTGTTCTAAATATTTTTTCTATATTCAATAACAAAATTCTATTTTTATAGTGATAACAAACCATGTTTACATTAAAATTTGAAACTCGATATTTCATTGGATACTTTCAGAAACATTTTATTAAGAATGATCTTAAGAATTAAGTTTTATTCAGAAAACTGACCCAAATAGATAACGACATCCAATGTCTGTACATTAAGCTAATTGTATTTTATTTTTTCGTAATTTAAACCTAATGAAATTGTAAAATACAACTAGGGTAACTAAAATATATTTGTTCAGCTTTTAATGCGCATTTAAATGTAAAAATATTAATAGTTTCAAATACTTAAAGTGATAAAAACTTACTAGTATGTATGATTACAAAGTAAACAATATAAATTAGTAATTAAACCGACGTTTGTCACGTGTTTAACTGTGGTATAAATTTGTAACATTGTGATATGATGAAAAACTAAAGTAAAAATGCTAAATAAGTTGCCTATATATACGTATTAAGGAGTATTATAGAATTATTCCATTGAAAAAAAAAATTAGAATTGGAATAGAAGATACTCCCAGCATTTTTATTTATTATAATTTGTGTAATCAAGATAATAAATTAACAAAAAAATAATAAGACTCGAATTATGATAGTCAGATATGTAACTTAATGTTGCATAGTTTTGAATCGTACGGTTTTTTTATTTCTTTATTTTCGTACATTTTTAATCTTTGCACATTTCATGAATTATAATAATTTTTCATTGCATCTGTGTTTAATTTTTTATAAAATATGCGAATGTGTGTGTATGTGTGTATGTGTTTACATGTATTTTTTGATCATTTTTCTAATATGAATTAGTTGCTATACATTTATAGATATTTCAAATTTATTTATAGACACTATATTGTTCACATATTAAAATCTTCATTGTAGCAGTGTTCTTAGGATTTTTATTGGAAGGGGGGGGATATGACAATTTGTTAAAAGATGAGCCGTGGAGGCTAAGCCCCCACACTCTTTTTTTTTTATATAAAAATACCATACATTAAATGAAAATTAAAAAATATTATATTATTAATTAAAACATTGATTTTTGAGTCATCATATCAAGCACTTCTTTGGTATCAATTGGGATTTTTTTATGGATGGCCAACAATGTTAAGCCGTTAAGACGATTCTATGAATGATAACATATTATGAAAAATATGATATTACAATATTAATTTTTTAATTTTTGGATAAAAATTTAGTATACTTGAATTACTTCGTTTCATTTTGATCAAAAATAAAAATATAAGTCAGTCGTCAGTCCTAACTCGTCAATACACTATACAAATCGCTAAAAAGAATTGATATTCACAAATATGTTATCACTTGTATAATCGATGGTATCGTAAGACTAATTTATTGTTTTACATTTTATATCAATATAATATTATATTACAGATATTAATCTGTAACCGTAGTCGGTAATCTGTTATTTGTATACCAATCGCATATTTTCATTGAAAATTATATCTAGTCAAAAAAATATTTATTTATTTAATTTTCATTGAAATATTAAATATCACTTATCACTTAATCATGAAAATCCATCTAACCTACTTACCTAAAAAAAAAAAGGTCATGGAGATGATCTCCCATCTCCCTCATAACTCCCCCCCTCGTGAGAACGCCCATGCTTCACTGTAAATCAATATAATGTAGGTTTCATTGGGAATAATTTTGTACTTTACTCAAAGCATAAAGCCATTTAATAAGCGTAAAAAATTAATTGTGAATCATTTATTTATGTCAATTTTATTGTAATGTTTTTAATCAAGTGGCAAGAATTCCTTGACTTATTAACATCATTCCAAAGAGATTTTTCATAAATAGTATGATGATATTTCGTTATAAATTTTGTTGATAAATATGGTTATAGACTTGGCGTTAAAGCATTTCAAACTTTTGAGTTCTATAACTAGGTCAGTGGTTTTTAAGTGCATGATATGCTTAACAAAGAGAAAAGGAAAAACAACGATTGTTTCTAAATACATTTTTAACACATTTTTTTTACTGCATACTTCTGGTTTTTTAGATCAAGAATATTTTATTTTATTTTAGAGTTAAAAATCTTCTATCCTGAACATAGTACAATTGACATATCCAAAATGCAATCACTTAAGTAAAATTTTCAATTTATCATACTATTTAAGGGCGATTGTAAAGTTAGCTATTGTGACATTTGTTGGATATTAGTATACATAATAAGACTAATAATATTATGAAAAATTGTAATTATTTGAAATATATATATATGTATAAGATGAAAATAAATATGAATGAAAACTTGTAGATGTAAAAACGTTTTTAATATCTATGATTTAACGAGTCATTGTGATTTTAATATAAATAATATATTCGTCAATTGTCAATCTATATCAACTGTTTTCAGGGTTGTATTTCTATCAATATCTTAATAATGTGTATACTTTTATTATTTTCAATATTTTTTATTGCCTATCATTTATAATATGAAGGACAATGGGAAAAAATACCAATATTTCTGTTATTCTTAAATTACGAGTATTAAGTGTAATAAGTATTACTAAAAAGTGTTTATCGAGTATCTATGTATTATATAAATAATTTTATCGTTGTTATATTAATATCTTAAGTAGTAGAATATTAGCTATTACATAGTTTTTGTTTTAAAATGTAATTTTCAGGTATTATATTTCGATATGATTAAACATATGAAACAGAAAATTGTAATTATTATTAAAATAAAAAGTATTTATTTAACAAAAAATAAAAAAATTTCCCTTAAACCGTTTTCTTTAATTTTTTTTTATTTTGACAGTTTTAGTTATTAAAAAATATCGAGGAAATTAAGTAGACGTTTGTCTCTGTGTTCGAGTTAACATTATATTATTAGTTGTTGGCATACCTTGCGTTCCAAAAATATGTATATTAAGCTGGTAATAAATTTGACAGGTAAATTGTGTCCTGATATCCAGACGCAAATCTGCTGTTATAACTATCGATGTGTTTACTAAAATGTGTAATATCTATTTATAACTAATCAAATTTACTATATTGGTCTAATAAATTGAGTGAATCTTATTAACATTATTTTAGCAATAATTGTATCAGTTTTATTTGTATATTATACTCGTGTATCTCAACTTGTTACATTTTATCAGGCTCCAGGTACCAAATAAACCGATTAGAAGAATTTTTAATTTTATACCTAACCTAATCTTTTATTACTCATAATTTATTTCATAACAATATTTTTTTTTTTATCAATATTTTAAATTGTGTGCTAAATAATTATTTTACTTCGATGTTTTTCTTTATCCAATATCCATGTATTTATAAGAAATTATAAATAGTATACAATAGATATTTTTCCGATCAAATTATTTTTGTTTTCGATAATCAGGACGAAACTAGGTTATTAAAAAAATTGTACTGGGGCGGGTTGGTTTGTAAGTAGGTTATGGCTTTTTATCGACCTTTTTGGTCGGGACGCAAGTATTATGCACCGTAATTATTAGTCTTATGTTTGAAGGAATGAAAGGTTATTAAATTATGACATATGAAAATTGCTAGTGACCACTACATTTCGGAACGTTCCTTTGTATTGAAGACATAAATAAGCAAGAAATATGTGTAATCATCAGGAGCATAACAAGGGGGTGATAAGAGGTGCCTATGCTACAAGCGCAATTCCTGGGAGATCACAAAAATGAAAAACTTGCATTTAATGTTAAAAATTACAACGGTCAATGTTGTATATTTTGTTTACAACATTTTTATCATCCTTCATATTAATTTAAGTAATCATTAAAAATAAATGAGGGTGCATTTTGAAGTAATTATCGCTCCGGGCACAATATTTGGTTGCTACAGTACTGGTAATTATGTAGTTACAGTTCTTATTTTCAGATGTAATTTTATGATTTTTCAGCAGATTAATTTATTTCGAACATTTAACCATTTACTTGCTTTTTCGATGACGTGTTCCCTACATATAGATTATAAGTACAGCACCATGCTATTACTTCTTATAAAACTTCGTTAAGTTAGAAAATCTGTGATGTTCTCAAAGATGATCATGAATGTCATAAATATGAAAAAATGTCCATACTTATGCACACTTTGAATGTAGAAAATATGTGATTCTATGATTATTTTATTGGATAAACTATGAAATTCATGAATTTAAATGAAAGTGATAAATTATTAAAGTGTCTTACATTGATACATTTTAATTTTAATTTAAATATAATCGAGAGTTGTTCCAGAAAAATATTTGAAATGAAGTTTGATTTCATCAGTCTCTTGGAATGACAGATTTTCTATGAAAACCTAATATAATCTTTTATTCACTATTTTGTTTATCAATTTCCTCGTCTCTTATACGAACACATACGATTTCGCAGAAATAAAATTATTTCTACAAAATGGCATTTGACGTGCAGCTGACTACAGTTCACATTAAAATACTGAAGTTATAAAATATATTATAGTATATAATGCGTAAATCAATCATCTCTTCGTCATATTTCTTTTGTTTATTTTATTTTATTTATTTTTTTTTTTTTTTAGGGAAGGAAGGAAATTAAAGATGATCTTCTGTGTATATATTTTTATAATTACATTATATTCATTTCTGCCTCCCTTATCATTGTTTAAAATAGTAACAATATTCAATTATCAACCATTATTTTAATTTTAAATTCTCAAAGAGAGTATTTTTCAGAAACTATTGATAAGCATTAATCTAATATCGACCAAATAGGTTATTAATTATTATAATTATACAAAGTTCAGATTAGAATAGTATAAAAGGGTAATTTAAAAAAAGAAGATAAGTAATTTATGTTCCCCTCCCTATTCTGCCAGTCTAAACTTAATTTATTGTAGTTAACAAAGCGTTATAGCTGTTACAATCATTACGTTTATATACATCACCGTTTTCAGAAAAATTATCTCTGAGAATTCAAATACAATTATATCGGTTGTCATTCGACAATCAAAAGTTGGTAATATATAAATAATGTTTCAACATACACGAGACAGGCTGGGCAGAGTAAATATTTTAAATATTGAATATAATTTTTAGTGTTTTTACTATGGACAATAAAATCAAATCAATACAACCTTTTTAAATCGTAACTAACACATTGTTAACAAATCACTCTATCTGTATCCATGTTCAAACTAATAACAGTTATAACTTAAGTATATTTAAGTATTATTTAATACACTAATGTTACAATAATGTTGTATTGTCATTATTCGACTATATATAATAAAAACATTTTTTAAAATCAAGTAGTATCTTTTTAGTATTTAGGGAATAAAGTTGTTCAATATCCAAATGATTGTTATACCCCAGGAATAAAATTATTTACTAAGTTATTTTGTTGTTTGCCAATAGTTTTTGTACGCAATAATTATTTTCGCTGTAATGTGGAATCAATGGATTAATAGAAAATTTAATAACAAAAATGTATAAACAATTACAAAATGATAAGGTAGTAAAGTTATAAATTTATTTTTCACAACATTGGTCAATTAGTGTTCGTAGAAAAATGCAAAAGGATAATATTATTTGTGGAACAGGAAAAATGCATAAAATTAAACGAAATCATTATACTAAAAAAGAGATCCTACGATTACCACCCGTTGAGTATAACAGCTTCCACATTGATTTTTTTTTTTTTAATAAATAACAAGTTGTTGTTTCTATACATTCATGAAATAAGTTGTATATAAGGAACAAATAAACAATAACAATATATTAGTTGTATGCGTTTACAAAATAATAATAATTGCACAACGAATTTGTGGTTAAGAAGAATCATTAAAAGTGCTTAGAGATGTACAAAAGAAATTGAAATATTCTTAAACACGTGACATTATTAAGATATAGGTGTACCACAATTATGTTTAACTATCAAATCCCACGTGAGTTAGTATACACTTGTATAATTTTTGAATAAAACTCAAGTGATGTTTACTACGCCAACTTTTACAATAAAATAACTGCACCTTTCACATTACCAGTGCAAATTGATACTTGCTTGTGTAACCACCGGTTGAGAAGAATTTACATTATTATTTAAAAAATTTAATTTTCAGCGCATAATACTGAATAATTGTTTCAATAATGCAAATACGTTTCAAACACATGCGTATCTTAATTAAATTAATTTATTTTAATTTGTATCTGATGGGCTATATGCTGGGAAAAAGATTTTCTTTACGTATTTAGATAAACATACAAGCGTTACTACCAAGACTGATAGTTAGAAATGTTACACACTTATTGATCTTTCATATTAACACATTGTAATTTTTATCTTATTTAATTTCCATATTTTATTACACAATATCCATTATTTTTTTTTTTTATAT
The DNA here is from genome assembly GCF_003268045.1 of Sipha flava. Taxonomy (NCBI): domain Eukaryota; kingdom Metazoa; phylum Arthropoda; class Insecta; order Hemiptera; family Aphididae; genus Sipha; species Sipha flava. The sequence goes on from NW_020273306.1 coordinate 3,450,483, forward strand.
AGTTGTAATCTAATATTGTTTTAATATGTAAAAATATTGATATACCTATTGTTAATAATGTAATCTGACTATTATGACATATATGAGAATAATAATTAAATATACCTGAAGTTGTTATGCGCATAATGTGTTAATCATGCATGTATGATTTTTTAGAAATATACAAACATACTCCTGAAATTAATTTATTCATAAATGTCGATAGATATAGACTTTTTAGAAACATCGATTTACTAAGAAATAATATATATAATAAAATGAATTCAAATACATAATGTACATATATGATACAGTTATGTATATTATTTTGATATACAACGTTATAGATTCATTTGTAGTATTCAACCGTTTCCACAGTTTATATTTTAGTCGCACATCAAATCTTAAACTATGATTCGTTATAGTAAAAATAAAATAACTGAAAAAACGGAACCCTTATGTTGTTTTTGATACTTCTTTACAAACTTTAAACATTTTATTTAAAATAACTTCATATGAAAAAATTTAATTATTATTAGGTATGTCAAGTAATTAATATTAATATTGTATGTTTTTTTAAATTTTATTATTATAAATCTTTTTTTAGTAATTCAAATATTATGTATAATTAATATATATATATATTTAATTTTATTTTTTTGAAATTAAAATAAATTATATGATTATTATTAAATAATTAAATATGAACAAAAAAATAAAACAGACTGAATACCAATTATCATAAAGAAGTTTCAATCGATTTTTAATATTATTTTCTATAAATGTATGTAAGTCACATTAAATATTCTTTTGTATCAAAATTTGCATTTTTATCACCAAGTAAAGGACATTAATGTATATTTAAATAGAAAACATCCAATCAGTGTGATAAACTACAGACATCTAATTAAATATTTGAAATTAATTTTTATCACAAGCACGTTAATTTGTCCGTAACATTATATTTTGAGTGGGATGAAAAAATTATTATTTATATAACGACAAGTTTCATTTAATTTTTTTTTTTCTGGCTTACACATTCTAGAACACTAAAAAATGGAAAAAATGTTTACAAACACCCAAATAAATTACAAAGTAAATTATACTTTAAAATTGTAAAATATCGAATTCCAAAGCAGTTTTTAAAGATTTTATGTCGAACTAAAATGCAATGTTAAGTTTTTTATTAATATAGATATTTAATCAACCTAAAAATATTGATTGCCAGTTGCAACTGTGAATATATTCTAGAATTTTGAATTACCAGTGTCGCATTGATTTGAAGTGTCAAATGGTTTTTCAAATAACACGTTCTTTATTTCTACGAAGGCAACGAAGACAACAGAAGAATCAATGAGAATTTTATTCAAGATAAAACATATCAAACTCGGTCTCAATAATTGTATTTTTAGTGCAAAAATTATTTATTTGGTTGATAACTTCTTGAATATTTTGACTATATTGATAAACGGTTTTGTGTGTTCAATTTTAATTTGAAATAAATGACTTTGATGTAAAAATAAAGCTTATTTATTTAACGTTATGGTGAAATATATGGTTTTTATTTTTTAATGAAAATATTTTAAGTTTAATTTAATTAAATAATATTTTAGTTTACAAGGTTATACATGTCGTTATCAAAGACATTTCAGTGTTGAACATTTTTCTCGCAGTTTATTTTTACGAGCACTTAAAGTTCAAAAAAAGTATCTTACAAGTACAGCGTAGATCATAGTAATCACGTCGAACTTTGGACAGAATCATTTGTAAAATGCAATGATAATATTATTTTTCATTAATTTAGGTATAAACGATACATTGCACGCGTTAGATAAAGAGCTAGTGCGAGTCAAGAGAATTTTTCACCCATTTTTATTATCATAAGCGTAAAGGGGTGGGCAAGGGGGGCAATTGCCTCTCTAGAAAAAATTAAGAGGGGCAGTGCCCTCTCTGATATTTAACATAGGTTGTTTTAAAATAAGTGCAAAACAGCTGGTTATAGCTATTACTATTATATATTTTTTTTAAATCTTAATTTTAACATATGTTAGAAAATGAATAATTTTATACAATAATATGTAGGTAGTAAAGCGGTTTTTAGCCTCGGACAGCCTTTTCGTTAAATATTTAATTATATTTTGCCCTCCCCCCTAGTAAATTTCAAAGTTACGCCTATGTTTATTATTACATTTTTAAATTACATTACGTTGTCATCATTTCTTGAAGAATAAGTTTACATATTTAACATATTCGATGCGAGTGCATTTTTTTTTCATTTTTTTCGTAAAAATTTTATTTAATTCCACAAAATATAACTTTATTAAAATACAATAATATGCATACAACCTCCGGTTTGTAAGTTGATCAAAATATATATTTAATGTCAATCTAGAAATTTGATTCGCTTTATTATCTACGCCATGATATTCTATCTAGTATAGGTAGTTTATTTTTATTTTTATCTAGACGTCTTATATTTATTTACCGATGTTATTTGTAATTTTTATTTTTCGTGTACATGCGAAATAGATACCACAACATTGTTATTTTTTTTAATATCAGAAATATTGTTTAATAGATTGAAAAACACGTGCTCGAACACATTTGTTTTTTCTTTGTAGGAAATGAAGTAGCATAAACCAAATACGTGATCATTTATTAAATATTAAACGTTGAACGATAAGAAGACGCCGAAGTGGATAGAATACCTACTTCAACCTTAACTGGAGTAAGAGTTACTACTATTGTAGATAATAAAATGTTGACCTTTGTACTAAATATAATGTTGAGTAGTTCAAAAACTAACTAAACATCGAATGTTTTTTTTTCATTTAGACATTTCGATTGTATTATTAAATTTCGTTTATGCGGGATAATTAAACAAAAAAAATGTCTAAGCATGTAACAATACAAAACTGTGGAAAACGTTCGTATTTTTTCGTTTTATATAGAAGCCCCAAGATGCAGAAAACTGCGTCTCAACATTATTTTTTTTTAATATATTATACATTTATATAGAAGCCCCAAGATGCAGAAAACTCCGTCTCAACATTATTATTTTTTAATATATTATACATGTATACTGGCATACACAGTATGCAGAAAATTTATTGATTTATAATCATGGGTGGCAGTGGTTTTGTTACTTTCACCACGTCAAACACGGTCGATGAATCGTGATGCACCCATCGTTCGTTAGATGTTATTGAAAAACTTCCAAACCGCTTACAATGTTTCCCCGAGATCGACCGTCACGATGTGCATTACCAGTTGTGTACACAAGAATTTGATACTGGGGAGGATGTCATAAATAGAAATGTATTATTTTCAATCTTTATTCTTTATCATTATACAAAAAAAGAAATGCAATCGAGGCAGAAATTTATCCTTCTGGTTTTTACACTAAATTCATCAATTATTTATTCTGTAAATAATGGAATGTCTTGATGTATTTTCATTAACACCAATCCATTTAACCGTGACTGCTCCGTCGTATTTCTTAAATACGTTTTTAAACGTTTAAGACTAAAAAAAAAAAAAAAAGCCCATGGGGGTATTTATCTGTATTTATACATCCTCCATCCTTCATCCTTCTTTGCGCACGCTACTGTGCATTACTATCGGATGCACTACAGCTCTGCACGAATACAAATATCTTATGAATCCGTAGCTCCGCATTCATCGTATTTCCGCACAGTAGAAGAAATGAGTAGCTCCCCATTATAAAATCATTTTTAATACCAAAAGTCCATATGACATAAAATATTTGATTCACCGCAACTCTACATTTATCAATAAAGCTACATACGGAATTTTAATTTTTAAAATTTTAAGATTTCGCTCGCTACGACTGCCGGCTCCACTCGCAAACTCAAGTGCCACTATGTGACACCCTTCCTGGGGGATGGGGCTTCACTCCAAAGAGAATAAAATAGTTTAAGCACAACCTAGTTTTTGTACAAACATTGATACTGTCGCGGATGGGATTATGCTTTGTATATGAACCCAAAACCTCGCTGCATAAGTAAATCACATATTTCGACGGTTATTAGAAATGAATGTGGGATAATAAAAAGTAAATAAAAATAATTTTGAATTTATTTATAAAAAAAAATGTAATTATATAATGAAAATAAAATAGACAGGTATGAATATATGAAATGTTTATTGTAATTTTAATTATAAGACATGTAATTTTTTCTTACTAATTATTATAATATTAAAAATATCTTTTGCGGAGTGTTATTTTATAAAATGGCGCTGATTCGTGCACCTTTACTATCATCGTATCTCGTTAAAAATATTAACAGCTCAACGTTTAGAGATTCACTTGTTGTTGAATATAATATGATAATAATTTGAAAAAAAACAAAAAGTTAAACATTATGTAGTTACATAATATCATATTAATATATATCCAACAATAATTATATTTAGGTAGTGCAAGCAAGCGTATACTTGACATCATTGATGATTCACAACAACTCAACGCAATCTGTTTAAATTCTAATTAAATGTTAATAGGTGCAATTTAGATTATTTAAAAATATTATGTTGAAAATACTACACATATACGACGTATAATGTGCGTGGTTTTTTTTGTCCAATTTTTTTTTTCGTGTGTTCGTACAGAATGAATTAAGGTCATTAAGGGTTAGGTTTATTAGGATTAGGGTCATTAAGTCCTGAAATTTAACTTGAAAAATTACAATAGAAATGAGTATAATATGCCCCAAACGATTAAATTAGACAGACGGACCAAGTATAATAACATATATTGCAATTAGACGACAGGTTTTTTTTTTTTTTTTACCTTTTGTAATAAAAGTTAATCATCTAATTTTAATAATTTATAATGGCTTCATAGCCATTATCCGTTGTTCAAAACGTAAGAAAAGAGCTAGTTATGAATTTCGACTATTGTACATTTTTCTTGTCACGTGATTGAAGCACCACTCCGTGAAATCGTCGGATAGAAAAAAAAAATTTTGAAGAAATTGTACTTGTATTTTCATCATATCGAATTTGGTTTTTACTAAGCAACCGTTTAGTGACGAAATGTTCGGTTCTATTCCATGTTGATTATGTAATTTTGTGAATGCAAATAGAATATTCATAACTTGTTATTTATAATATATTATACTATTTTATTGTGCATATACATTTTCATTTCACTATTAATTTGTACATACAATGATTCGTCATAACCTGTAATATTTGCTAACTGTTACAGTCACATTTTGCGCGTTTATGTTAATACAAACACACTTTATAACCCGATGTATTTGTTTACCGAAATCCGATATATGGTTTGAAACATATTACAATTAAAATCAATTCAATTTAATTACCGTCTATCGTACCATAATTTTCTCAGCAATGAAATTGTTAGCGTTTTCTATTCGAAAACAAATCATAAAAATCATAATCATAAAAAGACGTGTTGATATACTTATTAAATTATATCGCAAATAATACTTATACTATTTGTAGAATAACGAAATCTTGTAAAGTATCTAAATTCAAGTGACGTTTAACAGTTGAATTATTCACTACAAACATTAACTACATTATATATTTTTAGATGATTTTTATTTTTAATTTTCTGTGTATATAACTTCACGTTTTTTACTGTAATTTTTAAAAATATTATCATATAGAAGATGATTTTTTAAAGTAAAACAATAATTTTTTTTTTGACTTATATGTAATTTTTATATTTTTAAGTATTTGTATTATTACATTTTATACATTTTAAGTTGGTGTCGTTTCAAACTTGTGAATTAATTAAAAAAATAATATATAAAAATATATCAAATCAATTTTTTGAGAAATTTGTATTTTAAGTTATCTATATATATATATATATATAAAAACAAATAACACTCACTCACTGATCATCGCTGCATCTCATAAATGACAGATCGTGTGAACTTGTAATTCGATATAGTGGTTACATTAACACTCTAAATTTGCAATAAAAAGGATTTTTCAACATTCACCCTCTAAGGGGATAAAAAGGGGTTAAAAACCAAAAATGATGAAACAAGAAAAAATCGCCTAGATGGAAATGCTAAAACTATGACTCTGAAATTCGGAGAGTAGTTTTTTTTCATGATGTAGGGATCTCACAAGAAATGATTTTAAAATATGCAATCTCTAAGGGGAAAAAAAGGTAAAAACAATAAGTGGTAAGTATGAAAATAATTACTTAGCCTAGTAAAGAGGTGCTATAAAAAAAAAAGAATAAAATACTGATTAGGCATATATACAAAATTAAAAACTGTAACACGAGAAATTCAGTTGAGTTCAATATTCTTTATCAGAAATAAAATAAAATAAATAAAAATCAATTTTAAAAAAATGCAAATATCACTCACTGATTATTGCTACATCTTAATAACGACAAAATGTATGAACTTGAAATTTGACATAGTGGTCTCTTCAATACTCTAGACATGCAATAAGAAAGGATTTTAAGAAGACATTTACAGAATAAATCCATGACGCAAAACTGAGTAATTCAGCGTACAACCGAAACTACTATACCGATTAACTACTAACCGATTTATTTGAAATTTCGTTTCATTTGTTTTATAACCAAAAATTACACAAAAATAGGCTTTAAATAATATAAAGTAATTATCTATTAAAAACTATGTCACGACCAAGACTGTTCCATGCGAAGTCGGGTAATTCAGCTAGTATTATATAAAATAAAATAAGACTATATTTAACTTTGAAAAAATTGATGTACAGAAAATAATATGAAAATAAATTACTGAGTCCGGATACTGATCTTCTGAATTAACCGTTAATGATAATACAAATATTAGTAATTCCATATAAACGTTAAACTATTATGCTCTTTCATAATTGTTAAAGACATACAAGAACACGAGAAACAGATGAAATGAGTACTTTTATGAAAATAATATAATAAACAATTTGTAATAACTATGTGTAATACATAGGAAAAAATTAAATCAATAAAATAGTTGATTATACCACGGAATTCTTACTCTATTCTTTATTTGTATTTTATGGAACCGGTATGTTTAAAAATAAGTTTTATTTTTATTTTCAAAAATAAAATATTTACTATCTGTATCGTATAGCTATGTTGATATTTAGAAGGAAAAAAAAGGTAGCTCTATACTTTATAGTATTTTATTTTAATTATTCTGTTCCTCGTTTTGTATCAATTTTTTTAACAAGGTCAATGCTTTTGATCAAGTGAATGATCTATCGAATAAAAGCGTTATTAAAATATAATAAAAGTTTCACCATCCCCCCGAGTATTCGTCGATAGCCCATCAATGCCAGAAGTACTAAGCACGGTTCTAGATGGTAGAGAGGTGTATTTTGTACGCCAAACCAATGACTTTGATATATGGGGATAATTCGTGTTTTCCGCATGGAGTTGTTATACGAGTTATGTCTTATAAGTCCTTGCGGATAGTGAATTTTTGCATTTTTACACATTTCGATTTTAACATCGCGCTTTATGATGATATTGCACTCAGTGTTATACGAGAATACTGTGTATTCGGTTAATAACACTTGCGGGTACAAATAACCAATAATTGTTTTCAATCACGGAACAATGCTATCAAGTCGTCAGGATTATCGTAAAACAGCCCAGCGGCTCGCGTAGTCGCGTGCATGTCTTATACACTTAGAAATATTATAAAATTATATTTTTCGTTTTCATCATGTTGCAATACTAGCCAGACATTGGACGACTAGCGGAAGCCTATGAGCAATATTTCTTGATTTTCTCTTGATTTGAATACGAAAAATTACGTAACTAATAAAAAAAAAATTCGTTGATAGACGTTATCCATGTATTGTAGTCACTTACTCGATTTTTCGTGTTTTTTTTTTTTTTAAGTTATAATACATTTTTACATTTAGTAAACTGTGTACAACGACCCAAAACATTTTACACATGTTTTATAAATTTCTTTTTTAATATTTACCATTTAATGAATAGAAAAACCAAAAATATCGTTAGTTCGAAGTTTAGATAAGCGGTGTCTATGGTATATTCGAGGAGAGTGGCGTAAATAAATAATTTTTTTTAAATTTTGAACTGAAAATAGTAATTCGAGTTATTAATATTTTTTTCTTTAATCTGCTGTAGAGAGTTGGTGTAAAATTATATAATATTTAAACACTATCAATGATATAAATAATATTATTATAATCATGATTGTTGATGTTTCTTAGTAAAATCTATGAATCTCAAAACGATTAATTGTTAAATATGTGATTTTTTTTTTTGTAATTTAAATCTATTTTATTATATGACATATATTATATGTAATATAATAATATAATATTTATATGTATATATAACCACCAGGTGTACATTCAATGTGGGCTTAATATAAATTGCGCCGAAAATCGCAGGTAAAAAAAGAAAAATTATGGGGTGGGAAAAAGGTAAACATTTATTGCGCCGATCCATATTCGAGTTAATACATTTTGCGATCACTTCATTGATACATATATTGATGAAAATTCAACTTTTCCCCCGTATCTTTGGTCATCGTGTAACAAATCAGGTGAAAGAACAACAAATACCTGTAAGGCATTTCACTCAGGGTTTGGGAAATATTTTTATTCATTCCATTAAAATATTTTTGTTTTTTATGAAGTTTTAAAAATAATGTAAGGCACAATCATAATACGTGTTCTCTTAGTTATCACAAATAGACCAAACTCTAAATTTATGTCAAAAAAATAAATAATAAAATAGACATAACTAGTTTTAATATTGGACCTAAGAAATTTTCAAAATTTGTAGGATTAGTGTAAATATATATATATAATATACTATTAGTGTAAATATCAAGTATGTAGAATGATAAGTTTGGTTTTAATTTTAATTTTTGTTTTTAGCCATGATGATTTTTATTTGTACTTTATAGTTATATCGGCGCAATAGATGTATACTATACAGGTAGTATTAGTATACAATAGTATTAATACTATACAGGTCTCAAATTCGGCGCAATTGACGAATACCGTCAATGTGTGTCTTTGGTGTCCTAAATGTTATCATTCTTAACATAAGACAATAACTGTCTATTTCTGGTTTGACAATTAAATTTCATATACCCGTGTATAATTTACAACGAACTGCGTTTTAATGAGACTTTTATTTATATTCATTTTAATGGACCCTCCACTCTCAGACAATGTAACAATGGAAGCGTAGTACACGCGTTGCAAATCTCGGAAATTGTTAGTCAGCCTTTTTATTATAAGACGTTTAAAGCTTGAAGCAAATACTTAAGTAAACCAATTCGTTCCACTTTAATTCTTATTCTAATTTTGTATTCGTTTTGACACTGAATTTAACTACAGCAAAGCTGAGCCCCACTGCACTCAAATTAAACTTTGTACCTACACGATCTGCGTTGTATAAAAAATATATATTAGATTCCCTTCATATTTCATATCGTTTATCGTGTTTCGCGATATTTTGAACTGTTACTTGCATACGTATGGTTCAAAAATGTCAAAAGATCCCTTACTTATCAATTTACTTAATGATTATAGTATCGTAATATTGTTCAAAATCAACTTTAAATCGTGTATAGTTTCTAAAGCTTTTTAGGAGACAGGAAACAGGACTAAAATTACGTTTTATCCTTCAAACTTATCACCATGGTCAAATGGTCCAGTTGATACCCATTGAATTCGAAACCATATGCACTTTTTAAAAATATACGTACATCATGTATGGTTTATGACAATTATTTATTTAACAATAACATGAAATTATAATTGATTTTGTTCACATATTATAATAAAAACACACATTTATATTTCACCAAGCAAATTCATATGTTGCTATGATTATATCGGTTAGAATTTTAGTCGTATACTTGCACAGCAATTATGTCGGTACGGGGCAACGAATTGTCTATTATAAAAAATATGCATTAGATGTCTGCATAATAATGTTAATTGTTCTAGAGTTTAAAAGTTTAGAAAACAAATAAATTATCAACTTAATAAAATTATGTCAACATAATTATTGCCATACAGTAATGTTTCAATAAGATAATAACGTAAAAAAAAAAAAAATTAGAAATAATGTAATAATAATCTTAATGATATGTATGCAATACCATCAAAATATTGGCGCATGTACCCTTTATTTGAACAGGCCAAGGTTTTTTTTTTAAATGTGCATACACCAAGGGTACTAATTATTACAATGTCATACTTATTAGTTGTTTATTTAAAATATCACTTGAATATTAAAATTGAAAAACAATCGATTCAAATGTTAGAAAATATGGATGAAGGTTTTTTTACTAATATACAGTATGTCATGTCGGGTGGTCATGCTTTAATAATGAATATTATTTAAACTTATAATTATTAAAATGTATATAATTTAATTTTTCTAATCTACTCGTACATGCAACTCGAATGCAATATTTTATTTTATGCAGTTTTAAACACTTCATTGTTATGAATCAACCGTCAATTATTATGTATAATATACTAGTTTATAACTATAACATATAACTTTAAATATTGTGTACATACTATATAAACAATGAAAATCGTTTGCTGAGAACTGCAAGGGTTTAGCTATTGAAATGAACAATTTTTGTCTACCGATAGTTATACTTTTAAAGTGTATTGTATTTAGTACATTTCACAAACTAATTTTATCCATACATGTATTTAAGTTATAAAGAAAAAGTATGAATGTAATAATACTCGTATATTGCATACTAATATAGCTACATTTTGATCACCATATGCAGCGGTAAATGCAGGAAAATATGTAGAGTGGTTTAAAAAAAATGTAAAAAGTAAAATGTTGATAAATAGAATGATTTATCACTCATTATATTATATATATTTGAATCTCCCCATACGTTCACGCTTAATTATATATAAACATCGTTATATGGAAGAGTCCATAATTTCTTCCATCAATTGCCACCATACATTTTACTTCGCTCTGGTTTATATGGGCTCCTTATTCTGGCATCTCTATTTAGCTAAAGATGAACTAAGGATTGAATGTGTCGAAAATTAATTTCAGTCACATTTAGCCTTGGTTCTTAATGTTAATCACCCGCGGTGTAACTAGTTACTTTTGTTCTGCTCTCGTCACGATAAGGCTCATACTAATTTTGTCTTCACTATTCTTAAAGGCTCTATGAACATTCCTTGAAATATCAGTTTTCGTATCCTCTACTCAACTACAGATATCATATCCTTTTTCCATATTCATTTTTGTTTATCATCTTATAGGTATACTCATCCCTCAAAAGCTGTTACGCTCTTTAAATTACACGTAACCAATTGTCAATTATAGAATTTATGGATGCTTCATGCTTTTGAAGTTTAACAATTATCATGATTAGAGCTAGGATTTTGATGTAAATACATCTTTTTTTTCTACTGTCCAAGTTCGTAGCTCCGTAAGCAGGAAATGTGTTTCAAGTGCTACTGATTACTTTTACTTTAATGTAGTTTTTATTTTGCATTTTTAAACAAATAGGTATCTGTTTTATTATTATTATGTTAACTAAATATGTTTGGTAACATGATTTTTAAACTATAAAAAAATACATTTTTAATCGCATTTCTATAGAATTTATAAATATTTTTGGTTTTTTTTGCTATTTTTTAGAACTTTAAATTCCCAGCTGTAATCATAACGATAACAGATTTAAAAAAATGATGAAAATACCAAGATAATAATCATGGAGTAATATGCTGGGAATAAAAATTACATTACGAGCCACTTTGGTAAACAATTATCTTAGGACGAGCCACTAAATATAAAAGTACAAGTAATATTAATATTAATCTAATAATGTTATTTTGTTACACATAGTTAGTATACATTGTACATGTAGGCACATATCGAATTTGTTTTTGTTTTATTGACTACTAAAAATATTACAGATCGAAATACACGCTGTAGGTATACATAAATTTAACCAATACGCTCTTTTAAGTGCACGGGTTATATATCATGAAATTTCTATTGAAAATGCTCAAAAATAAAGTTGGTAAATATAAAAAAAAAATCGTATTTTATAATTTACTTTATTAATACTAAGTAATACTTTTTTTTCAATATTTTGTTTCATTTAAAAAAAAAAAAAATGTAACGGCACACATTGAATATCTTCGCGGGGCGCGGGCTTCACTGTTATAAAATTTCTTAAATTAATTACCCTGAAATATTATGAATTTTCAACTACAAGACAGTAGGGAATTTTTATAAATGTTATCGTTTTATCAACATTTAATATTTAAACGATTGTAATTTTTTTATTTTTGATATTAAGTTCAATTTTTTACAATCAATAATATATATATATATATATATATATAGATGTATATATTAGTAATGTAATGTATAGTAGAATATTAGATCATTCGAATATCAATATTCGATGCTACAATACCTAATTTTTTTGTTCGTTTTTTAATACTACGCTTTTTATACTATTTATTATTAATAAACAGGGCTCAGAAGTTCTAGTAAATGTATATTTTTCTTGGTTCATCTTAGAACATCCAAAGTAAGATACAAATATGTTTCTCACTACTCGAATATCATATACAAAATTTAATTTTGTTATTTATTGCATATTTACGGGTTTTATTGGTATTTTATTAATTTAGGGTTTATAGTACTATTTTTGGGTATATTTTCACATAATGTAGGAAATAATTATATTTTGTTGATAATAATTGTATTTACTTGGTTATGTTTTTAAAAAAATATTTTAATTATTGGAAATAAATAGACCTCATCAAATATTATTTTATGTTTTCATCGACAATTTGATGTATTAATAGTTAGTGACATCATTGTTATTGCATTAGATTATCAAATATTTTAATAATCTATGATAATTTCCAAGGTAAATATCTAAAATAATTTAATAATAAGTACATTTTTACAAATAGATTAAAGTAATTTAACGTTTTTGTTAACAGTTTATAATTCAATCAGTCCAGACTGTGTCTAATGAGCACACAAATTTGTAAAATTACATTTTTTCAATTTAAATGCATATTTTTTGATTTTTCGTGCTATTTATAGTAAATATTTTAGAGTTTTTAAGTGCATATTTAAGAGCTAAAAAGTAACATTTTTAGTGCTACAACTTCCAAGCCCTGTTAATAAGTAATCCATATCTACACAACTAAAGATAATGTATGTCAATGATTAATCGATCTAAATACGAAAATAGTTCTTATCCTGCAAGTACCTGTTCGTAGTTAGCTTTATTTTACTCATTATAGCCGATAACTTGTAATAAACATATTCGTTGTAGATGTATATTTTAACATCAGTGTATTTTTCAACTAGTTAACTAGGCGATACAAATGTCGCCCAGTGATTATACTCTGTCGACAATATTTTGAAAGATTGGGCGAAATAATGCGAAACAAACGTGTAATACTATAATCGTACTATGGTATTACATTGACTATTTTGAGAAAAACATTTTTTTTTTCGTCCAGTGAAAATTCCTTATAAAATGCACTGTTTAACATTCAATCATATGTACCGTGACGAGACCGAACGTTTTGTTTGTTGTAAGCAGTATCTCTTTTTAAGTGATGCTCGCTAATAATAATTTTATGTATTAATAATAATTTAATTATGATATTCGAGTATTTTGCACAATTTTTATTTTTGTATTTTAATTGTTCAGTCAATTAGTAACTATCAATGGAATCAATCAAATTCGAATCCACTTCTCGCAGGCCTTTATGCACCATAAGCCATATAATTTTATTATTAAACGTTTTGTGTTGCGCAAAAACTATAACGAATAATTTTCTTTACGTATTATATTGTAGTATCGAATACTGATATTCGAATGTTCGAATATTTGAATTATTTACGGTAGACCTATTCGAATTAGTATATTCGAATATTCAAATATTCGAATAATTACCATCTCTAGTATTGTGTGAGCGAAATCCCGAACAAGTCTATTTGCTCGGGGTTACCAAACTCCGATAAAAAAAGTGGACTGTATATATACACCTTTCTTACGTATATAAAAAATACAATCAAGTAAAGGTTATAATATATATTAATAAATGAAACATGTAATAAGAATAAAATAAAATAAAATAATAATGAATAATTATAAATATAAAAATAATTATTATATCAATAAATGAATAATAAACAAATATACCGCGTACTGCGCCACTACAACAGCCGACGATATATATTACGTAGCAACCACCAACGTAACGTAAATAACACGATATCACAAAATATACACGCGGCAACCTTTTACGTACCTTTGTACCTTTTACGAGAAAAATTTAAAAAAAAAAAATAAAAAAAAATAATAAAAAATATAATAAAAATACTAGTATAATACAAATGTTAGCTGATAGAGAAACCTCCTGATCATGATACAGGCAGCTTTACCAGCTTCACTACTGGACTTTTTAAAGTTCCTTCAGATGTCTTCATTATCACAACGCGAACAACTTCATCTGCACCTGGATGAACGTCAATCACTCTTCCCAATTGCCATGACATGAATGGCCGTCCTGGAGACTACCAAATCACCGACGTTTAAGTTAGGATCTTGGCATGTTCACTTTTGGCGGCTTTGCAATGTCTGAAGATACTCATTTGTCCACCGTTTCCAGAAACATTATTGTGTTTATTTGATCAATTTCCATCTAGTTAGTGGTTGATTTTAACGTCCATCAAGTTAGGTTCTGGAATCGCCATGAGGGGTTGTCCTCTTAGAAAGTGCCCCGGAGTTAATACACATAAATCATTAGGGTCACTGGAGACACTTATGAGTGGACGCTAATTTAATATCCCTTAGATGCGAATAATTAGCGTAGTCAATTCTTTTGATGTCAATATTTGATCACCGATGACTTTTCTCAGATGAGTCTTCACGCTTTTTACTGCCGCCTCCCAGATTCCTTCAAAGCGAGGGGCAGTGGATGGATTAAAATACCACTGGCATGGGATCATACTTAGAAGTGTATCTTGGGTTTTTGCTTCATTGAATAACGATTTTAATTGTCGAGCAGCACCTACATAATTTGTTCCACAATCAGAACGTATTTCAATAGGTATTCCACGGCGAGCAGTGAAGCGATCAAAGGCAGCAAGGAACGCATCCGTAAATAAGTCGCTTACTACTTCCAGATGGATTTCCTTAACCGACAAACATACAAACAGAGCAAGATAAGCCTTATTAGTCTTAGCACCTCGTCGACGGCTTTCTTTCACGATAAATGGTCCACCGTAATCCATACCGACAAATGCAAATGGGCGATGAAGTTGTATTCGTTGTTGTGGCAAGTCTCCTGGCTGTGGACACGCTGCTCTATAGCACACACATCTAACACATTCATGTACAATTTTCCGAATGGCTGCTCGTTTCTATACAATCCAGTATTTCCTTTGAATCATGGCCATAACTAATTTTGGACCGGCGTGAAGAGCACTAACAGTAAACCCTCTTTCGTAAACCCTCCCAATAAAAATCTTGCGTGAGCTTAATAATAGTAAGAAGCGATCGATTGAGTTCAATTCCAGTAAGTGAACCTCTAATTATAGGCCTTTCTTTACACAGGTTAATGAAGCGCCATACATACGTGAGTATTCGTTACATTCTTGTTAATGATGAAAACCGACGGAAGTATCTCTCGATACAGTGTCTTGAAAGTATCTTTCACAGGCGTCGTTTTCCGTGTTTGTGCCACTAATTGTATCAGGCTCTTCAACTTCCCAAAACCGTTATAAGAGCTCTCCTATATCAAGATCTTCTGATGTCGCATGGACTGTCAACGATGAAGCTGTAAAACATACTTTTGACCCTTGTATGGCTCCGACTATTACCAATCCAAACTGCGTTTGCAAGGCTGAGGGCAGACCCGGACGATAGATAATATCCGGCTGTAATTCTAGAATGAATGAGTACAAATCCCCTCCAATCAACATGTCTACTGGGCCTGGCACATCAAAATTAAGGTCAGCAAGTGGAAGATAACCGTATTGCTCACGAATTGAAATGGGTAATTTTTAACTCGGCATAAAGGTGGTGATTTTTGGTAGAATTACGATGTTGATGGCCGATATTTGTGGTGCATCATACAATAATGGAATAAAACTACAATTGGTTGACCCTTTTACAATCCGTAAAGATTGCTGGGCCAGACCACTAATCTCGATTCATCCCTTGTGACGTGGTAAACCGAATTTAATTGCGCATTGATTGGTAATGGTCGAAATTTGTGATCCAGCAAATAACAAAGCTCGCACCGGCACCAAATCATCAGATTAATCTCGTATTCTCATTATCATAGTAGCTAATACAACACTAACATCAGATTTCACAGCGCCTGAAAACCCGGTAGATGTGATATTTTGTTCCGCAGGGCTCTCGATCGTCTTTTGAATTGTTGCTACGTTAGATGTTGATGATTTTCCTATAACCTTTTTTGAATCTACATGGAGCAGTACACTATGTCGTCCTTCAAAATTTAATTTTTTAATTTATAAACAAAAAAAAAAAAAACTTAATCATACTTTTGATTACCTACAAAACATATTACTAAATATATATACTATATATAGTATATATTCCAACCGTAGTTTAAATTGATAAAAAAACAGCTTCTAAACCGTTTACTATCCAAACGTTTAAAAATTGAATGGGTGAACTGAAATTTTATAAATTTTATTTAAGGTTTTATTTGAACAGAATATTGATTTTAACTATTAAGTCTTGACATTTACGCTCAAGGTTAAAAACACTTAAACTGTATCTGAAATTCATGAGTGCCTCAACTATGTTAATTTTTTATTTGATTTTACTTATATCGCAATGCATCGAAAATCGCTGAAGGATGTTTTCATCGTACGAGCAATGGCTTTCCATCGATTTCGTATTTAACGTTACAAAAGTTCATCTCCATATTGTGATGTACGCAGCATATTGGTTATTATAGCGCTGAAATACAACTTCTTTTCATGTACTTAAATTTCACGTGATTAATAGTAGGTATATAGTAGGTACTCGCTTAAATTGATAACTGTTTTAAGTACTTGCGTAACTGTTAATTAAATAGTATTGATAAAATATTATTTAAATAGATATATAGAGTACTTTTTGTCTATTTTTTCATTTGAAAATTCTATTTTTAAACCGAAAAATGTAATAATAGCTTTATAACTACACAATGACTCTTTCATAGAGAATATTAGCATATTTTACTATACTTAGCTGCTTATATACGTACAATATAATATTATTTACAAATACACGTATGCACGTGATCATTAAATTAATATTATATAGATAATGATGTAACTTAACAATTAAAAAAAAAAACATTTAATCGTAAGTTGCTACGGTCAACAATGTTTACTAGTAATGAATTGACAAATATTAATATATGGATAAAAGAATAATTATATGAATAAGAGCTATTCTCCTCATCGGATATCTGTTGCAAGTTGTACTTAAATCGGAATTGAACGATATAAATCGTGTACAGATTGAGAGTAATTTCTGTACAATTGGTTGTGAACTTATCACAAAAAAAACAAAACGATAATACCATAAATACACCAAGTATGAATATCAAATTTGATTTATGAAGCATTTATTATAAAATAGGTACATATTTTATGGAGCATTAATTTTGGAACACGCAAAACTATTTTATAAAGTGTAGAAATAAAGAAACAAAACGTGATGGCTAGAATTAAAAATCTAATATCAAATAATAAAAAGAAAAATCTCCAAGTTTATAGAGTTATCGATCACGTTATGCCAAACATATCTATCACTCTAATAGGTCCAGTAGATACTCATGAAATTGGAAAAGAAACACTTAGAAAATGTTTGTGCTGTTTTATTTAACTCTTATAATATTGTTGTTATTTATTTTATACAAATATATATCCACATGAAATTATAAATTTACTCGTATATCTCAATGAACAAATTCAATTAACGTTAGTTAATTATTGTCCGAAAATCACTTGAACTTAAATTTTATGGATGAACGTGTATACTTAAATATATTCAGTAATTATTACCTACCATAGATGAAAACTTACCAGTATTTTACGTTTAAAACAATAGTAATTACAAATTAATCACTCGAAGAATGCGGATAATTATCGATGAACGGTATTATATCCTGCCTTCCTATACTACGTTTTTTGACTTGTTTACTGTAAATCGTTTATGAGAAATAATAGCTTATAAAAATCGAAGCTTGGATAACAAACACAAAAGTAACAATAATTTTCAATAACCTATCAAAAATAAATATAAAATTCATACAATAATTATATAGCTGCCTAATTTTTCGAACTGTCTAATTTTTCGAACACTAAACCGTAACGTTTTATTTTAGTGACTGTAGACGTACAAATAAAAAGTAAAATACTATTTTTGACCTGTAATAGTAGATATGTATATTAGTATTTTGATTTTCAATCAATGTTTGAAACTTTTTTCAATTGTTAAATTTGAGAAGGTAAAAATAATTTCACATGATAATATACGATATGATGATTGCTCATAAGTTAAATAAAACAAATTCATCAATCATTAAACTAATTCTTTACTTAATATAGTAGCATCTTATGTAATCAGAATAAGTATTTAAGTAATTAGTAATTTTTAATACACAGCGTCGTTACACAAAGTTTGGGTTTAAAGCGAATTAATAATAATTAATGTTTTCATACAAGGAACAATTTGTAAAAGATACACTTAAAAAAGTCAGAATAATGGAAAATTGTTCCCTATGATTTTTCTTGCCTCAAAATTTATTTATCTAGCTACTTTATTTTTATTTTTATTTTGATTTTATCAAAGATATCACAGCAATGCAGTTATTTCAATTTCAGTTACAAATTTACATAGTTACAGATCAGATATCTATGTACAACATTTTTAAAGTAGAAAGCCTCTGCTGGAATTTATATTATAACTAATGATAAAGTAAATTATATGAGTGTTAAGTAGAAGATTTAAATCGAGAGTGAGTCTGCTAGGGAAAATAAGAAAGAAAAAGAAGTATTTCACTAAGGAGAAGAGGATGGCAGTTGCAAATTATATAATCAATATTTGATAAACGGTTTCGTCGTAAGTCGGGTACATAAGGGAGAGAAAAGAAAACAAGCATTAACTGTTCTTGCAATTTTTTCAAAAACTATATGAAAGGAATTCGATAAATCGAATCCTACGACAGTAGCTATGTTTTGATTTTATATGATAAAATATGTTAAGTGTATCGAGACAAATTCTAAATAGGCAGTAATAAATAATGGACGCCGATAAGTTAACTAAGTAGGGTTAATAATAACCCTAATTTAACCCAGGGGGCAGCGGACCACAGTTTAAGAATTGCTGCTTTAAAGTTTATACATTTATTAAAGGAGGGCGTGCTAAATAATTTGTCTATATTATGTGTTGGGATACAAACTGAATCCTACGATAAATATTTTAAGCCAATTACATCTCAAGGAAATTATATATCTGATGTCTCTAAAAGCCATAAAGATTATGTCAATATTATTTCTGATAGTTTAACAAATATACGTGACCAAAAAATCACCTTTTTTTCTACAACTGATCACGTCTTTCAGGACGTGTCTAAATCCTTGAAAATGAAGATTGAGTAGAAACTATAGTATCTAAAACTGTTTATAATTATCAATCAGAAGATGTTCAAAATGTAAGTAAATCTAACCGATGCCACTGATCAACCAATTCTTCTGCCCGTTGTGGCGTTCATCGCACGTGTGAACACGGTCGCGTGGCCATAACCAATCGAACGACAGACCGTCCGTTATATTTGTTAAAAATATTACATTTATTTTTATACAATTTGTCTTGTTATATTATTACAACGCGTTTGGAGCATATGTGATTTTATTGTTATTTTTATATTTATCATATTTATTATTACTTTTTCTGTTAATATTACTGTGGCGCTTTCGGCCCGTTTATCCAAGCATTTGTTATAATTTCATTAATTATCCTTGTTAAGTGTTCCTTTTTATTCCAAACGACGCGAGTACGTCACACAATCGAACCAGCAATGGTTTGACTGCGAAGCGCGCAAACAAGCAAAAATACGAAAGACATGGGCGTCTCTAGACATTTTTTTAGGGGGGGGGGGGGGGCAAAATTAATTTAAAAAAAAAATAAAAATTTTTTTATACATTTTATTTATAGTATATTATTATATTTCATCATTATTACAATTAAAACATTACAATTAGATATTATTATAATACATTAGACTTTTTCATTAAATATAAATTTCAATCTCCGTGGACATTCTCTACCAAATTTTGTCAGTGCATTTTCAATAAATTTTTCTTTATCTGAATTTACTTTTTCTCTATGAACACTCAATATGCATATTCCACTCAGTCTATCATCACCCATCGTTGATCGTAACCATGTCTTAGCACGCCTTAATGTACTAAAAGAACGTTCTACTATACAACTTGTAGCCGGAAGAGATAAAAATATTTCCAAAGCAACAGCTACACTTGGAAAAAACGTATAGTTACAATTTAACAAATCGATGAAATCAATATCTTGGCAGTTCTTATTTTGCTAAAAACTGTACCAACTTTCTGCTTCAGCTTGTAGATTATCAATTTTATAGAAATCAAAAAATTTTTCAATACTCTCAAAATACATTTTTTTCTCCAATTTTTTAAAAATGTTGGGATGAAGATATTGTAGTAAAAATGCATTGTCAATTTTTTTTCAAAACGTTCTTTTTTAGATTGTAAAATTGATTCAATAAATGGTATAAAAATTGATACTCAGTAATAATCTTCACAACTCTCAGTTTCATAGTTCGCTCTTAGTGACTGTTTTTTTTACTGTTCTCGGATATGTAATTACAATATCTAAATCAATGGCGATTGATTTCACTTCGTTATATAACGTTTGGAAAATGTTATATATCAGTGTCATTTCGGTGATTATCGAACAATACTAGTAATGAATTAATATGCTCACTGACTTTATATAGATTTACTGACACACCTTGTAACATATTTCTCACAGGTTCTAAAATAGCACTGTACATCGCCATAGTTATCATAGAAATTAAGAATGATGAATTTGAGGCTGCAGAATATAAGTAATGAGCTTGTTGCCTCGTATTGGAATTCGAATGTACTTCATTATTTGATAATGATTTTAAACTTGTCATTA
Source organism: Sipha flava (assembly GCF_003268045.1). Classification (NCBI taxonomy): domain Eukaryota; kingdom Metazoa; phylum Arthropoda; class Insecta; order Hemiptera; family Aphididae; genus Sipha; species Sipha flava. Next base: position 3,471,728 of record NW_020273306.1, read on the forward strand.
TTGAAATAAAATGTTCTGAAAATACTCTTATACTTTTATATTTAGACGACCAGCATGTTTCACAAAATAGTGGTATGTTAGGTATAAGTTTTCGTCTAAGCGTACTTTCATGGAAAAATCTTATAATATCTTTTATAGTTCCAGTAGTATTACGAATAATCATTATTTTATTTAAATCATTTAGCAATAAATTTAACTTGTGATTAGAACAGTGTTTCTCAACCGGTGTGTCGCCGAGCAAGTCCAAATGTGTCGCGTGAAGTACTAATATTAAATGACAAAAAACATTATTAACACTATTAACTATTTACAAAAATTAATAGGTATTTGATATAATTTCCATGATAATAAAAATAGATTTTCAGCTATCGGCATAAAATAAATTGTATTATTATCGTTGGGTTATTATTATTATCGTCATTTTGAACGATTAATCGCTTTCGAATCGCCTATTGTGTGTCATCTTAATTTATAAATGTTGATTTTTGATATTTTTGTTTATTTTTAAACAGTGAATACGTATAGTATATTTATACTGAAAACATGCACCGTATCAATAACTCACTTTATTTGTATGCTCAGTTGTCATTTACTTCTATAGTCGAATAGATTTTTTCTTAATTTATTAACAACAATATTTTTTTGTTACTAATTAAAATAAAATGGATAAATTTTTGATTTAAAAAATACAAGTAGCAAGAGAGAATACAGATGAAGAAAATTTGGAAACAGAAAAAAATTCGTCATCTTCTGTAAATGCATCGTCAAGTTTTAAAGAAAAACAAGAAAATCCTTCTAAAAAATTCAAAGGTAAATATCGTCAATACAATGAAAATTATTTAAAATTATGATTTTTTTGGGTCGGCGACGAACATTGTCCTATTCCTTATTGTTTTATTTGTGACGAAAAATTGTCGAATGAATCAATGGTTCCCAATAAGCTAACCCGCCATTTCACCACAAAACATCAATCGTTACAAAATAAACAAATTGATTATTTTCGAAGACTATTAGATTCAAAAAAACTACAATCAAAACAATTTATAAGATCAGTGAAAATTTCGGATAAGGCACAGGAAGCTAGTTTTCGTATTGCCCAATTGATAGCTCAAAAAAAAAATCTCATTTAATTTCCGAGAGTCTTATTATGCCATCTTGTCGTATTATGGTAAAGACTATGTTAGGAGTCGAAGCAGAAAAAGAAATAATTAAAATACCATTATCTGATAGTACAATTAGTCGTAGGATTATAAATATATCAGAGGATATTGAGGAGCAGGTTATTGAAGTTATAAAAAGTGGAGAATTATTTGCCTTGCAAGTTGATGAATCAACAGACATAAGTGGGAAAGTTCAATTAACGGCATTTATTAGATTTATTGTTAATTCAAAAATAGTTAGTCAGTTTTTTTTTGTTGTAAAGAATTATCTGGGACAACAACTGGTCGAGATATTTTTGATGTCATAAATAAATATTTTAAAAATTATGGTATATCGTGGACTTCTTGTGTAAGTATTTGTACAGATAGGGCGCCATCAATGACAGGCTCTATTAAAGAATTTATTACAATTGCCAAAAATCAAAATCCAAATATAAACACAACACATTGTTTTTTACACAGGGAGGCATTAGTAGCAAAAAGTATTGTTGATGAATTAAAGATTGTACTTGATGAAGTCGTAAAAATGGTGAATTTTATTAAAAGTAGACCTTAAAAAATTCGATTATTTTCCCAGTTATGTGAATCAATGGAATCTGACCACTATACATTGATTATTCATACAGAAGTACGTTGGTTATCAAAAGGGCGAGTTTTATCACGTTTTTATGAACTTAGAGAAGAACTTTTAGTATATTTTACAATGGAACAAATGGAATATTCCGATTATTTATCCGATGAATTTTGGTGTTCAAAATTAGCATATTTAGCTGATATTTTTGAACACCTGAATCAATTAAATTTAAGCATGCAAGGTGAAAATCAAAATTTATTAATATCTACAGACAAAATGACTGCATTTAAAGGCAAATTATTGATTTGGAAAAGAAGGGTAAATGATAATAATTTGGATATGTTTCCTTTAACTGCTAATACTAAATTTACTGATAAAATAATACCAATTATCAATGACTCAAAAACATTATTGGACCAAAGACTTGTTCATTATTTTTCATCGCTGGATTTGAAATTATTTGATTGGGTGAGGAATCCATTTAATCCTAGTTTAGAAACCACACATCTTTCATTAAAAGAGAAAGAAGAACTTGCAAAATTAAAAAACGATCGCACTCTTCAAATGAAATTTAATGAGTTCGAGCTAAGCCAATTTTGGATATACACAAAAAAAGAATATCCGAACTTAACAAAATTGGCTCATTCCGTATTATTAACATTTTCGACATCATATTTCTGCTTTGAATGAAATTAAAAACAAAAAAAAAGGGAAAGATTAATAAATGTCGAAGAGGAGTTAAGAGTCACCTTATCGAAGATTTCAACACGAATTGATATATTATATAAGAAATATCAGTCACAAATTTTTCATTAAAATGCTGTTTTACCTATGTTATATTTTTCTTTGTTGTTTTATATATTATAATTGATTATATATTATAAGTTTATGTATTATTAACTAATTATAAATATTTAATACTATCTATTATTCTTATTTTTTTTTCTATGTGTCGCAAAGTATGAAGTATTTTAATAGTGTGTCGCCATTATACAAAGGTTGAGAAACACTGGATTAGAACAATGAAAAAATAACGTTTTGGTGTATTTATTACGAATTAATTTACTAACACCGCCTTCTTGTCCGGCCATTGTAGCACAACCATCATATCCTTGCCCATATAGTTTGTTTAAATTTAAACCACAGTCAGTCGTAAATGATATAATGTTTGTAGCTACGGATTGAGCATTTAATTTTTCTAATGGAGTAAATCGTAAAAATTCTTCTCTAATTTTTGGTGGATTTGAGTGTTTGACTAAAAATCGAATTCCTATTGACAATTTTTCTATTTCAGAAATATCTGCAGTTTCATCAGCAATAACAGAAAAAGCATTTGCCGCGTTATCTAAATTAACTATATCATTTTTAATTAACTTTCCGTATATAGAAATAATTTCATTCTAAATTCGAGGTGATGTATATTTGGCATTTCCCACATTCTCCGATATATGTTTTTGTAATAATTCATCACCTGATTCAATCTGAAAAAGTAAAAGATCGTTAAATATGCCTGAAGTTGATGTTTTTCCCCGTAGAGAAAGATTATGAGTTGCACAAAACAAAATGCTTGAAATTATTGGTTTTAATTGTTGTCTATTATATTCTATTTGTTTTCGTAACCCTGAAATTGTCTGTTCTAAAATATTTAATTTGTTACCCTTCATAACATTTATAAAATCATTTGCTCCTGTTGTAGACTCAAGATGCCATTGTGAAAATAGATGTGATCGACAACAAGTATGGAAATCTTTATATTTTGTAAATGGTTTTATTATAAACCCTTCTTGTATACCTCTGTGAATATTTGGCTTAAATAATACACATACTCGACAAAAAGCTCCTTTTACGCTTCCAATAGCCGAATATGATAGCCACGTATTATTCTCTTCCAGCCATATGTGTCTAAATGGATGACCATTTTCCGATTTTAGATCATTTTTAAAATTATATGAAGTAGCCATGGATTACATAAAATATCAAACTTTAAAGAATCGTCAATATTTACATTTGCCAAGTAGTGTCCTATATCATTTTTATAATAAGCCACTTCCTTGTCATAAACATTTTCAACTTGTTCAGTAAAACTACCACCTTTACTCAAGTCAGTAATGTCAACTGCACTTGTGGAATTAGTCTCTATAGTCAGAAATTTTGTTTTATCTAACGATTCATTAAACTATCGCCTAATTTAGGTTTCTTAAAAAAGTTCCGTAAGTCCATAATTAATGTTATAAAAAGATTTTACCTTATCGAGATTTGTATATTTTATTGCTGCTAGAACGCGATGACACTTGTTTCGAACGAAAGCTGCATTGGAACTGTTGGGAGTACTCGCGAGGGTAATAATAATGATGTATAATAATAATAATAGGTAAATTGTCAAGTAAGCGATACGATAATATATTCGATGTAACAGCAAATAGCTAATAATTTATAACCGTGTGAGCACCAAAAAATACGATAAAATAAAATAATCCGATTATTATTAATGATAGTTTTTATGGGTTGACATATAGCAACATAAGTAAACCTATTTTTAGAAGCTAATTTCTCATTGGGAATTTTACCAATTGCTGTGGAAATAACATTACAGGGGGGGGGGGCAAGTGCCCCGTCTTGCCCCCCCCTCGGGAACGCCCATGGCGAAAGATGACAATCAGTACAGTAGTTTTAGTGAACCATTAACTTCACCATACATGGTTAAAATGGCAAATGCTGTTTCACTAAATCTATTGCCTGAAAAATCAAAAGAAAGATACATAGTAGCTTATGAAAAACTTTTAAAATTGAGAAAAATAAATAAAACCAAATCGTTGTCGGAAAATGTGTTTCTTACAAATTCTAACAAATTATCTACAAAAATTAAACCGTCAACTCTATGATCTATTTATTCAATGCTTAAAAGCATGAAAATTATGAAATTAATGTTGGTTCTTATTTAAAGTTACTAGTTTTTTTAAGGTGAATTAAAAGTAAAAAAAAAATTGAACTTCAACCGATATAAAAAAATGCATTGACGAAACTCCTGATATTCAATATTTAGTAAAAAGATAAGTGAGATAAAATTGTTTTATAAACATCACATATATAGAAATATATAATATACCAAAAATAAAGTTTATAAGGTTCGTGTAATAATGATTGCCAAACACTGGGGAAGAGCCAGTGTTTCCCAATTTTTAATAAACCGTGAACGTGTATTTAAAAGAGAATATTATTTGATTTCTGAGTACAAAATAGTTAATAAAAATTTACGATTTACCGATTTTAGCATTTGATCATCGGACAAAGAATTGCCGACTTTTTAAAAATTCTTAGAATAGGGCATTAGCCCCACTCTTAGAAATTATGATGTTAATATTGCACCTACTTGCTCGTAACGCGTATGTTTGTAACTAACAGTGATGTATATGAACGGCTATGTTGTTAGAAGTTTGTAAAATTTTTATTATTATTTTACATAAGTTATTTTACAATATTATGTTACCATATCGTATAATAATGTATTGAATATGTTATTATGTATTGATATGCTCGTATAATTTCGCGACATTATATTTTTATTAAATAATATATTATACTTTTCGTATATAACATCCACTTACTATGCTGACCTCGCCCTCCTCACGTGAGATTTATTCACTATCATATATATTGTATTGTACGTATAAGAAACCAATTAGTATTTTACAACAAAACTTTTTCTGTGTAAAAATGAATAAGATTAAAAAAAAAAAAATTAAATGCTAAGAGCATTTAATTAGACCAACGTTTCTCAATCTGGGAGTCACTAACCTACTAGAGGAAGGGTCACATCCGTCAGAAATAATTTAACGTTGATTCAGAAAAAAAACCTTATTTATTTACGTAAAAAATAAAAAATGCATACATAACCATAATGATAAAAATGAAAAAATTCTTTTGTAGTTTAAATACACTTAAAATTTCATATCATTAATCTATAAATTCAAAAATTAAAATTGCTAAGAAATGTAAGACTTAAATAAAAAATAATGTGTGGTCCAACAAATGCCAACAAGTATCCAACAATGTCCAACAAGTCTATTTGAACATTTTTTGAAGGTTTTTGAAAAGTTCTGCTTACATTATAGTTCTAACTTCACGGCCCTCAATTGCACCATTTGGTACCCTAAGTGGGCGCCACTGGACAGGTTACACAACAGAGGTGACAGCTACAACGTTCCGACTGTCGACGATGGTTTTCGCACTCACATGCATGTACGAATATGGTGGGAACATAATGGAGGTACGAATCAGTCGGCGGTACATTACGAAACTCACCATCGACATTATTCATTATGTTATTGTTCATGAAACTTGTCACATTTTGCTTTATGACTCCCATTTATCTATCAACTTAATTTTTACAAAACCATAATCTGCATAATATTTCTGTCATTTTGTTGTATATTTAAAATAAATATGTTATGTGGTTCATTAGTTGATGAACTGCGTACGAAGCAATCAATTTTATACGATTTAATTGGTTAAACTTTGCTTCCAAATATAGATAATACATATCGCGCTGCCGCTTCTTCATTTATTTTTTACTTAGCCTGCGTCACGATCGTGACGATGAATATGATATGTTAAGATTTTGAAATTATCAAATTTTTTTATTCATTTCATGAAATTCCCAAAATGTTAATTGCCCGTTTCTTGAAGTATTTTTGTTCATTCATTACATGGATATCATGCAGATAATCTGCAGTCTTATTCCCTTACAGTTGCCGAATATTAACTCAGGAACGACGATGTTGATTTCATAAAATCGATAATTTCACAGATTCAGCATAACATATACGTATCGATCATTTTGCAAATATATTGGTAGAATCGTGTAGTGCTTAGAAAAAATATATTCCTAGAAAAGATCCTTTGAATTGAATTTTGTTTTTAAGAAATACAATATATTTAGTGAATCATGAATTTGAATATATTGATTTTGAAAATAAGTAATGATAAATGGGAATTCATTCAGATTTTCATTGGAGAATGTGAATTATATCATTGAACTACTTTTTAAATTTACTTTTTAAAAAGATTGTATCCAAAATTGGTAACATTTAACGTTTTTTGAGATAGTTTAATATTAGTATGTAATTAAATCTATCATTAAGTAATAAATTCCTTATAGCTCCTACATAGTATTAAAATAATAATAATAATAATAATTTCGCATTATAATTATAGGAACTGAAGTAGATACTGTTCCACTTATTTATCCAGTTATTTGTATATTATTTATTTATTTTATATTATGTTTTATTCAAATGCACCATTATATAATAATGTATATGATACATATTCCATAAAAATGTTGAAATAACAATTGTAGATATTGCATAATTTTTCCGGCTAAGATGATTCGTTCTATTGTTGAAATTCCAAAATTTAACTATTATTTAATAATTTCTTATTATTTACGAAAAATACATAAGGCTATACCGAAATTCCGATAAAATATAAAAAGACTGCAGTATTTGAAAACATTTGTCTTTCATTAACTATGTACAATAAACGCATTCACCGTAACTCAAGTATAATATACTAACATATTATGTTATCTCTAATTTGTACGGAGCTGCGTCAGAATGTTATATATTGATACTTGACCATCGCCGTTTGACTTATCAACGTAGTCTAAGGGTTCAAAAGAATGTCCATATGTATGATGTTGGACCTACAGACTACCGAAGTAGATCGAAAGTAAACGAGAAATAATGAATTTCCACATAACTACTTTGAGATTAAAGACTTTGGATGATTTAAATGGATTAAGAGGATTTTATCAAATAACTCCAAGGTGTAGTGACAGCGGGCAGGCGCCACTACATCAAAACGATAACTGCATACTTGAAAATTGTGTACGAACATTTTTATCGGTTGTTGATTGTGAGAAAATATATTTTTGTCCAAATATATTATATTTAATAATGATTGAGTAAAAAAAAAAAACTCTTGCGATAAAATTCAGACATCACTGAGTTCAAATGTATGTCCTTCCGCTTCGTCACATAAACTATTCGGTAAGGTGATCGTAAAGGAAGTGGGACACAAATTGAACTTATGAACACTGTGGGATGGATGCATTGATATTTATAGCCGAATGGGAAATGTTATGGTCATATTATTGTAAGTATTACACATATGGGTTGTTAAATACTTAAAATCGATGATGAGTCAATGCGAAAAAAAGGATCTTATCGAAGGCCGAAGTAATATTGAATAATAATGTATTGTATATTTTATTATTTTATATAAATGTAGAGTAAGTAATCGAGTTATAAAAAAAATTAATGCACATTGGTTAAAAAATCTTTAAAATGCAATATTAGGCGTTTATTTAATGAAAAAAAATTTTGAAAAAAGTAACATGAATATAAATTATGAAATATTTTTTAATTACAATAAACACAGAACACCACTGCACGTGATTGATCTTGTATAAAATGTTCAGGTCAGGGATATAAAATTATCCATTTAATATAATAATTCTATACGAAAAAAATAACATGATTGAAGAACAATACATTAACGACCACAATGAAAATTCACATCACTATATAATTCAAGCTTTTGTTGAGGTATTTATTATATACCCATACATTAATTGATTACGCATGTCACTTTATCAATTACTACAGTTTAAGATATTTATAAGTTAATATAGTAATATAGTTTAAGTGTGTTTCTAGTGTAATAATTATAAAATATTATTTAAAAATACTTGAGTTAAAGTTTTAATTTGCTCTAGAGAAACAATAAACGTATATAACAATATTATATAATATGTATTTAATCAATTAATATATTGTATGTATTATACACGTTGATGTAAAAATTGCCAATCGTTTAAATTGTACTTCAGTTTTGAGCTCGGATATTTAGTCGTAGTGTATTAAATAGATTATACTCTGTAAAATACTTAATTGCGGCAATTATCTATTAAATACTATTATCAAATTTAGTATTTATTTATTTGCACATGAATTTAAACTTGGGTGCAATATACATTACAATTAATCTCATTGAGTGTTTTAAGGGTATAATATTATACTTGTATCTTATTATAGTTTTCGTTTTTTTTAGTTGCCGACTATAGTGAGAAAATATCAAATATGAATAGCTAGACCGTGTTACTCACATGTTAATAATTGATACATGTTCAACTATAAATCAAATGATTAGAAAAAAAAGTAGCTGGTACGTATAGAAATTGACGGTGAATAAATCTAATAAATAATTTGCATGATACATATATATTACGTTATGAGCAAGTAAATAAAGAGACAAAAACTATCATTTCCGAGAAAGTAAAACTTCTTTGATTCCGTAAAAAATAAAACGGTTCTAATAAGCATACCTATGATAATTTCATTCATTATTAAGTGTCGTATGATAGAAAAACATATGTATTGTGACTATTTAAAATTCGAAAATATTTATAGTAATAATTGTCGTTTATTCATATATCTAACCAATTCAGAGTGAAACTTAGGTTAAAAAATTAAATTAATACTAATCAAAATATTGAGTAAAAAACACTGAATCTTAATTCAAAAAATATAAATTTTACTTAAAATTTGATGATACAATTACTAAAATTTCACAACGCGAAACTTTTTGAATAATTTACTGACTTTGGAGCACTAATCTTTCTTAGTTCTTATAAAACAAAATTTTATAAGCCAAAAAGTATAATTTTTTTATCTTTATCCATATCTATAAATGGTTATTTTAAAATATATTTTATTTTTTCATAGATATTTATATAAGAATAATTTAATTTAACTGAAAGAGCGAATTAGATATTCATCACATAGTTGTTACATCAAAGTGCATTGATTTGTAATAAAAAACCTTATATCTAATCTTGTATAATTAAAAACCAAGTACAATTGTCAAAAAAATATTGTGAAAAAACAATAAAAATAGTGAAAGTGTTTTAAGCTATAAATCTTGACAGCTTTTGTGTTTGTTAAGTTTCACATGAAATTTATATAATTTAACATACTTTAATCTGAAGGTAAACATACTCTTAGCGAGGCAAATGCTTATACACCCAGTTATTCAATCTCAGAGTTTTGATACTTATTTATTCATAATTTTTAAACAAAAATATAAATTATTAATAAATATTGTAATTCTGAATATCAATAGAATAATTTATTCAACGCATTCCATCATTGCGTTTAAATGTATAAAATAGTGTAACTTTGACAAATTTGTCTTATAAGTAGTAGCACGTATAGAAATGACGCATTTAAAGTTTAACTTGTAACTTCTTAATCTACGATGGTCACAAATACCCACCACCCAACCAAATCAAATCGTTAGTTCTCAGTAGTTCATTTATTTCCTATACATCCAACAACAGCTTTTCAAATACTACAAGTATCATAGGTAAATTTAAATGAAATCATCGGTAACTCGTATTCAAGTTTAATATAAATATAGAGTATTATAAAATGAAGTACTAATTTTATTAATTTAAACATGAACAATAATTTGTTATTAAGCCTATTTATACATAAGTAAAGCGTTTCACTGTTTAAAATTACAGAAGAAAAACTCTTCTTAACGTTTAACTTTCAATATAACCTTAGTGTAAAATATACGAACAACATACTTATAGCTTAGATTCCATCTTATCTTATTCATAGTTATGCGTATATAATAATAATGGGTGCGTATATAATAAATTTATATCAGCATTTAAAATGATAAGACCTTGGAATTCGCCATGCAGTATACTACAGAGGCGTAATTTAAGGGGTAAAACTGGAACCCCCTCAAGAGACTTTAAAACATAATAAAATATTTATATACAAGAAAATTCGTATATTTTACACTATACACAACAAAAATAGGTAGGTACATAAGTACGCTATGAGATAGTAAGGTAAAATATAAGTGAAGGTTTGGAATTAATAGAACAAAGTGGGAGGGGGCTACGTGAATTATCCTTCACTCAATTAAAAAAGCCTATTCCGGTGAAATTAAGAAGTTCTAAAAACTGGTAAGATTAAATTAATATTAATGAAAACAATTATTAAATACAATTAATATAAATGACTATTAATTAAAAAAAATAATACCCAATGAAAAATTTAAAAAATAGTTAGTAAAAATGAAATTTTCAAAAATACCAGGAGTCAGGGATCGCAATTTTTTTTGAAGTCTACTATATGGACCATATGGAAGGGGAGAAACTTCATAGACGGTGGTGGGCTACGTGAAGTTCCCCAATCAAATATTTTTTATAGTGCCCAAAGTAAGGAGTTACAAATTCTGAAAACTGTGTTATAAATAGTTACAAATGAGTTACAAAATATTGTCATTGGTCCGGAGTAGATCAGACAATGTCGGGGGGCCAACTTCACGCACGTGGTTCCTTTTCCTAGACTGTAAGAAAATGCATGTTTTATATTTTTCACGACAATACCAAATCGAATTTTCCGCCGTCACTTGTCCCGCTCGTTAACAATTTTTGTTACCGTAGCCCTGAAAAACCGTCTCCAGAAAATTGTTGGCGACAATAATTCCGAAAGTAGTGACGGAAAACACTCGTACACTGAACGTTTAGCGGCGCTGCGTCTTGTAACGGCTCTTGGCATAGGCAAAATATAGCATGGTCATTGGAACGCGTTCAGATACGAGCTTACGGATCGCTACGGCCAGTTACGCGATGATGTTTCAATCATGTTTAAAACGAACGAACGTTCCTCGTCTAGAAACATTGATATTGGTTATAGATTCTGTTTTTTTTTTTTTTTTTTATATTGTTTTTTGTAAGACGTTACTGTAACGTACTATATCGTCGTCGTCGTCGCGTACATCATTTCCGCGTTTGCAGATGAATAACGTCTAGTATATTCTTCTGCACGGTTTGTGCACCGCGCATAGTTTAATATTGCTAACAGTGTCACGTATTTCCTCGTACATCAATTACGGCAGGACGTACACGATGGTGGTGGTGAAACGTCGAGAACACATCGCCCGTGGCCGACGCGCGATCGTGTGCGTTGACTGCTGAAAGCGTTTCAACGCAGGCGACAGCGCGTCGTCGTTATGCTAACCAGAAAGTGTACACGTGCGTGCGTACGGAAGCATTACCTGTGTCGACCGCTGCACATGTACGAGCACATGACAGACATGAGCACAATAAAACGCGCGACTCGTTAACTTGTTTCCGTCGGCTGGTACTCAGTAGCTTCGTTGGAAGGGCGAGGGGGGGGGGGAGACTCGAGCGCTTGTCGCTGTTTAGAAATTTGCTACTCCAAATTCGACACATCATCGAAACACGAACACGTCTTTTATAAAACCTTTGACGTGTTGTGAATCAGAAAAAATTTTACTACCATACTATTATACTGCTATACGGGCACTTGTGTACAAAGAACAAACCAGTGGCGCAACTAGGATTTTTTTATGGGGGAGAAGAGTCCAAAATTATAATTATTTTAAAGTATCTAGCAAATTTGTGAAATTATTTTATAATTTGATTAATGTAAACATTCTAATTACAATGTAAAACAGACTGATAATTAAATGTATTATGTAAAAAAAAAAAAGGTAAAAGGTATGTACAAGATTATAAATTAAAATCCAAGCACTGTTTTGTATAACTTAAATGTTGTATTAATTCTTCAGGTGTTACATTAAATTCGTAGTTGACATCGAGAGTAGTTAATCCGTTGAGTCTTCTTTCTGATGTGGAATTTCTTAAATCAATCTTTGAATCAATGATTCAATTTTACCAAAAATTTTTATTTTAGAAAGATACTACATGGTTCAAGGGAGTATCCGAACCCGAGGACCCCCTCTGGTTGCGCAACTAGAACAAACCGTTATATTTTGAAATGTTTTGGCGGCCCTCTCCCCCACGTTAACCGGTACTTTGGTAAAACTAGCTGCCGAGTCGGCAATTCAATAAGAACATACCGCTGCCCTACTCTAGAAGAACTGAAATGACGCCACAGCTGGGGTACTACTAAGGAACTAATTCAGTATAACACCGGACCGAATCATTCTACACGGTTTAAAACCGTGTTGGGATCAAGAAAACTCATATAAACAAATATCGAAGACGTGATGTGTACTAAACACTAATGATGGGTCGAACCCTGATTTTTAAATCGAACTGAACCGAATCTTCATATTTTTTACCGAACCGAATCTATTATGATTTTAATTCGAACTCGAACTCGAACTTAATACTTTTTATCATGTACATTGTACTTACCTACAAATTAAATCAACCATAATTATGAATTACTATTGTATTTTAAATTTTCGTATTACCTATTCTACATTTTAACTTTCAACTTAAAGTAATTGTATTATTCACAATACATTTAAATTTTAGATAATTTCTTATTATTATTATTTTTCAAAACCAATATTGTGCTCTCTCGTGTTGTCTTGTAGCTTATAAAATATTCATTGAGTATTGAATATTGAGTGTAATATGACAATACAATCAGTACATTTTAATAATATATAAAAAAAATAGTAATAATAACTATAATTCACAAATATAGAATGATTAGTAGAATTTATAATGTAAGCCGTAAGTTGTAAACATGTTTTTATTAATAGCACAGTCGCGGTATCGGAATATTACCATGGATTTACTCAAAATAGATTTTAACCTCTATAATAAATATGATAAAAACAAAAATAACTAATTTATGAATATAGATACACTGTCTATATTGGCGATAAACAACTTATTAATGTTTTGGTCGGCGGAGGGTGGATATGTAACACGCGACTGGAAATATAACATTATTATTATAATAATAGCATTATTAATCGTACAAATATTTGGTTTTCGAATTATCGTGGCCAGTAAGTTTGGTTCGACAAATATTTTCAAGTTCGATTTTCGAACAGTAACAAATGCTTGATAGTTCTGTTCGATTTTTTTCATGTCCAGTTCGAATTTCGAACAGTTCGACCCATCACTACTAAACACACGAGTTCGTGTGAAAATCGCGAAAGTCAAAAATAAATAGCGAAAATAACGATTGCGAAATGTTTTAATGGAGAAAACAATAATAACGATTTTTTTCTAATCCATGTATTTATTTTAAAAATAAAAACTTCAACTTATGTACATCATTATGCCGCATTTTTAATTTACGAGTATGTTTAATCTTAAATAAAATTCCAAATAATTTTAAAATAGCTATAATCGCTATAAATTGGCATTACCGAACTGATTTAATCTTTTTTTCGAATCATAGTTAAATAACTGAAAATAAATAGTAAAATCAATAATAATATTTCCAATGAACAAACTATAAAATGTGGTGTACCATAGGATACAACACTATCCCCAGTACACTTTAATATCGAAATAAGTTATATAAAACTTTTCAAATTAAATACTAATATAATATGTTTTGATGATGTTATGGTCTTAATTTTTACTAGAGCCACTAGGGAAAAAGTAATAAAAAACATTGAAAATTACCTATTAGCCATTAAAAATTGATGTGATAATAATTTGTTTCTTCTTGATAATAGTTTGTTTCTTTGTTTATTTAATACATCCGCCATCATACTATACTCTCTGTCCGAACATACACTGCCTGCTATAGATAAAATAAAAATGCTTGTAAATAATTGTCAAACACCAAGCAAATGTCACTGTGATTCCGTCACTATAGTTAATAACTATAAATGTCTAGGTATCGAAATATGTCACAATATGAAATGGAAAAATCAAATAAAAATTGTCACCGATAAATTAAGAAAAATGATTTATATAATGAAACAATTACGTGAGATAATAAAATATAAAGACATAAGAACGATATATTTAACTCTCTTCAAATCCCTAATTACTTATGGAATAATTGATTACAGCAGAGTATATGATGATGCTCTATCATAATTTCAAAAATTTCAAAATACTTAAATATTTTTTACTTGCTACTTTATAATTATAAAGTAGCAAGTAAAAAATATTGGGAATATCCCACTAAAAAATTATAAGAGCAGTTTAATGTTCTCATTGTAAATAATCTTTTTCTAAAACCCTGTACCGTATATTAAAAAAACAATCTATTATCATCCATAAAACATGAAGTTAATACTAAACACGTAGTTAATACATTCTCTTTATATTGGCCGAATAAAATAAATTGTAATAAGACAGGGTAGAGACTCAAACATACAATTGATCACCCAATGATGTTTAAAATAAGACTTTACTGATATTCAAAAAATATATTAACTACTGGCTTCAATATGAACACAATGCAAACAAACACACAAGCTAAACAAATTCTTTATATTCATATACCTAAATTATTTACGTTACATTATCATACTCATTATTATTATTATTTTAATTATTTGTCTTGTTTAAATTATAATTGTTTAGATTTTTAGTTTTTAATAACAATATTTTTATACAATATAACTCCTGGGCCTCCACACGAGTTTCCACTCAGTGAGGCCTAATAATATTTTTGAATACAAAATAAAATTAAATAAATAAATTTGTTATTTAGTTATATATATATATATATATCAAATAATTTAAATAATTACGGTTAAAAATGAATATTTTATAATATAAAATATTATTCTTCCTGTATAATATTATTAATAATAATATATTCAAAAGAAAAAAACAAAAATCTGTTTCAATAAATCTGTCTGTATTGGAGTGAATGTATTAGCTTTGTTCAAAATGTTGACGTATGAAATTTATTATAAAACTTCAAAGAAACAATACGGAAATTATATTATGTATACACGGATACTGATTCTTTTGTACTTAAAACAAAAACTGTTGATTATTATCAAGATGTAAAAAGTAATTGAGACCAACATCATATCTTAATTTATCTTTTGGACAATATTTATAGAACTCTCTTGTTCAATGAAATAGTTTGAATAAATAAAAAGTAAATTTAAAAATGAACTTCAAGGATTAGAATAGGCTAACATGGTTTACAGGGATATAAAAATTTATATTTTTGTGACGGTTGAAATTCAAAAATATTTAAATTTTTATTATCAGTCAGAATGGTTGAAATTCATGATTGGCCTTTAGAAACATTATCCTTCCAATACACATACCCTGAGGCGGTTACACACCTAGCGTTTTTGATGCTTTCGACCGCAGATCCGCTATCCGACGCTGATAAAAATTGAATAGCCGGTACTAAATTAGACCATTCACAATAGGAAAATTTTCGCGTATCTAAAAGAGGTCATCGCAATCGACCGCCGATATTTAATTTTGAGCGTTCTACCGCTAAAATTAATGAATTGTAAATCAATGGTTTCATTCACACTGCGACACGCCAACCTGCGTATTTGACGCGCGCGTCTTTACAAACACCTTATTTTATTATATTTTGTGATTTTGTCCACGCATATTTATTGTATTTAAATTTCAAAACTTATCCTCTATTATCAAATAATATAAGATGTTTGATACGGAGGCTTTTATTCTAGAAGTACACAAAGAAGATAGTATTTGGAATATATAAGTAACTTGTTCATATTTTCTGAATATGTATTTGAAATACCTTTTGTTTTTCTCCACGCGTTTCGAACGCCTCTAATGCGGTGTTGCGTTGAAAACGCTTGATGTGTAACCGCTTTGCCGCAGCGTTTCAGACGCTTCCGACACGACGCTGCGTCGAAAACGCTAGGTGTGTAACCGTCTTTAAACTTTACACCCAATATGTTGACTATAAATAACTGATGGCCTTTGTTAATGAAGTCGATAAAATAGAATTATAAATAAAATTATTTTTATCAATTAAAAAAAAAAAACAAGATTAACACATATTATTTATTTGAAAACAGTTTCTTTTAATAAGTGATTGGTGTAAGCTAATAATATTATAATAACTGTATTTGTATGCAAATATAATAATGAATTGAATAATCATCACAGGTTATCATTGCAATACGAGTATTATAATGTGAGAACAAATAACAATTATATTTACTGAGATTTTAAAAATACGCGTGTAAAAACGTCAACAAACAATTATGATTCTTACATTTATTTAATTTGTTTGCTAAGTATGAAAAAAATATAAAGTATAAGTAATTAATTATTTTTATCTCGTGGACTACATGTTATTTTTATTACTTTACCGGAAAGCGGGGTTCATTGTTTATGAAAACAATGTTTTTGATATTGGAATATAATACATTTTAGTCAATGTGTAGTGAATTGTTGATGAATAAAACGACTTAATGGTAATGGTTATTTTTTAACAGATAATTTATTTTAAATTCCAGGAATGATAACGATAATATTTATTTACTAACAGAGAAAAAATACTAGGATCGTAAATATTAAAATCAATAGAACAACTCCTACATTTATTTTATTTCATAATTTTTTTATTATTGTCTCTCTTAAGAGAGAACACAGTATTAGGTTTCTACATATCTATCATTGTTTTGAGATCTCACCAACGTTTCATAATACCTTTATACAACATGGTTTTAAAATGTGATTTGTATGGTAGTCGTTTCTCAAGAACTGTATCAAATCAATATTCACTTTTTACCAACAGCTAATGATATTATGCCGACACCGTAAAATAATGTCTTCGTCGGTCATTATCACTTTAATGGGGCGTTATAATATTAGAACTGCCTGTAATAATATTATTATCATACCGGTCTCGAAGATTTTACCATATGCGAATACATTTATGCAGACATAGTTTCCACCACGAATTCGTCGATAATGAAGTTAGTTCAAAACCATGTACAACCGAAAAATGGTACTTAATCTCTAGTG
Organism: Sipha flava; assembly: GCF_003268045.1. Classification (NCBI taxonomy): domain Eukaryota; kingdom Metazoa; phylum Arthropoda; class Insecta; order Hemiptera; family Aphididae; genus Sipha; species Sipha flava. The sequence continues at coordinate 3,489,279 of NW_020273306.1, forward strand.
TTAAGTACATGTATTCCAAGTAAATGTACGCATTCATGTAACACATTCACGTTAGTATCTGTGATCGCATAGCTACTTTCGTACCTCATTTATGTGTACTTGACATTTTCAAAATACGAAAAAACACATTGTTGCTGATATTGACATTTTTACCGTAATTCTTTATCATTTTCTACTGAAATAGATTCGTGAACTATTATGTTCCAAGATAGTTATTGTAGTTATTCTATATTTGGGAAAAAAATTTTAAAATAAAACAACAAAAATGAAAACAAACGTAGAACGTAAAAAGTATCGTATGTTGATACGTTCGTACAGTGTGATTATACATACCTATTTTGATCTCATGTACTATATATTCTTGTATGTTATAAATTGGTTGATAAAAATCGATTGCAAATGATTTTTATAAATGCTTGTTATTTAATAATTTTTTTATATCACTGTCATTATGTGCACTTGGTATTGTATTACAGATACTTAAAAAAAAAAAGCAATATCAATAGCTTGTAAACCGTTTTTTTTTTAATTAATTTCATGTCAAACTCGTCTATAAAATGCAATTTATTCGGTATTTCATCGATCTAATAAATGCTTGTTATTTATTTTCTGGGCATATTCAAAAATTACAATACTCGCTGGTAAGACTCACAAACTATTTGCGTCGAATTACTCAGTTTGATAATATTTTAATTGAATATTTATTTTAAAAGTGTTTTTAGCATTAATGTAATTCGTAATTTCCCTATTCCCTTCCCTCCCTGATTTAAATATATATAACTCATTTTATTGTTTAAGAAAAATTTAACATGCAATTCTGATTAATATATATCAATTTTTGTTGATTTTTTTCATAATTAAAATAAATACATTTTAATATAAAATACGTACACTCATTGATAAATGTAATAGCTAAAAATAATTATTTGACTTAATATCAACTATTCAGTATGTATATATATCCGATGTTATATTGAGCTATTGCATTAAACATAAAGAGTAAGATATATAATACACGCCTGTATATACATCTATATATGTAGTCCAGTAAATGCTACAGATATTTTAAAATAAAATTACTTTTATTGTTAGTTAACCAACTATTTTATTTGAAGTCCGTTGATAAGTCTGTACAAAAACTTTTATATTATATATTAAAAATAATATGTCAGGTATGTATTTAATAACACTTAATTAAATAGCCTGCAGTTATATTTTTCTGGTATAAGAGTAACGACATTTCTTTCTATGTAGTCGTCAGTTTTTTTTTTTTTATAAATATAAATTTATTTGACCCGCTGACGAATAATACAATCGTACTTACCTATAACAAAAAAGATAAAACACGTTCTTAACGTAGTTTAATTAAGCTGTTCATAAAGTTTAAACACTCATAAATTAATATTTTCCAATCATTCCGAGCAAAAAATTGCAAATAATTTATTACTATAGCGTAAAAATGACTTTTTATTGCATTTTCTAGTTCTAAATTTTTAATTTTAAATACATAGGTGTATGATTCATAATTTTAAACTAAACTGTTAATCTTTAAAATAATAAAAATAAAATAATTATTTAAATTAAGATATTTTGCTATTAACAAACAAAGGAAACATACACATTTCTACTTGCTTTTATAACTTAATTATAAAATGTATGCATTATGAGCATCATTTATTTTTTGTTTTTAGTTGATATGTTGAAAAAACTGATTTAAGACTTACATGTGTTCAAGATTTTTTTCAACCTTACTGAAATAGTTTACATAACAAACAGGCAAGGATACAAGGGTGCCATGGGTGTTGAAGCCACCTCCTCCTTAAACATTAGGTACAACCATATCGGACGTAGATACTTAAAATATTTAAAAATTAGACCATTTGAAACACTTCGTACAAATTAATCTGCACAACGAATTATGGTAGTAACTCAATTTACTAGCTCCCCCTTACATTTATAGATACGCACCTGATAACAAGTACATCGATTGTTTTGAATGCCATTTTATTCTAAATTTTTAAAATTTTTTATAAATTTTCAATTTATTGTTCAATAATTATTCAATTTATAAATAATGTTTTATTGTAAAATTTTTTGTTTTATATATTTTTATTAGATAAGTCTTCTGTATCAATGATGTTCTACTTGCTCTTTAGATCTATTTAAATATTCTTTCAACAGATTTTATAGTTTAATACTTAATATGTTATCATAAGGATTAAAATTAAAAATGTTAACTTTATTATAAATTTATTTAATTTGACTCAAACATGAGTATATTTGAATCAAACTACTTAGTTTTCATCGCCATCAATATCATGTCCCAGAAATTAAACGATGAAGGACAAACTTTCAAATTCAGCTCAGTATTTTAAACCTACTTTAGTCTATGAGTGTAAATCCGGATCAATATTTATTATAATACGAACTAACTTTACCAAAAAGAAGAATAATAACATAAGAATGAATTTCCAACAAATTTAAATAAATTATATTATTATATATTTGAACTTTCTAAATTGTAATTTATTTGCAAAATAAATATATTACACCAACCAATTATATATATTATTGTATGCGTAATATTACGTAAAATGAAGTTGATAAGTTATGACTGCAAATTTTCCTGTGGGTTTTATTGAAAACTTGAACATAAAATAGTCTTTGTGAGGTCAGCTATATCCAATAATTTAAGATTAACATTCAAATCTAACATAAAATGTAATGTTTTGAATCACATTTATTTCCCTTTTTTTTTAAAAAAAAAAAAAATTATATTTTTTAACTTGTAAATAATTCACGAGTACTCAGAAAGTTGAGAAAACGAGAAAACAGTTTTAAGGATATACGAATATAAAATATAACACGGCCGTTTCCATGGAATATATTAAACACAATACATATTTGTAATATTTTATTGTTATTGTATTTCACATTAATTTAATACGATGGTCAAAAATGGTTTCTGGCTTATAGTCAACAAGAAAGATATAACACTAATAACAATAATGTAACTCGTTAAAATTAATTCAAATTGAGATGTTAATATTCAACAATAATGTTGCCCTTGGTTGCACGTATTGTTTTTACGACGTGTTAACTTTTTTCCACTTATAGAAGTTCTTGTATATATATTTTTCTGAAACCATTCACGACGAACATGTTAAAACGTCTTGTACTAGACATTTTGTATATTTTCGATCTGATAGTAAATAAATATACCAAGTAGATTTATTATTTATTTAATAATGTATGCCACTTAAGTATTATTGATTTTTCGTGTTTCTATGAACTAAAGATATGAACATATTACATTGGGCGATGCCCGTTTCCACCAAAAATAGACCTTTCCTTTTTCCACCAATACCCATTTCTACCAAATGAGATATTGATCACGTTTTTACCAAAACGATTGAATACTATGCTTAAATTAAAAGCTATAACACAGAAATAACTTTATTTAACATATACTATTAATTCAATAAATGTAAAGGCATTATATGATTCATACAATATAGGTTGGAAAATGTTAAATTTTATTTAAAAAAATGATCAGATATAAAATGATGAAAAAATAATATATTATGATATACGATACCTTAGTTATGTAAATTGTAACTATATATATAATTAGTTGATATTTGTTAACTGATCCAATAAAAAATTTAAAGTTGTTTAGTACTAATGTTTTATTTCCACGTTTACTTTTGATAACTTCAGCCATTATAAAATTATAAATTTTAAAATGTATGTTTTATTTTAACACACACGCAATTGTAATGCACTATTTAAACTATGCCATCTTTTCACTTGTTCATAAAGCATTTGATTATTTAGATATTATAATGATTAATGGACATAAAAGTGCATGCCTAAGTACGATAACGGTTTAACATAAAATTAAATACAATAAATGTGCAATATACTTTGATTATATTGTGTGTATATTTATATACATTTTACATCAATCCGAAAAACTCATGAAAAGTATAGGTATTTTATCTTATTTGATGGAAACGGATATTGGTGGAAAAGGGAAAGATACACTTTTGGTGGAAACGGATATTGGTGGAAAAGGGAAAGGTCTACTTTTGGTGGAAACGTGTTACGCCCATTACATTTAATCTACCTGGTATAACTTGGAATAGTAAATTGGGCTTATTAGCAAAACAGCCCGTAAAATGTGTACGAATAAATGTCACGTTTTTATAACTTAGAGGATTTAATGCATACACATTAATTCAAACATGTTTTTTGTCAACACTGCGTTTATTAATCTATGTTAAAATTCAGCTGTATTATTTTTCCCACGATGAGTTAAAAATATAAACTAAAACTAAAACATAGACAAATACATATAATGTTGTTTGTATAAATTACGACAGTTAAAAAGTGTATAGTTAAGGAAAACGGACGATACCAAATTCCCTAGAAATATCGGTTCATTTACTACGAAGGAATTTTACTTTTTATACAATAAAAACAAAAATCAACGCTTATCTCGTTAAATTTCGAAGAATAGCATAACATTGTACTTTTTACAACACTGTTTGGATTTGGAAACGATACTGGAAGATTTTCATTAATAAATTTTAAAATCAATCGTATAACATTGAACATATTCATCGGACATAAATTATGTAATTTAATACAACTTACACATCCAATAGCATATAACATTTTCCATAATATATACAATAATTTATTGTTTTTTGAACAATTCTTAAAAAACCTAAGAATGTTAATTTACAACTGATAATTGTGATAACGGATACTTTATTATATTATTTGTATTTCATAATACATCGAATAATTTTAATTTTGCATACCTATAAATTCAATGTTAGGTAATAAAATTACTCTGAATACTTTTTTTGTTCGTGATATCTCTTTATATATATATATATTATAATATATTTCTAAAGAGGTAAGTTAGTATCACGCAAAAGTGGTTTTTGACTATTCAGTTCTCGGGAATTATAAAAATGTTTATAATAATAAACTATTAATTCGCAATAAAAATTGTATTTACATTTGGCACAAATGTATAGATATTCAATTTATCTAAATTTTTTCACTAAAATGACAAATTATTATTCAAATATATTAAACAGTTTTATTGTTTTTAGTTTATATATTATTTTTTGAAAATCGTTGTTTCTATATTAGTATTTGATTTATGTAATTGTGTTTAGAAATTTGCGAATATATTTTTTTTTTTATTATATTATTAGGTACACATATTACTGATGAGTGAGATATTATTTTTAAAAAAACAATGTAATGATTTAACGATTACATAAACAATTTAATAAAAATATGATTGTTTGGTGTAAGTTATTATTTCAAATATCTTTAAACATAAATTTTGTAGTAGGAAACAGATTTCATAATTATTGTTTACAAAATCAATTCGAAATTTTATGGTAAACGAAGTATTTTTTTTTAAATTTAATTCGTAATTCGTCACCTTGGGTTAAGTTGAAATACATATTCTACTTTACTACTAAATTTAGATTCTTCATTTACATAAAAACTCTGAACATATTTTTGAAGTATTGGTATGTCTTCCCACATAAAACTATAATATCTCAATACAAAATATGAAATGTTGATGGTGTGTATATTTATTAAAAAAATGTGATTATTTTTCAACAAGAAATTTCAATACATTTCAATTATTACATTTATAGTACAGCAATTGAACAATATTCTATTTGCAATTTAACGAATGATTATGGTCGATTGCAATAACTGCAATTTAATCTCGCTCTACATTTCAATATTTTCAAATTCATAAACCAAAAAATCAATAAAATAAAAATATTTATCGTCAATCACCTAACTGTATTTTATTTGATTCGGGATTTTTATTTTCAGTAAATAAATAGTCTGTCTGCCCTCGCGGACTGAAAAGTGTTTCACGACGCCTCTGCTATATTTAGTCTTAACATACAACTACATATGTAAGTTAACATAATTTTAAATAAATTATCATCTCATCTTTTCCCGATTGGCAAATACAGATATCCATGATTTCGCAGAACTCGTTAATTTCGTGACCATGATATATTTTTATACTTGCGACTCGAAAATCATTGATCGCGATTCGTTATTACAACTTTTAAATGTATTTATATTTAATAATCATAATAATAAATAAGAATATCGACTAACATATTACACAATATCACCGCCATGATCAATGATAAAATGCAAATTTTAAAATGTATATTTCCAATCTGTAAAAATGACAGAAGAACCGTTATTATACACGTTTTCTTTTAATCTATATGGTCATCAGAACTTCGGCTTCCCGAACTTCTTGATTATTGTTTATATTTTGAAATATTCGCGACTACTTAACTGTAAATATTTAACTTTTAGTCACTGTTCGCGTTAGGGAAGGGGAAAATAACAATATGAGGTCTTGAGAGAAAACTATAACATTCATAACGTTTTGGACGCCTCTGCAAGCGCATATACGTAGTTATCTGCTAGTCATCGTTTATATTTAGTCGGTGATTTGTCGTGAAGTTTCCCGGTCAATTTTATTGATAAATCTTTGCGCCAGAACACGTAATTTTCAGAAATAGTACCATAAAAATTCAATATACGTTTGAAATTATGGTGAATACGCCATAAAAGCAATTTTCCATTGGAACTCCAAGTGTATATTTGTGTATTTATTTAATATTTGACACACCTGTAAGTACTCGCCGTGAAACTTTTTTTAAATAAATAATAAATATTAGCTGACTAAGTCGTTCTGGCATTGAATCGTAAAAACACTAAAAACTGAGACTAGAAGAACTACAATAGCAAATAACGAACAAAAGACGCTGGGGTAAGTGTTAAAACTGAGATTCAAGTATAAATATATTTTTTTAAAACAACTCGTAAGTAATAAAAATCGAAAACGAATAAGACATGATTATTAAAAGATATAATTTAATCTAATTAATTATATATTTTTATAAAGAAAGACACCCATTTCATGTACCCAACAGTATTTGTTTCTTTTTCATTATTTTAAATCCAAAAATCAAATCCATCAAGTGGACGTGAGATAAATCGGGTCGGAATAAAGATTCATTTTTTGCTGTTTGTCGATTTTGAAAGCTCGTCCACACTTTTTTTTAAATTATGTTCGTTAAAATATTTTATTCATTATTGGACTGTAATTAAAATAATACAAATTAAAATGCGTAAAACGAGCACGATTGAAATTAAGCATACCTAATGCGTCGAGGTCAAATATTTATGTTTGTTCATTATTTAACTGATATTGAATTACTGAACTTCCATATTTTTCATAAAAACGCATAAGCTGATAGTAAATAATTTGCACAGATGATATATTTAAAATAATGATTCACCATAATATTTCACGTTTACTTGAACTTTTGTAATTAAAAAAAAAGTAATATGTAAATTATATATGGATAATGAATAGAATAAAAATATTTTATCTAAGGTGTAGGCAAGTAATACTAAATTATATGAATCACTTGAAAATCTTTTCATGATTTATAAAATAATAAGTACCTACAGTGGGCACGTGTACATATCAAATATCTCACTTAAAATTTGTGATGTAAATCATCACTAGTTGGTGATAAAAATAGAATGATTTGAAAGATCGATTGTGAATTATTTTTCTTAAATAATCAATCTATGGATACAGATTTAGACATTATAAGTTTTATATATATGGTTTAATATCGTTTTTTTTTGTTTAGTGACTCTAGTCATTTGATGTATTGGGAATGCTGTTGGTTTTTGTAGGTAGATTAAAAAACATGATGTTCCCGGGTATTCGCCTATCTTGCAGGAACTATAATAACGCTATTGAAAATCGCAACACCGAAATAAAATCGTATGGTCAAACACTATCCGAATGCATTAATTTATTTTTATTTTTTTATTAATCCACGTGCTCATAATAAAGCACCCATACGTCGTAGAACGTGAAAATTGGAGTAACAATTTTTTCGCACATAGATACAATACATCATTCAATATGATATACTCTCAATTCTCGTGGACTATAAGAGCACAATGTTAACTATAACTATACAATATACGCTATTAAGTTTTACGTGTTTCAAGGACACAAAGTAATATACAACCGGCTAGGGCCTAATATTTACGATCCTTAGTACTGCGTATTATATTTTAATTGTGCGTTTTTAAGCTTATAGCTAATGTGCTGCGTAAGTGAAGATAATCTTCTGAAAAGTGGTTTTCTTTATTAAGAGTAAAGTAATCTCATGATGGTTGCACGTACGAGTGATCATTTTTGCTATTCCGATAAATAATGCATTTGAAACACATTTATTTTCTTATAATTCTTAACTTAAATATTTCATGTGTCTATTTAAATCGTTCGTCAAAAACGTAAAATAGAATATTCTAACAGATATTTAGTATGTAAAAACTACCATGTTCAGCGAAAATATTTTTAAAATTTGGACAGTGACACGGTACAGCGTTTGACACCGTCACCGATCGCGTGGCACCGAAGCAGTGGCGGATCCAGGAGGGCTCCGGTGGCAAGTGCCATCTCCGTTGAAAAAAATAGCGTTAAAAGCCCTTCCTTAACACTAGGACATCCACACGCCTATGATCAGCTAAGTTAAATAATTTCTCCTATAAAGTGCCCCGGTCGTGAATAGATGCCGGATCCGCTTTTGCATGGAAGTCGTCGAAATCGCAAGCGGATATCCGAACTTTCGAAGCCGTAAACGAAACGATCAACTCGCTGAACCCGCAACACTACTAAAACAGTCAGTCGGATTGTTTGCGTGGGTAATCATAGGTTTTTTTTCTCTCTTCGCGCTTTACGTGTAGTGCGTCATGGCCACAAACCTGGTTCGTCCGTAGACATTTCCGGAAAACATGTCTATCATCATCGGTATTCATGAGATAAACGTCAATATTACACACGTACGTTTCCAAGCACAGTCGAATACGTAACGCAAATTGGTACACAAGTGCGTTGTACGAGTATACTATAGCTGTGGTGCACGGAAGAGAAGCAAAAATCTCCAACCGAACTCGTTTTATTTTTTCATTTTATTTTTTTTCTCCTCGTAATAATGTCCAACTACTTTATTTATTTATAGATATAATACGTATTAAGTAAACGCTAAATTTGTTATATATATATAATACACCTATATGTCCACTTCCTACGCGTCGCCGCTGCAGGCCACATGGCACGTTTAATAATAATAAAACTGCGACTTGCGGTATTATCCAACGAGACGAAATTATTGCGTTTACTCGAATAGAAATCTCGGGCCAAAAATTCATCGCCCGAGCGTGTGTGCACGGTCGGAAACCCAAAAATAAACCACGACGCGGAATGCTGACCTATGCGAGTCTCCCCCGCGTCTTAGCTAGCGCACGCGACACTTAAGTCGATGGATTTCGATGTTCCTCGTAGAGAATTCTATTACTCGAATGTCTACTAGATTAAATTAGACGATGGTAATTTGTTATCATAACTTCAAAATATTATCACCATTTAGCCATAGCCACTGACATAGATGGGTTTGAATCGTAATATGAGCTATACGAGGTACACTTGTATTATACCTATAGAGTTATACATTTATAAAAAGTAGCGGCAAACATCAACGGATGATTTTGAGAGACGAAAACGACTTAAAAATTCTATATCATTCTAGTTTGATACTAAATCCATATGACTAGCCTTTTCTTTTAACGTTAACAACAGACACTTCTTTTATATTAAATATTAATGTTTTTCATACATAATTTCGTTAAATTTATCATACCGTTATATAACAGATAAATCATAATTAAACTAAATTTTTATATTTATATTAAAATTGTATTAATTTAATTGCATCAATAATCATTAACGTCAATAATCAAATAATTATTTTGATTGAGCATTTCATCATAATTTCTATGATTCCATCCCGCGTTTTGTTTCCGATCGGTGTTCCTTGACTTTCTATCAGTCGCACGATCAGGTTGGCGAGGAACACATGAAATACAACACCATGGTTACGCGCAACAACCCGCATGGGGGCTCGCACATCGCGGAACCATCGCATACCCTCGACGAGACGAACCGTGTGTCACCACTATAACCTCTACTCTCTAACGTGCCGAACATCACCGGTTCGTTATTTAATACATGATGAGGACGACAAACCCGACAGAGATGATCGGGCAATCGGTGTTTTCGCGTCCTTGCTAACCTTACTCGTTCACCGTTGCAGGCGTCCGTACGTGGCGGCCCCACGGCGACTTCGCGTTGGTGGCCGCGTGATGCCAATAATTGTTGTCGCACAGCGTCACGGCAGAAACATAAGATCGTGTCAGCGATCGGCCAAGTTTACTGGGCGTATTATTAAACAGGTAACGTGTATGTCCGATCCAATACCCGGTATCAGCACAAACCAGTAAAACCGACAAAATATGGCCGATAATGGGTTCGAGGGAGGGAGGACACCGTACCAGAAGCGTATTGGGCAACAAATTTTGTGCTGTGCACTTGGAAGATAACGCGCACGGGCACATCGAGTGCGGTCACAAGCTTCATCCGGTCCACGTACACACGGTTCCGCTGCTTCTTCTTCTTCGTCACTGTTGTGCGTCTTCGTGTTTGTTATCGAACGAATGTCGTACCGCGAACATTGCGACCATACGTTTACGGTGCCCACCTACTATTATTTTCGCGAGTATTTATTTATTTACTCTTTTTCCTCGTACACATCATCGTAAGCTAGAAACCAATTAATCAGCACGGCGTGATGTGTACCCCCTGAAGTAGTGCAATCGTCGCGATACGCTCAAGTACTTGCCCGCGTACATGCGCACGCGACGCGCCGCGGCGGCGGCGGTGGCGGCGGTGGCAGCGAAACGCACACGCAACAGCTGTGAGGACGTGCCCCCCTCCCCTCGATGACGAACACCTGTAACGGTGGTGACAAGGTGATGGTGAGGGCGAACGGACAGCGTTTCTGTTGCGCCGCATCACCGTCACCGGTTGACGTGACGCACGCGTACGCACGCGCAAGCACGGGTACGCACGTATAATACGCGACGGTGTGCACAATACGCGTATAGTATATATATTGTCGTCGACAAGACAAATGAACGAACGAACCGACAGTTTCGACCGTGCTTCCGACGAAACCGGTTAACAATCGGCGAACGTTATACGCGACCACGTACACGTACGCACGTACACGCGAACGCAAGTCTCCGAAGGCGCGCGAGACTTTTGAACCACGCATCCCGGGCCACGCACGTAGTCCACCGCACGGCTACTGTTGTGGGCACGCCGCGGCGGTCCGCACGGCACACAGCACTCACGCGACCGCGGACCACGTCCGACCGCACCATCGGCACCACGTTCACGTGCTGCCGCGTGTTCCCGTACCACGCACGTCGTCGGCTTCGGTAAGCATTTTCTGTTCTCGCACACACCGTCCACATTACATTATCGCCAGTGCATGATGACGTTATGGTCCGTCAGCAAAACCCACTGTCCCACCTGCCGCGCACGAGCGGAGGACCAGTTGCAGTAGCGAACGAGCCGTCTCCTGCTACCTACGCTTCTCCGCGCGGTCAAGATAGCTAACATTGATCGCCTTTACATTCTCGTACGTTCAGTGTGATTTCATGGATGATGACCGAAGGGGGGGGGTATAAATCTCTGAAGAGAAATGTATCCCCTATCGAAAAAAATGTATTTATTTATAATTAATTAATTATTTACCCCAACGACATACCGCATACCACATATCCCTCTTGTAAATGTACGATACCTCTGGGATAGAAGGTCTGAAATAAACACTGTTTACGTTCCACCGACGATTCTTTATGAGCTCTCGAATGTCATCCCTACTATACTGCGAATTTTGACCCGTTATCGCGTCGGAATATCCTGGATTTTACTCCCGGGGATCAAAACCGATGGTACTTATTTCATATTATCACCATAATGACTATATAATCCTAATTATGTACTATTTCATCAGCTTCGAGTCAGATATAGTCCGATATTTTATTTTATATATATATATTATTTTTTGAATTTTTAACTATCCGGTTGTATATATTCTCAGTTTGATTTTCATTGAGAATTTTTGTTCTATATATTTATAATTTATATTTGTGTATACTTGCGACACGGGAAAATATTATTTTTTGTCGTTTTGGGTTTGGAAACGGTAGAATTATATCAATGTTTTTATTACATCCCCTATAACGATCAAAGAATTTCCGTGATTGTATACAATATTATGGATTGTAAAAAAATTATATGTATTAAAAAACGGGTTTTAATATGTTTTCAAAGATTTCCCTATTTTTTAAATAATATTAAGTAAGGTATTTATAAGAACCTCTATGAATTTATTATATCGTATATTATTAGAACAACATTTCAAGAATATATTTATTTGTATAAGAAAAATATTTCGATTTAAATTCCCCAGTAAGTTTGTTTCTTTGGGGGTAATTTTTTATTCGATACTTTATTCGATGAAGGTTATACATTTATTAATACAATTGATTAGTTTTTTTTTCGGAACTACGACAACGTTTACGGAAGTGACCGGTAGAAACATTTATCTCGTTGTGATAATTTCAACGTTTTTCATTCAATTCATGTTGTGTTCTGAACATGTAAGATTTTTATTGCAAACCATTTATGTCATTACCGGAAGTAATGATCATAATATGCTTAGGTTTTCATGTGGGGGATTGGACCATATAGATTCACATAGGGCTGACGGTATTTTTAGTATACCAAAAAACCGTAATGATTCGGGGTACTTAAAAAAACAAAACGATTAATAAAACCTACCATATATTCGGTATACCAAATGATTTCAGTTTTTCGGTATACCGTTACAAACCGGTATTAAAATCGAACCCGTAATACCGACAATTATTTTTAATACCGTCAGCCCTAGGTTCGTATGACCTTTCAGCATGTCAATAATATTTCCATACCCAACGAATTTGAACGTTTTTATAATGCATATGACCAAGTCAATAACTCATGTAAGATAAACGGTTTTATTGATGTTATACTGTATTAAGTATCTTGAAATACGAAGAACACACAAAGCTTTGAAGTTATACAATTTTTTTATTATTATTGCAATATTATATGGAACCACGAAGGTTCTTGAAAATCCATTACATCTACCTACGTCATAATAATATACCTGTGTATGATATAAGGTCGTCCACATTATTATACGAATGTCGATATATAACGCGTCTAATGTCCACAAAACAGATGTACAATAATAATTATTCTAGATACCTATACTTGACATAAAATCAAATATATATATATCTTACCTAAGAGTCTATTACCTCGGGATATGGAAAATTCAATTTTGATATTAATTCATCCCAATAAGCAAGTTATAGGTGTATTAACTGACCGACAAGGTTTTTTTGTTGAAATGTTTCCAAAGTACCCATAGGTAAATAAATATATAGCTGTATATATATAATTGCTTTTTTTTAATTGGAAAGCTTCCGATTTATCACTAAACAAAGAAAATTGAATTCAAATCATACTATTAATAGGACATACTATATACACATTACATTGTATTGAATCTCATAATCTAATGATTGATCTGATAGTATCGTTGAAGTAATTGCACATCGAATCCGTACTTACTTATATTGGACTGTTTTCCATTTATATTATGTTTTATACTTGTATTATATGATTATATATGAACTGCTTTTGCCTAAAACCTCGCGTTGAAAAATTAAAATATTGCTGAATATGTACTATCAAGCTTACGCGTATAATGTAATAAATCACAACTTTCAATTTATACATCAAAAACTACCAACTTCTTTTACATTTTTATTTTTAATTTAGTGTTTTGCTTCGTTGCAAGAATCCAAAATTAAATAAAACAGCACACAGCAAGGACATTGTATAACGCTTATGAAAATCTGTACATTTTTATACTAGTTAATAATTTGATCAATATTTTAATGTTAATAAAATATAAATTGATTATATGTATATTAATTATCTCAAACCTGCATAAAAATAACTGAATAACTGTTCTTAAAAATTATGCATTATGTACATGTAAATTGTATTACATCAGATGTAGGTAATAGATATTATTTATAAATATTTAGTAGCAATAAAATGTGTGATTTAATATATTTTCATTTTTATAATAATATATAATAATTAAAAAAAGAGAGGTTTTATTTCATTTAAAATTACCACTGAAACTATTATTATTATTATTTACTATGCGTAACTTATAACCGTACAAAATGCAATTAAATTATTTGCCCCTCTTAGCTTGCAAATTATTTTAAGTTCAACAATATTTATTTTGTATTATTTCTAAGTAATAAAAGAAATTCAAGTTATCAAAACCAGTTCAATCTGTTAAGAGTATAAATTAAATATATGAGTTAACTAACTTTTTTAACTGAAATTACTCATTTTAACCAGTTTTTTCCATCTTTTTCTACAATCTTAAAGTATTCACAATAATTTTTGGTACAAATATATGCTTGGGTAGTACGGTATGTTTAAAAAGTATTCGAAATTTGTCACTGTTTAAAAATTAGTTCTTTTAACTTTATTTTATTATTTTTTTAATTAGACGTCATTTTTTAATGTACACGCAACATATGTTCATAATTAAATCGAAAGCTTGTTAAAATTTAGTTAAAATTTAATGAAAATTATAAAATATTAAATATTTAAATAAATAAATAAAATATATAATTTAAATTGAATGTGCTGTAACCATGAATAATATCTATTCTGATATACAAACTGTTTTTAAATAAATAATAAATATTAATCATGAACGTATAATTTAAAAATTGTGTTCATTAAAATTATTTTAAAAAAATTAATGTATTTTGTAACTTTCAAGCTTAATTGTCTTAATAGTCTTAATTGGAAACTCAACGCTCTAATAAAAATTAATATCTGTTATTAATTATTTTAATAAAATTTACTAAAGCTAAAAATTAATTAGTAGTTGTTATGAAAACATAAATTATTAATTCCACTTTTATTTAATACTATACCTACTTATACATGAGTAATTAACATTTAGTCTAGAAGTTTTGATTTTTCAAAATAAAACAATGATACTCCATTTTAAATATCATGTATTATTTATTTTTTTTTTTTAAACGAATTATTTTTTTAATAACATTAACATTTTAAGTGTTTTGGAATTTACATATTTTTTCTTAAGCATAAATGATTAAATTATGAGCCACTTATAATGTTTTTATTGAAATAACGGTTTTCAAATATAAACTTTACTAACAGATTTAATAAATTAACATCAATATGTAATCATATTTGTAGGCATAGGTTCCAGGTTTTAAAAATCTTAATGGGTGCCTTGCTCGGTCTTGGTATCACAGGCATAAATGCACAATTTGAGGGATGGAGCTTATTCTCTGATCAATAGCAATGTTCCCGTAAAATTTAAAAAATATATGGAATTGCTTAAGAGGCTAGTTACAATTTCATCTTCTAAAATTTTAATTTTGGCTCTCCTAATTGCGTCAATTAGTATTATGATTTAATACTTAACTAATAACGATTACATTTTCTTATGGATTTTGTTAGTATATATAAATATTAAATAATATAATATAATAGTATTAACCATGGTAGATATACACTGATAAATGCAATTTCATCATTGATTATAAAATATTATATTAATTAATAATCATAAAACAAAATAAATGTTTACAAAATTTATAGCTTCATTATAAATAATAATAAGTAAAATAAAAAAATTAATTTAATTGGACTGTTTACACAAAAAATGTGTTTTGATGTATTTTAGTTGGATTTATAAATGAGTTAGCTTTTTGCTCAATATCTATATTTTCATTACGATGGACATGCAACAAAGCAATATTATTAAGACGATTTTGTGTCATTGTAGACCTTGAAAATGTTTTTTTAATTTTCGTAGTGCTGAAAAATGTCATTCCGTAGTACAAGACGATACTGGAACAGTCAAAACTATTTTTAGAAGATTATTAAATTCTGTTAATATAGCTCCAAGCGAATTATCCGATTTAAATACATTTATGGCATCTTGTGTACTATTTGTACTAACTTTTCTTGATTTTACAATATCTAGAAACAAATATTTCTATGCAACTTGAGTTTTTCTTGATTGAAATCAATCCCATAAAAGAACAAATATAAGTCACCAATTTTTCTTTACCAATTATAAATTTTTCAAGTTCGGAAAAATGATTAATTACATTTTTTGAAATCAGTTATTTAATAATGATAATGTAACATCTAGAAATTCGTAAAATGTAATTTTGTATTTTTCTCTAACTGATGAAATTGTATGCCATTCACTGTTATCTAAAAATAATTTCTTAGGAGTTTTTTTTTATTTTCAGTTCATTTGTCTTTTTCAGTTTTAGCTCACTATATTTGACTGAAACTTGTTTCCATAAGTCATCAAATCCAGTATCTTTTAGTTTTTAAATAGATATGGTAATATTTTCAATTTTAATTTAATTGTGCTTAAATATACGTTATAAACATCCAGTATTCTAATGGATGCCCAGCCCTCTCATAATAATTTCAATGGGTGCCTTAGCACCCACGTACATAGCACCTATGTTTGTAGGTAGGTACAAAAAATAAATTGTAATGAGTGATTTAATTTTTATTTCAAATAAATAACCTAACCAACATAACTTATTAGACGTTATATCATATTTTACAGACATTTTAAACATTATAATCACTAATTAATGACGAAATTGTATATTTTCTAATGGTAAAATGTCATATAAGTATAATAGATTAATAAAAAAAAAAATTAATTTAATATTTTTATTATTTTTAAGTAAGGCTATTTCTGAAAATTGTTCGTAAACTTAAATCAATGAATGTAAAGTTGATGTATAAGTTTTTATATTAGGTGTATAATTTTTCAAGCTTATGAATTATAAATGCTTTTTTTTTTAAAAAAAAAACTAATTGCTTGAAAATAACATCAAATTAATTTACAATTTATGTTGGCTATGGTTATTTTGTTGCTATATAGGAAATAATAAAATTAATTATTTCTGGAAGTTATGCATATTATATATTTTATGTATTATTTATATGTATGACTTAAAATATGGTATGATTATAAATTATAATTTGATTACTTATAGACAAAATATGAAACAACTAGTTATTTGATAGTTAATTATACTGATTCATATTTCATCCAATACTAAAATTTATTAGACTTATTAGTGACTTAAACTTTTACTCAATTTTCAAATAACATTTTTTTTAAAACTTTTTTATTGAATAAAGTTTACAAAAGTAAACGAGTTATACTCAAAATCACTTTCAAAACCAGATCACTTGCCATTAATTTTAGATTTAAAGATTTAACGTCATCCACTTAAGTGATCTATCCTATTGCTGTAACTCACTCAAAGCCCATATTATCTAATCGAATTTTTTATAAGTAAATATTTAAGACGCACTGTAGACTAATATAAGTCATTGTATTATTCATCAAACGACAAGCATGATGTCATATTGTCATTTCATACTATTACAAAATAAAATACATTTTCTTCGACAGTACACGTTTGTTTCTACTGAGTGCAAATAACTTATGGTTAAAATATTCTAAAATATATTATACCTTACATTATACTTGACACCTCTGATGGAGATTCGTCGAACTCTATAGTAATGTCAACCGTAATCAGTTTGAGATTTGTGAATGTTATAAAATAAATTTATAAAAAAAATGAAAAATTATTTTTTTTGTAAATTTAATGTTGGTATTCGAGTATAATTTTGTAGATCAATACTTGATATAAAACATTAATTTTATATTTAAACGTATTTCGTACGAACCAAATAGTTGCTTTAAAGATTTATACTCGTAACATACTTATTCATTTCCAATTATACCTACTTATATGTACCTACCTACATATTAAAATTGTCGAAGTTAAACATTATATCGAAGACTTAGTGATAGTGTATATTGCTGTCGCTCGTCATAATAACATAAGTATTAATATGAACGGCTTTTTTGAAGAGGTATTGTTAACATTTTAGTGCATTAGTATTTTCATAAATACGATGATAAAAATAGTTTTAATTACCCTAAGATTATAGTACCAAATTACTTGTAACTTTATCGATAAATTTTACAACTGTATACGGTAAACATAACTTTAAATATTCGACAACATTTTATCCCTCATAAATAACATAGTAAATAATCAAAGAATAACGGCTATTTAAAATTATATTTAACAACCTTTTGTATGCAAATTAAACTATAACCGCTATCAATATTTTCAAGTTTATCAGTGTATACATTGTAATTTATGTTGATATATTCTTAACCATTTACTAATAAATGCTTAGATCTATATCATTTCTTCAATTCGTATACATATAGAAAATGCACGTTGGTTTGTATTTATTTGATAACAACTATTATTGCTCGTAAATCACTTTAATAGTAAATAATGTTTTTCGTTTAGTTGCTTTTGTAAATATTATGTATTACACCAGATTAATTTTTATTTTTACATCTTATAATCAAAACTCGTTTACATTGTTCGTAAATTTGTAAGATGTCAATAGTTTTAAAACTATACAATTTTCACGCTGAGATTAATTTTGAAAACTAATGCCACGAACATGATATTGCTATTTGTGCAATTTTTATTAGGATCCATCAAAGTATTTAAATCGCAGCAGTTAACACAAGAACTAGTCAAAACCTTAAAATCATACGAGATTAAAATTGCAATATTATAAATAAGTGTAATATTGGAACGCAAAGAAATAGTTATTATTTTTTTTAATATTAGGTATAGATAAATATGAAGGTTAGGAAAAAATATAACTTTCGTAAGAACAGTGTATACAAAAACACATATCAAATTATTTAGGTAAACTGTAATTAAATATCATTCTACGATTTATTTTAATTTTAATGCGTTAGTAATAATAATTCAATAGTGCATTAATCATTTATATATTTATATTTTGTGAGTAAAATTTAAACGGTGTATCGAATGACGTTCAAAACGAGGTGTTAATTTAATATTTCAATGAAAAAACTCATGTAATGCAACATACTCTAATTGATCAATTAATGTGATCGTGGGAAATTAACCCAGCAATTTTCTTATTAAATTATCTAATTGAGAACATATAAATTAATGCATTGGAAAACACTTATTAAAAAAAAAAAAAAGGTTCATACGACGTACATTTGACATTCATAAACAGTAGATTGCGATAGTTATTAAAATAAAAATCAACTTATTATTAACAATTAAGATAAATTAACTGTAACAATATAAATATATACAGTCAAAAATAAAATTCATTATATTCAATAGAATATCAACTTAAAAAAAAATCAATCTCGTTCAATATTTGTTTTAAATAAATATTATCATAAAACGTATATTAAGTTGTTCTTTTTACAAGTTAATTATGTTAACATTCAGTTTTATGAAAATATAACGCCCTATTTATTTATATAATATTACGTATAGATATGCATTAAGTTTATAATCTATTTTATTACACAGATGAACTATACTAATATAAACTATCTTTAACCACTGTTTTATATATATATTTAAGTAGTTATAAATGTATTGTTGTAAATCTTTTTTCATAATACAATAGAAATAGACAATATATGCACGCGATATTGTTTAAAATTGTATCCTGATAAACTATTAAGACATCAATAAAAACATAAATACATAATACACCATGGCACGCATAACACATATGGACATGAACGATTATAGCTACGCAGTTGTTTTCTACGATATATTACGTGTTCAATAGGTTCCATCTGGAAGGATAACACATATAGGAAGTTATATGGTTTCCTGTTCTCACAATCTTACCCTCGTGAATCACTTGCAGCAAACGATAAAAACAAATATTGATATAAAACATCCTATGAACCAACTCTTCTATGACTAAGCTCGGTATTGTCGATAAGAAAGACAGTCACGTGTTGTATCCAATAAGTTTCCATAAGACTTAAAGTTTGTTTGATTGGCTACATTTTTTTTAATTATAAATATATATATAACAATTTACATTTTGCCAATAATCGATATTCACCAACCATAACATTTTAACGTCACTCAACCAAACCTTCAACTTATTACCTAAAGATGAATTATAACTCATAGTTATAGTAGATCAGGGCCGGATTTGACGGAGGGTTTTAAGGGCAATTGCCCCAGGCAGCAGATATTTGGGGGACATCCGGATGCCGAAACACTTTAAAAATATATTTTTATTTTGACCTTCGGTTTAAGAAATGTATGAAAAAATTATCAACTCGAAAAAAAAATTTAGGTTTATATTTATATTATTTGGTCTATAAAATGAATACGCCAATATGTTAAGTGGCAACAGTACGGGATTGGGGTATCCAGCGAATGCACAAATATATTAGTATGTAGGCTTTGATTAAATATGCATGTGTTTTTAATCAATGATGTGGTATAAAACTATAAACCTTCGAGTCGTTATATGATTTCTTTCTAAACACCGATGTGATAGTATCCGGAAAACAGTCTGATAATGATGAAGCGTAATATTGCCTTCTACGTATCACTTTACCATATTAAAATAGCGCAGTCCATGTTATTTTGATTTTTCGTCATTATGTTATGGTCTTTATTGTCTGAATGGGTGTACGTACAACAAAACAGTGAAACTTACATATGTTTACTGTTCAGTTTTAGTGTGCGTAAATTTATTAGGTGTTTTGGTATAGAATTTCAAGTCCGCTATGTGGGGGCAGACAACTTTGAATTTTTCCACATCCAAAATACATTTTGTAAGTTTTATTCCATGCTGTTCAAAAATGTATTAAACTGTGTTGTAATGTATACTTCCCTGCTTATTTCATAATTACTTTTTCTTAAATTTGATTTAAGTATTGATTTTATATTATAAAACCAAAGGTTAAAGTAAATAGGGCACACCATTCTCGTACCTATTACAGTGGCGGATCGTGATGTTCAAAACGAATTATGTGTAATTTAGTAATTATTATGTAAATGTTCATTAATAAAATAAAATATATTATCATACGTTTTTTTGTTGTCTTCATTTTTTTTATTTTTTGTACAAATATTTTATTTTATTTCTGCGCTATTTAATAAATCGCTTTATGCTCGAATTATGCGTATAGACATTTAGTATCTTATATTTATTTATATATTACCCTTTTATATATATATTTATATTCATGGGCGTGATCAAGGATGGGGGTTTAACTCCCCATGAACTCATACAATTATAAATATTTACTTTTTTTTGCATACACATATTTTTATTTTTTATGAATGTGGACACGATTTTTCTTAGTAAAATTGATCCTATCAACAACATCAGGGATGGTTTTCGATAGCAAATTTTGTATTAGTTCATTTTATATTTCTCAATCGTTTTCCCAATAATTGCGAAAAACCGATGAAAAATTACAAAGAAACGACACCATTTACGGAATGTCGAAATGTAGGTAAAAATTTGAATAAAATTGGCTTCACATATTCAATTTTAGTAATTTTTTTAGTTTCTAATTCTTCCATTATTTTTTTCAGTTGTTATTCTATTCCTTGAGCACTGTCTTCGTAACGCTATACAAGTATCAATTTGTATATTTTTTAAAATATCTTTAGAATTAAAAATATTAAGGCGAGAAGAATTGAATGAACTATTTATTTTCCATGGAAAGATTCGCTATTGTTAATCGTGCGTAATGTCGATGATAAATATTTTGACCATATTTCTGGTGGAAAGTCAGCGTTATTTTTTATATATGAATTTAATATATAGTCTACTACAGTAAGCTACTACTGTAAAATTTAGCAAATAGAGAATCAGATGTATTCTTTTGATACGAGTCATTATTACACCTGTACAACTAGACACGAGTCGCTACTGACTTTTGGAAATAAAATCCTACATACACCATAGTATGTAAACAAAAAAGCTTGACAAACAATTTTTGAAAGTATACTATATAATTTTTTTGTAATTTAATTTTGATAGTTTAAATTAATTAATGCAACTTAATTTATAGGCTTTATTTTTGGGTCTTGGTAACAATTTTTCATAGGTATGAAATATTTTGAATTTCAAAATATGAAAAGAGTCCAGAGAAGTGGCGCTGCTAATCGAATATTAAAAAGCAAAGAAAGAAAAAATTGGAAATGACATTAAAAAAACCAAATTTATATTTAATTTTTTTAAGTCAGACTTATTACTTCTAAAAGTACCACATTTATAAAAATGTATTTATTTTTTTATTACTTACTACTACTAACTATTTAATATTTACTGTATATTACATTTAATTAAATTGTGATATTATTATACATATAGAAATTTGTGATTTGTGAAGCATGAAAAGTGGTATTTTAAACTTGAAATAAATAGTTTAGGCAGATAATTTTAACGTGCAAGTATGCAAATTTTTAATTTTTCCTTTACTACATGGATAATGTTAATTTTGTACTGCTAGGGGTCTCAATAAATCGATTTGCCCAGGGCATCCGAAAGTCTAAATTCGGCCCTATAATAGATTATCGTGGTACCGTAAATTTATAATATTCGCGCTTCACCATAGATCATGTATGTACCAACTCGTAATAGTGTTGCCTGTTTCACGTTTATAGTTAAATTTTATTCATATTAATTAAATGAAATAGGAGTATCTCATAAAATAAATGTATAATTACTAACAAGTTAAGTACGATAAATGTGTTACATTAAAAATATTATTTTACCAATGAGAAATAAGATTTGGTTAGATCAAAACTCAATACGAATATTAATAAAAAATTGATCACAAGTGAGACTTGAGTAATTGAGTTAGTAAACATATGCAAACATTCAAGAATAAATAGAAATTAGTAGTTATAACGTTTTAGATGTGTGTGTGTCTACATAAATAAGTAACTATCGAACATCTATTATCTATAGTTAAATTAATTATATTCAAATATTACGAAACAGTTATTTAATACTCATTTGATTGATTCAACAGATTTTTTCTAAGAAACACATAATAATTTAGTTGTTAATTTAAAAGAGAAATGTACACCTAATAATAAGTGTAAATGGCGTAACAAATATAATTGACATGAGATGTTAAGCCTGAAGACAACACCCTCTTATAATTTGTTATTCATTTAATTTAAAATATGGATGCAGGCACGTAATTAAGGGGGGTAAGAGCGATCACCCCTCCACAAAAATACCGTATGTAGTGACAGCGATTTTGATATACGGTATACACCACTTAATTGCATATTATTAAAACCCCAATCATGTGAGAAGGCTAATTCCCCCCCCTCAACAAAAAAAGCATCTATTTACCATAGACGCAATTTCAGATTTTTTCCTCGGAGACTTGAAAAATATATACCAAACAAACCTGTTGGGGGCTTTTTCCCCCCTTACACCCTTTTAACTAACTTTACTTTCATCATCATACAAAATATTTATGTTACAAAATATAACATTATTATATACATCTATAAGTGACTTCCATGCTGAATCTTTACCTCAATACCAATATTATCATTACCTTGATGTACTTGAAAAGTTCTGTCCGGTGCCGGAAATATTATTTTGAATTTATAGATTAAATTTGTATGCCAAACCTTTTCATTTAAATAGGAATTTAACCTAACATAGTTAAAGTTCTTTGAATAGTCTTTTTTTTTTTATAAAAAATTGGAAATTAAATTAACAAAATTAATCCGAAAACTTTTTCAGACCTAATTGTTTAATTGGGTTTAAAAATACATATTTTATTAAATTTTAAGATTTATAAGTTTTTGAACAACAACAACAAAAATCAAAGTCCAAATATCATTATTAAAAACGAGTTTACCGTAAATATAATTTCCCAGTGGCGAGTTTCATGAAAAATGTTTTCCAAAACACGTTTGATAGTGTAGTTGATGTAGTTGGGGCTAGGACCTAATTCATTAAAAATCTTGAAAGGCCTTGAAAATTAATGGGAATATAATAAACAGCTTTTTTTTTAAATGGAAAATCATGACCCAAATTATCACAATATATAATAATTAATTTATTATAATATATAAAAAGTAACTTTTCCCAAACTGTTATTGTCACAATATTGAATAAAACATAATTCTTCAAAAGATAAATTATCGGGGACTGATATTAAGTTATCAATAAAAAGTAATATGATTTCAACTTAAATTTTAACCTAATTTATTTTTTATTGAAATATCTACAAGTTATACATAATATGTTGCATAATGAGGAAATGAGATGAATGTAAATTTTTTTTTCTTTGAACTTCAATGTTTTTGATTGCAATGTATAATTAATTTTAAAATGTTATCTGTATTTCGTTTCATTTAGTTAACTAAACAAAAATATCTAGAGAAAAATTAAATCTAAAGTCGATATTGGTATTTTATACAAGTACGTTACTGATATACTCATGTGTTTTTATATATATATTGTAGTGTTTAACCCCCAACTGTATTCATAAGATAAAACTTCAATTAAATTTTTATAATTCTTATGATTTTTATTGAGATGTTTGATGATTAAAAAAATAAAAACTTAAATTACATAAAATAATTACTAACAGTGACGATAATAATAAATAAAATAAAATATCAAAATAAAATTTGAATTTTTTTTTGTTTTTATGTAGACCAAACTTCTGCAATTATTAAAATGTTTAAATTATCTAATACAACTTTCTCCTCATACAAACGCACATATACTTCGTATAATTATACAGTTGGGACATCGGATTATTTTGATCTATAAATAGAACAATAATTTTGCTGACTTACTTATGGATCAGTTACAGCTCACTATGTAATAAGTACAAATAACCGATTTTACCTTTGATAACTTAAATAAATATAAGACCATTCGAAATTAAGATATCTAGTGCTACCTTTCAAAAAAATTACAGCACCATGAAATAAATATAATTTACAAAATAAAAAAATATAGATATTAACTATATAATTTATTAAATTGTTATTCATTTGTTTTTAATTTATCTATTTTTGACCAAATTCGTCCTATTTACCAACTGTATTTTAAACAACTAATACCCCCCTACCAAGATGACCTTGAGTATAAATGAAATTTCCAAGAAATTGATGTGAATGTTTCAATTTTTGGACCACACCTTCTACCAAATAACATTATACGTTCACCAAAAAAAAACTAAATAAGTAAAACCATTCCACTATTAGGTGTTAAGAATCAAAGACACAATGAGTGTTGGTAAAAGAACAAATATCCCAAAATGAATTGTTTGGTTAATATTTCACCATTAGTCGTCACTATAAAATCAAGCGGTGTTAATGACTCACTGAAGTATTTAAAAGATGTTAATTAACATTCCACACATATATAAATAGCTTCCAACCGTTAACAAATTAAATTCAGTCAATGTAAATTTAATGGTGCACGTATACAGTGCGTACTATATTGTTTTAATAATTAACTGTCAATTTTGAGCGTGCAGTAACAGCACACACACCTGCACTGCACAAATGCACAAACCAATTAATAAAACAGGAAAAGTTCCAAATTATAAATTATTATTTATTTTGGTATATTTAGGATTATTAGGATTAACGAACAATAGCTGGTTGTTACTGTAAATAAACTTTTTTATGGACTTTTTTATGAATTAAAAAAATATATTCCGTGTTTATTAATAAATTATAACATTACAATCTAAAATCAAAACATATTATTTTCCAACGGCCATCACCCATCAGCGCACTAGTCACTTATCACTTTGGCTGTCGTTCTTCGTTATTGCCCGTTTATAATTTGAAATTCATCAATAAATAAAATTTTTTAAATTTAATCAATATTATAAAATATGAATTCAATCGACGACGATGAGAAAGCGCATTGCAATTCTTTTCGTTTTGTTTTTAATTAATATAAATTAGAGATGTACTGAAAACCCGGCAATTACTCGATAGCCGAGTACTTGATATCATGATTAAGACTAGGCTCTTTACTCGGTGTTAAACTGAATTTGTACTCATTCCCTACCTGGTACTTGGTGTAATATTGAAATGTTTACTCGGCCAATACTCGGAATCCGGTTAATAATCAATTGTTTGATTTGTCTGATTTTCAAGATTTATAGTATATACCACTTTATTGCACATTATTTAAGCTCTAATAATTTTAAAGAACATTAATCACCACCCCCCTCTAAAATAAGCATCTATTTAGGTGTCTATGACATTTACAGTTTCGGTAGTGTGCATAAAAATTTATGAAGTTTTTGAACCGAAGAACCTACTATTCATGTGTAATGTGGTCGACTTTCAAATGATATAATAATAAACTGTCAATACAATATATGCATAGTATATCTTAGGACACGAACAATGATTTTCGTTCATTATTAGTATTTTACAAAGATAAGAAGTGTCAAGGCCTTAGTTCTTTCTTGCCTGGAGACTCATTTTCTTATTTTTTTTTCTTCATATTACCATAGATTAAATACACTATTATTTAATTTACGTTTTAAGTCCGTTGGTCTCGTAAATTCGAAATAATCTTGTTTTGATCAATATCAGTTCGAGCAAAACCAACCCACAAACATTACAATACATAAATGCCACCAACTGGGGTTACACCACTGAACATGGGCGTCCCCAGACATTTTTCTAGGGGGGGGCAAAATTAATTTAAAAAATAAATGAAAATTTTTTTATACATTTTATTTATAGTAAATTATTATATTTCGTCATTATTAAAATTACGAATTAAAACATTGCAATTATGTAGGTATTATTATTACAGTTAAAACATTCAAAAATATTTCTGTGGAAATAACATTATTCTAGGGGGGGGGCAAGTGTCCCGTCTTGCCCCCCTTGGGGACGCCCATGCCGCTGAGCTGTTAGGCCGAATCGGATTGTATACGGTACGCGAACGAAGTCATTGAGCGATCGATAAATATTTTTACAATTTTCGCGCGTTGCGTTGAAATCTGTCGCCGACAGTGTACGGGTGTTTGGTAAATTTGCAAATGATCTAACTGCGGTGCGTAATCCGACGGTGGGTAATTATTCGGGGGAAAATCCACGCTCCAGAAGAGACATATTATATGTGTAACGTCTGGCCTGTGGCGAAACGTTAGCGTAACGGTGTTTTTTTTTTAAATCCCACCGGTTCTCACTCTTAGATGCTTACCTTTTCCCTCGCCAATTTCATTTGCGCGATTTCGCGGTAATTACGCGCGTATTATGACGCACGCGTCCGACGTTAATTCGTTTGTAATTCATTCCGTCGTGGGTTATTATATTCGTTTTTTTTTCTCGGAGTTGTTCCAGAAATAGCTGCGCGGGGCCGAGGACGCGCGGGTATCGGTTAACGAGAGGGGAGGGGACATGCATAACATGGTCAGCAGAAGACATCACGGGCCAGAGGGGTGCCGAAGATGACGCATAAGTGGTTGCGGTGAACGGGATGTATGAGGAGGAGGTTAATATCCCGACGATTGCGTTCCAGGGAAGTCCACTCGCGAGACGCCCGTCACCGGGACGCGTCGTGACCATCCTCCCTCTCTGCGGTCCGAGACCGCGATGAATGGGAGAAACACGACGCCGTCATGCACGAGTATCATTATCGTTACTTTAACGTCGATTGACCGGTGGGGGTGGGCAGGGGTGGCGGCTACCTGGCGTGTCGAGATTGACCGATCTCACCTGCGCCGCCGACAGTGTTATTACTATGATTACTGTTATCATTGAGCATTACACATACCGTACGGAGGTGTACCGTGGCATACCGCCGATAACGCGCGCACGTTTCCCGCCTCACCGGGCCGTCCGTCCATCCCCTCCGCGGCCCCGAAAGGCAAAAAAAAAAAAAAATTATAAAAATATCAGAGAAGTAGCACGGCGGCGGCAACCGGTTCCGTGACTGTGCAACGCACACGTACACGCATACACACACGCACGCACGCACGTACACAAGCGCACGCGAGCATGCCGTCTCCTACTCCTCCGCCGCATACACGTAGTGCCTTTCAGTCATGCACCGCTCACTGTACCGCCAGTGTATATAATATACTTCTCGGCGGCATTTATTTTATTCTCATCCGCGGTTGATAGTTATAAATACGTGATAAATAAGAAGACAACTCATTTTCCTCGACGCGCATTTTTCCGTTTCTATCCTCTCTCTCTCTCTCTCTCGTCTCAACTTCTTCTGCAGTGGACGCACGCGACGCAAAAACATTTTAATTTTTTATTTTTCCGTGACGAACACTACTGCACTGCTGCGCACACCCGGAGACGACGCCGCCGCCGCCGCATATCATTACCGTCGCGTTGCAACGCAGGTACGCCACTTGTCGCGCCCACGAAGATAAGAAAATACTTAAAACAAGAAACCGGCTCTGATAACTTTTTGCCGTACAGAACCTTCGCGGTCGTGTCCGTCGATGTTCGCAAAGGTCAGCAGCCGCTAATCCGGCTATCGTGTTCTGATCCCAGACAGTTTTCGATGGGATATTGCAATCCGTTCGTATCGATTCGGTTTGTCAATCGCAAGCTCCGTGCGAAACTTATACCGCTCAGATCTTAAGCCACTGCACATCTTACTGTCGCTACGTGCCCTACGTGCTGCTGCGTGAGTGATAGATCATTGTAAAAGGAAAAAAAATATCGAAATTTCTAGAGAGAGAGAGAGAAAAACAACCGTAAATCGACACGAGTGTTTTTCGTGATATTAATATATTTGTACAGCAAAAAACATCAAATAAACGCGAGTGTTTGTGTGTTTTTTGCAGACCACGATAAGAGTTTGTTTTTTACGCAACACCGCGAAACCAGTCTCCCAGCCAAATGGCTTGGATCAAACCGGAAGACGAATCCAGAATCAAAACGATGCAATATCCAAGCGTGAGTATATTACAGTACAATACATAAATATTAAGTATCATTTAATACGTTGCGCGCTCATAACGCTAACGTCCTGCAAGTCGGATGGTTACTAAACAGCAGTTTTTTGATAAACGTTAAAATGCAACAATCGGACGACGACGATTTGTACGGACTTGGCGCGCGGCCGCTTCACTGCCATGTGTTGGGTTTGGTTTCTTAAACGCTCGTAATCATCATACCCGTCGCTGATAATTGATCGTGCACGCAGGACACCCGATGTGGACATCGGTGACATATTGCCAACCTAAAATTACGCTGCATGATAATATCTTAGCACAATATTATTAAATATATTACCTTGCGCTAGATTTGTTCGCACCGCACAGCGTTCCGAGCGCACACTCGCACACCTCTCGGTAGACACTAATAACACAATAAATGTAAATAATTATAGCAATATACATTACGTATGGGTTTGGTATGTATGGTAAACATGACCGTATTTGCAATACGTATGTACTCGCGAAAACCGTGTGCGTATCAAAATACCCAAGGTTAAGGCGGCGTTAAAATTGTTGTCGCGCTCAACGCGTAAAGCGTCGCGGACTAGAAGATCCGAACGCTCTCGGTGCAGAATCACCAATTTTCCAGTCGACTTTCAGGAGACGACTGGCTCGGTCCGTTCGAGCCTCCTTACAAGCGAACGAGCGCGTGTGTGTGTGTAACAAGTAGGGGGAGAGAAGGATATAGACGGCGCTAGTTAATTGTCAAATTTATTTTATCTCAGAAAATCGACAAATGTGAAAGACCTCATAATCGACAAATTGGTACGCATAGATATATGTATACGCTAAAAATGTCTCTAATCAGTACGTTAATTACCGGCCTCTATAAGATGCTAATGGACAATTTTTATGTCAGTCGAAACCTTTTATATATTAGTCGCAGACGTGCTTGTTTTGTTCGTTCGGTTTTACATACATCTACACGCGTTTTATAACCATTATACACAGAGCCATCACGAATAATAATAATTATTTTACACGTTATTTTGTTTTATATTTTTTTTCTTACTTCCTATATAAATTATAAAATTATATATTCGATTATCTAGTTTTTTTTTTTTTTTTTTTTTTTATACACTTTATATTCGATACTGAATTTTTATTCGTTTCTCATTGGTCATGAAACCATGCTCACCGTCACGTTATTAGAAAGTCAAAACCGATTCTTCCCTTCCGTTATTTCGCAACGGCAGTCGAACCGAAGCATCCCGCGACACTATCCTGCACCATAGTTTTACGTTGTACGTCCACGGAACGTCGAAATCGTGAAAATGGAAATCTCGACATGCGGGGGTAATTACAATCTGTTTTTTTTTCACTCATGTTTTATATTCACCGGATACGGATTTTTTTTTGTAAAATTATTCCACCTCAGTTATATAATGATTTTTGTTCGTGAAATAATAATAATCAAAACAAAATAGGAAAAACGTCATTTTTTGCCCTAGTTGATTTTTTTGATTCATTTTTTTCTTTCGTGATCTATATTAAAAATATGTGTGTACGTGTTCATTATTACTAGTTTGTACTATCAGGATGATGGTTTTTTTATCATTTTAAAACAACCGTTCAACAGATATTATAATTGCTTATTCTATAAAGGTTACTAATAAATTCTTGAGTTAAGGCAGCTTATCTCCGATTATTTCCGGCGAACAAATGTGTAAAAAAAAAATAATCTAAACAGAGAAGTGTGTGAACTTTTTTGCAATAAATATTAATTAAAATTCACTTTGTTTATAAATTTATTTTAAATATTTAAATTAAATTATAAACTAATAATACGTTTTTTTAAGATAGTAACGTACAACAATAATAAATGTGAATTTATGGTCATAAATTTAATTTTCTAATAAAAGCTTTTTATTTAAATTTATTTTATTATTGATTCCGCAAGCTATATACTTTTTCATAGCCACCGCGATAAACGCATTCCATCGTATTTATAATAAAATAAAAACTATTGATAATTTTTTAATCAGCAATGTATAATAAATATTTTATTGTGAAAGCTACTTGTGAAAAGTTTTTTTTTATTTGTTTTTTATTTTGTTATGTTACAACAAAAATACAATTATAAAATAATATTGAATAACTATTTATTTTGGTCATTTATACTCTATATTTTTATTAATCACTATAAAATACGTAAACAAAGAAAATGTAATTACTATTGTATTGTTTTGAATTCATTACACAACAAAACATCAGTAGTATACTGATTTTTTATTGTTGGATCCATTGCCAAAGAATATTAATTACGATAAATGTTTTCATTTAAATTTTTACACACTTTCAAGTATTGCTAGTATTTCAATCTTAAAATTTGCAACATTGTATTACAAGTAAATGAAACAAGGAAAATATATATTTTTAATAATTGTAAGATATTCGAACTTTTCCTCCTATACACATGATGTATACGCCCATACATTTTTTTCTTTTTTTTTTTTTTTGTAAATCTATTTGTATTATATAATTTATTAAAACGTGTCATCATTTATATATTTCTTTGGTTAATTTTACAAAAATAAAATATTAATATGGGATCAGCAATTTTGAAGGTTGTGCATGTTTTTTAAGTTAAATTCAATTTTAATCGTACTGCATTCTGATTTACTGGTGCTCATTTATTTTTAAGATTTCGTGATTTCACGATTTCACGTACTAATAATCATAAGATTAAATTGTACTCAAAAT
Organism: Sipha flava; assembly: GCF_003268045.1. Classification (NCBI taxonomy): domain Eukaryota; kingdom Metazoa; phylum Arthropoda; class Insecta; order Hemiptera; family Aphididae; genus Sipha; species Sipha flava. The sequence continues at coordinate 3,521,063 of NW_020273306.1, forward strand.
AATGCATTATGGGTTCTATACTTTTACGATTTAATTACAGTGTACAGAGTAATATTTGATTGTATGCATTTCTAAAGGGAAATGCATTGCATTTCAGGTGCATACTATACATAATACATACATAATGTACATAATATAATATACACACATACACGCATATCTAAAAATACATTTTTCAGTAAAAAAAAACTTTTACCTTGACAAGATTTGACAAAATTATTATACTACGTATGTATACTTAATTATTAGTATTCAGTAATGAATAATCATGTTCTAGACTTGAAATTCAAGAATTTTTATTTTTATTTTTGTGATTTATTCACGCGATAGAATCGAGTGTTGTTTCACTGCGTGGTACAAAAAACTAAAACTATGAGGTTTATAAGTACTATTTAATAATTTTCATCCGTATGCTTTTATTATATAGATATTTACTTATATAGCTACACGTGTTTTCATACAATTCGTAAAATATATTCTATTCGATATGCACATATTATTATGTATATATTTATTACTATGGCACCAGAAAAGTATTCAATGGAAATCATTATATAATCAAATCAAAGCCGGGGTTATGGGTACCGATAACAGCTTTCTATGCTAGACGTTATTACTGACTGGGAAATTAATCGATAAAAATCCGACCTCTAACCGTGTAAAATTTTGATCCCGCACAGTATAATATACGTGCTCGTACACAGTGATTGCAAAGAGATACTGCCGTTTCAACAATTTTTTTCCCTATCACAAACTAGGGTGAATTAATTTTGGATGTTTTTGTTTGAAACTTTTACTAAACCAAAATAATTCGAGCATTGATTATTCACCAACTACATTTAAAAGTATTTCTGCGTTCGATCGCTCTGTATGCACGGGCAAAGAAATAATAATATTGTTTATCTTGAACAAATGAATGCATATTTAGATTGAAATAATCTTAACAAATTTGTCAAAACAATTTTTATACAATCCTGTATCGTTCACGGAAACGACTATTTAACGACACTATTTCATACGAATCGCATTGAATAATAACTTCACGTTATTATTTTTCTTTCTAAAACCATATTCTTACATTTAAATCTTTTGGTTTTTGGTGTCAATATATTTCAGTTATATTATTTATATTTTTCAATACAAATGTACACGCGTTGTCCTTAACCACTATCAAATGCTTCATAGCGGATTTGTACTTCAATAAATCGCGCTACCACTCAGATAATGTTTTGTCATGTACGGAATATTATCATTAGCCGGATGTTTCTGACATGGTTAGTTAGTTTCTGATCGGTTTGTATGTTAATTGTAATTTGTTTAGAATTGATTGTATTTTAATGAAACATTAGATTTAACTATTAAAAATTCGAAAAGTTTGATTTCACTGGTATTTGAAAATTTAATTTTCTAAGTCTATGTGTTATTTTTAAAAATGACCTCTTTTATAACTTTACCATCTAGATGGTTTTTTAGTCGATCATACATTATTCGCAGCACAGTATTATTTGTTTCCAATTCACCAGTGATAACTGTTTAAGTTAAAAAAAATATTTTTTTTAAAATATGAATATCTTTTATTGTTTGGTGTTTAACTTAATCGCCAATCTGAGTTTATCCTATTACGCCAAGCACTTTAAACTTGTAGTCGTTCACTCGCTTAATTTACGGTTACATAATGTTTAGTGTCTTAGGTCATTGTTTAAGTTAATGTATTTAAAAATAAGGAAATTTTACCTAAATATATTTTATTTGAACGTATTTAAACAATCTTGTTGAAAATTAAAAGCTGAAAATTTGTATTATAATTTATGCAAAAACTTTTTTCGTTTTCGAGCACACAAAATAATACCATGTTTTATTTTTACTATGCTTTTGTGACATATTCTAAAAACAAATTCTGTAAAAAATTAATAATTTACTATGCATATACTAAATTTTAAACTCTTTTAAATTTAGTAGTAACCTAGATTAATATGTATTTGTTGTCTTATATTTACTACAATACTACTGTGTAAAAGAATGGTTGAAATTAAAACATCTCTCAGAATTTTTTTTTTTTTAGGGGGGGAGGGAGAAATGTTCAATGTTACAACATCGCTATTTTCGCGTATACTCAAAACACTAATTAAAATACAATATTCTATTATAATTGTAGATTATTGTAATGCTTGTTTATCTAAATTCAACAGCAGATAAAATGTAATATTAAATATTGCAATCAACGTTAAAAGTAATTTTCAATATATTTAAAATAAGTTATACACAGTGGCGTACTAACGGGGGGGGATAAACCCCCCTGAAATTTTTAGGATGAATTAACTTTTTATGAGAAAACTAAAATATCTGGTACCTGTAATATCATATTGCATTTAGATATTACAAATTCTCCACCATAATAAAATAAACAGCATAAATTTTAAAATACCTTTGTACTATACTATTATACTATACCTTTAAACTATCAATTATTCAGAACTTTATACCAAAGAAACTAATAAAATTATCCGAAAATGAAATCGAGACAAGTACGCAATTGATGTAAAAACAGTGGCCATTCATGATAAGCTCATGTGACAATATTGTTAACAAAGAAGTTTTATTGTGGAAACAAAGATGGATAGCCGGAGAAAATAATCTTTCTTGCACTTTTATAGATGCAATTAGTTGTTGTGATGTGTTACTGTTCCCTAAAGTATACCAATATTTAAAAATTGGCGCTACGTTGCCCGTCATAGTTGCCAGCGTAGAACGGAGCTTTTCAACGTTGAAACGTATTTATAATTTATTAAAATGTACGATATGTTTTTTTATGTTCAGGTGTCATGCCATCCAATATTTTAATTTAAAAATTAAACCCCCCCCCCCAAGTTCAGGTCTAAGTACGCCACTGATTATAAATTTTGTTCATTCATTCTAAACGACAACAATCACTCCACCACTTTACATTAATTTTTTCCGTTTTTTTAAAACGCGCTTATACCTATAATAATATGTATTTAATAAAATTTTTCTGAAATTGCAAACAATCATTTCAACAGTGACGACTTCTTTTACATAGTTTTTTAAAAAATGTCTTGATGTATAAGCTGATTATAAAAAATAAAAGTATTCTTTCTTACACTTAGTGCCATACTATTGATCGTCAGTTAAGACAATTTACACTCAATTAAAAATTGAACTTCACTTAAATTAAAAATATGGTTTTATTATTAATTAGTTAAATTTTAACGGGACATATTAAGTTAACCGAGATGTTTAAATCAGTTAAAGTGTTTAAACTTAGTTAAATTCATATTATCATAGATAATACCATATTCTTATTAAAAACTAAACAACGTTACGATTGAACTTCTTCATTTCGAAAATGGATAACTGTCCTACCGCTTCCAAAGGGGTAAATGGTCTTTATCTTTTCACATCTCGCAACTTAACTTTTATCGACTTTTTATCATTTTCATATTTTTGTTTCAAACATTTTTACTGCGATAACCATCAAGACTTTTGCTGTTGTATGTCATAGATAAATGTTCTCAAGCCTTATTTTTCATATTTGCTGTTACATTTTTTTTATTTCAATAATTTTTTTTCTGGGAAACCACTAGGCCAATAAATAGTTCCAGTTCATTCTGAATAAAATTTGTTGAGAATTTTCTCCCAATTCTTAGACTCGTTATAAAATTAAAATATGTGACGATAATAATACAAAACAACTAGAACAACAAAAGCACAGATTTACATATTATCTTGCTCAATATACTGTGTATAAGTAATAAATAAATAACTATAATATGGATAAAAAAAATACTGGGATAAAAATGATAATAGATAACAATTTACTAATATGAGGGTAACAACATGTTTATATTAGTACCGTAGCTTACTTCAATTGATAGTAAATCTTCAATTTATAAAATTCTGTTGATTTAAAACCGAGATTAGTTAATCTACTATTTAACTGATGATTGATAAAATAACTCTTAATGTGTTAGTGTGAAATTTAGTGCTCAAAATCGACGTAATGTTACCTAACCTGTTTATTAATCTTTGTTACAAATGTAAGGTAATTTTTTTAATTAGGTATTTAAAAAAAAGATCTGTTATTGTAATTTTTTGCATTTTATTTATCTTTGTTCATAAATACACACATTTTTAAACGGTTTCGTAAGTTATTTTTAAAGTTATATTCAACTGGTAAAGACATTTTTTTTTTAATTTTCTATTGGCATTATTCAGTATACAATTGGGTTAATTATGGGATTCATGGGCTGTTTTGAAACAATGTGTGTGTGTATAGAAATTTATTCGGCCAATTAACAAGTAGGTTCATGATGGGTTGTCCAAAATGTCCCGAGTCAGCTTATGACGTCGACACCACGCGTTGGGAGAAAATCGCAAACCGAATCCCCGCTTCCATCAACCGATAGAAATCACCATTAGTGTCCGGAGGAAACTCCATCGTTGTGGCTTGCACCGAAATTGTAATATAATAATTATAATAATAATAATAACAATAATAATAAATCCATTGTTCCGCGGACTCAATTCGGTTATCATTGAGATAATATCGCGAAAACAAGTGCGAAATCCGTGTGCTTACCGCTGTTGCGTTACGGCATACGCTGGCTACCCAGGCTGATAAAACAATAACCGTCTTCGGCTTCCATACGGCTCATGACTTGAATATTTAAAGTTTTTTGTTTCCCTCTCAACCTATACGAGCATGCAAGTGCCTGTGTTAAGTACAGATTACATATATATGTATATATATATGTATTTATAATATTATTTGTGCGTTAAAAAAAAAAAAATTGTAGATTATATTATATATTATATATGTAATATTCATCTGTTCTTGCACACCGCAACTAGCTGCCACCACCCCGTGGTCCCATCGTCGTCGTCGTTGTTGTTGTTGTTGTTGTTGTTGTTAGTAAACAATTATTATGTAAAACGATTTTTCGTGTTCGTGTATAGGATATGCCCATCTCGGAGGACCAAGTAGCCGAGCTGTTCGGTGAAGGCGCCCGCATACACAGCGTGCATCACCGGTCCAGGCCGGAGCAATCCGTGTTCGCGTCGTCCATGTCGTCGAGCGCCTCGGTGGACACCACTGTTGGCTCGACCGCTGCGCTCATACACAGCCACGCGGCCAAGGTGAAGAAGAAGAAGTACGCGTTCCTTAGGCAAGGCAACGGCAATCACCAGCAGGTGGCCAGCAACGGGTACATCACCGGCCGACATTGCCGGGGAGACTCGGGCGTGCTGTTCGGCCAGAAGGAGCGCAACATTCGGCTATCTGCGCCCACTGTGCCCAACCTCTTCGACCAAATGATCAAGAAGAAGCAGGCGCTCGACCAAGTGTCGGCGAAGCGGCTGAGCAGCGACGATGACGACGACGACGACGACGACGACGATGACGACGAGCACGACGAAGACGACGACCCGCGTCGCAAGACGGCCGTCAAGATCCGCACGCCGCAGAACACATATGTACCACAGGTTAGTAGACGCATGTCCTATATTACGATAATTTAAGGTTTTGAGCGTACGAATGCTGCGTATGTTATCCGCAGTCGGGGACAGTGGTTCCCACGGACCCCGGAGCTAAGACTCCAGTTGGACCTTGGAACCCCTGTTTCGCACGAGCTTGCAAACAATTTTTTTGGTTTTACACGTTTCAGGTGCGTAACTAGGGAGAAGAAAAGGGGATTTATAAAATTGTAAAACTGTTTAAGATGCAATTTTTAGTGAATAAACTATTATTGACTATTTTTTAACTATGTTACTGTTGATGTGTTTGAAACTGAAAGAGTATGATTGTATGCAGATCATCAGAAAAACATTTTCATTTTCCTCGGGCGTGAAAATTCCTTGTTCTGCCTCTGCACGTGTTATTGTCGTAAAATTTATACTTGTTTTTATAACCAATACAATGTAGAGATTTATTTTCATTGAACTCTTTAAAGTACATATTTTTCTTACGCGTAACGTTATTAGTATTGTAATTTGATTAGTAATTGCATTGATTTTTAAGCTTTATGAGACAAATGACATATTTATCTTATGAAACTCTTTCAAATACCCGCAGAACACTGTAAGATCATGGCTCCCTATTGGGAATCACTGAGTTAAGGAATAGGTTAGCAATTTTGAAAAAACCAATTAAACTTGACCTATGATCACAGTAGTTGGCTATAGTTAGCTGCAATGTAAAAAATAAATCGCATACTATATTATACCGTACATAGTATTTGCTACCCGATTGGATAAGATTAATAGTGTGCAACGAGGTCCGTTGGCCAACACCCATGTCGGATGCTTATCGGGTTCACTGCTAATTTCATCGTGCATATATTGTACGTATCTCAGTGATTTTCAATTCTCGGGGGTCGTCTGAATTAATGTATTTTTCTACTCTCGTTGCTTTTGATCGCGGTATGTTAGATATAAGATATTTTTCTTATTAGAACATACAACGTAAACAAAATATTTATAAACGAAATTTTTATATACAACGTACATAAAAAAACACTTGATGTAATATTAACACGTATTCTTTACACCTGGTAAAACAAATAAATCGTATTTTCGTGAGAGAAAAAAAACAGGATTCTACGTATCATCGTTTGACGTTTCAACGTCTTTTCTCCTTACACCCTTTAACACAACCATCACCCACCCTGTGTAATATAACTATAAACTTTGATTTCTGCTCCTTATTTTTTTTCACTTAGTATGACCCAAACAATACTTTTGTACTTACGGATGTCCTAATATGTATGTGTACGACCTCGTTTCGACTATCAATTAATTCGAATTTGATGTATAATCGATATGACGGTTTTGAAGGAATCATGTCAGTCAACAAACGCGCGTAAACCTCTCTACAGTACTAATATCATTAAAATAATATAATATCTACTCGACTGACCGTTTTTGTATCCTACTTCTACGACATCCGTCATATTGGTGTTTCGCGTGAAGCTTTTCAATCCATATGACTCAACAATTCAATAGGACCATGTCGTTGAAGACATGGCCCTCCATGTACGGCGATTATGAGTTTAATGACGATGATGACGAGGATCAGAACTCGAAAGCTAATTGGGAGCAGGTAAAAAAGAAGTAGAAAAAATAGTTGGACGTTGAAGAGGTTGTTTGCGCAACATATACACGAGTCCTACATCACATACTCATATACATACACACACACACACATTGTGTGTAGTTTAATAATAATTACTCTATACGCTGGTCATGGTTCATTATAAGTTGCTGGTCGTCGTGTTCACGGACGGTTTCAAGGTCGGGCCGATATTAATTTGTCTAGATATCTGTTCCAAGGGTTTCGACCCTTTTCGGTGGATATTTAATTGTAATTCATTAGACGTAAATTATCTGTTCATTCCCATTATTTTCCCATCCTCCTTCGCATAAAACAAAACATTCATGACATAATATTATTCATAATAATACTCCGAGAGTAGTATTGCTATACGACCTAAAATGGGATATTCTCACACTGCTGTGTGAGAAATAAACTATATATATATTTGTGAGTGTGTGTGTGTATGAGTGAGTAGTTGAACGATTTCTTTTTTCAAAGTTTCGTTTCGCTCAATTCTGCGTAAAAACGTGTTAATATACCGCATCCGTTTATTGGTCGTTCTGAAAAAAATGTTTTTTTTCCTTTTTTTTTTCTTGTACTGCAAAAAATAATTTATGGATGAAATTACAAACACAGTGGTTTTAACAAAACGTTGATTAGATCTAATTCCGACATAAGTTGATTGTTGACTATGTTTACATTTCTATGTAGAATTTACCAAGTTTTTTTCTCCAAAAAAAAAGAATTTATAATTGAAAACCGTTTTCTTCTGAACAATCGATGTTTTTATTTTACTTTAAAATATAATTATTGCCATTAACTCGATGATAAACTCAATTATATTAAACTTTATTATCAAATCAATGATTAAACTTTGTTCGAATAATTTCTTTTATATAAAATTAGTGTTTTTTTTTCAAACCGTTTTCCTTTGTAACAATTAAATTAAATAATAAATGCGTATTAAAATCTAGTTACGTTTTCCATTATGAATACTAAAATATGATTTATTTATCTAATTAATCTTTTCATGCTGATTGTATGAGCATATAACAAAGTCTGAATAAAAAAAATATAATTATTTTTCATAAAATGTTGTTTAACAAGGCGCAGCTTAATAAATTATTCACAATGATGCTATTATTCGATAATATCGCATTTTTTTTTCAAAATTAACTGTATATAGTGAATCAATACATGCCCTTCTTATTTAAATTTTTTTTTCAGTGATTATTATCTCTTAATGTATGTACAAAAATATTTATGTTAATGTTTTACTCTATGTTCTTATAGATTTTCGTTGATTTAAAAAAAAAAAAAAACTTGAAATTAATCGATAATTAACTTTATGGTTGACTACAATGTAAAAAACAATGCAAAAAAATGTTGATTAAGTATTCAAATGATTATTAACTTGCATTATGAACATTCTAACAAATCGTACAGTGTTTTTTCAGCGATATATAAATATGATGTAATATACAAATCGAATGGAATCAAACCAAATTATTATTAAATATTATTTTTCTGTGATAATCTGTTGTGCACCTATTAGTATAATTTCGATTCTGAATTTAATAAAGACTTCTAAGAACTCAACAATTAAATTTAATCATTAAATTACAATCCTCAGTCTATAAGAGTTCTTTATATGGTGTTTTTTTTTTTTTAATTATATAATTGATTCAAACGGGTTCACCATTCAAGTAATACCAAATTAACCTGATAAATCCACTATCATACATAATATATCCATGCTTACGCAAATAAATATTCATATTAGATCGTTCAACATTTGCGCGTGTTCATGGGTATTTCTTCGTATTATTTATATCAACATTGGACGTGGTCATGTTGTTACTTTATTTAATTGTTCGCGAGACGCAACACAAACGTACGCGTCTAACGATTTGCTTGCCTAATCGTCGGGCGCAAAGATGGTGGCCAATGGTATTATAATATTACTGGTGCGTATTGAAACGTCGAGAGCCGCGGAATTAACGATCAACGGCCTTGGAATACACTTGATACACATTAATCGGTTGCGAGAACGGGAATTATTGAGAATATTACGCGTTTATGTCTCGAAGAGTACCGTATGTACAGCAGTAGCCACGGGGCGATGGTAATGTGTAAATTTGTCCGCGCGTACAGCAAGGTTGACGAGAGGAAGGGGAGGGATGTGTACGTGATACGAATGTATAAAACTAATTCGAAAATTAATAAAATGATTTTCAAAAAAAAAAAATAAATAAATAAGTGAATAAAAAACAATAACACGCGTTTGCATAAAAAAATTCGTGCCAAAGAGCGACCGGCGGAGGTATAAATTGGCCGGCGGACATTATTACGCGAACAAATGTTATGCCGTGTACAATACAATGTAATGTCGTGTTAGTCGAAGCGGTGATCGTACTACATGCACACATCGTACAGTTGTCAGCTAGCCAGTGGTTCCGACCTTGATCTTACAATTGATCCTTTGGGGAAAGGTGATTTAAAATATTAGACTATTTTTTTCGTTTTTCATTCTACAAAGTAAATAATATGTTATTTTGAAAATTCTATAATCTACTAATTCACATACGCGATTTTAATCAACGTTTTCGAAAAACACCAATTTATGTAATGAAATTGTTTTTTTCTTATACGTACTGCTAAAAACAATAAACAAAAACAGCAATTAAACTCCCAACAAATAAATTAATTTAAAGATATTCGATTGAATTGTTTTATTATGTCTATCCTGTTTTTGCATTCCTAACCGTAATACGGAATTAGTTTATAACTATAATATGTATTATAATTGTTACGTATATGCGTTGTATAATAAGTATCGTAATTCGATAGTTAATAGAAAAATACAATATTGTTTTGGCTCTCTGGTGTGCTATAGAAATATTTGCAGGTTTTCGGTAGATATACCTATAGTTCAAGAATTACACAATTCCAACGCTTAACATATCTGTCTGTAAGATTATCGTCGAGATTAATGATAATAATTTATGTGGATTCATGCTGTTTATCACGATATCCATTAGATTCGTAATTTAGAATTGAATATTTTACAATTTTATACATACCGTTTCATATTATTTTCTACAATTTCGCATTACGTGACGGTATGAAAAATGTATATTGAAAAACTGTTGCAATATTAATGTAATAATCATGAGTTAACTTGGAAGACTAAAAATATCATTGCCGACACGCAGCTCCGTCCAGGAAGAATATTAACAAATTATACAAAAATCGCTAGACTTCGATTCAGCGGCAAATTAAGTGTGGTCCAGTGAATAATTTATTAAATGTTCTGCAAAACATTCGATGGCTTAGATTAATTTTCTCCGTTTTTGATTTTTGACCGATATAATTCGATATTTTTCATTTCCACATGTTATGAACGTGAATCGCGAAACTTCTATATGCTACATGTAGTCGAATACAGATTATGTGTATATCAAAACAGTCGAGCAGTCGAAACAGTTGTTTAACATGCAAATCAAATCGATATTCGTTCAAAGCGTCGTAATAAATCAATGTTAACGTCGGAGAAGTTGGTCGAGAATTAATATATTACACTCAATTGACTGGTACTGCACTTTTTGATGCTATAGGATTTCGGCATGCGCGGCATCGATTGCATTTTTAAAGCATATCGATGGTTGTGCTGTACATACAATGAAAATAAACAATTGTTCCATTTCTATTTTTCAGTTTTTATTATCTAAACCGTAACACTGTAGTGGTATAACAGTGGAAGCATGAAGTATGATGAATGATAGTAGAGCTGTACAATAAACATATTTTCGAATAACCATAAGTCGTATTGTTAAATTAAACTTGACCAGCAGCGATGTTGCGATAATAAAAAACATACGGACATGTATTATTAATCCCGTGAGATTTTTCACTCGTAAAATAAACATATAAACACGTGTGTATATGTTAATGAGTGCATAGTGTCGAACTGTGTATTCCCGAGGGACCTTTGTATACAGTTGTACGCAATACGCATCATATAATATTATTATTATTCTATTTAATGTATTTTATGATTCGAATATTTTCTATTCTGTAATATGCATATTGATAATTCCGAGTAGCATAAAAAGCGTACTAACAATAAATATAGACGATCCGCGGTCATCGGATTTGTTATCATCGACCGTCCGTTCGTATATCAAAACCAACGTTATCATCGCACTGCGGCACAGGCTATTATAATAATATTCTCTGAATTGTGTCACGTTTAATTCTACAGCTATATAGATTTGAACCGACATATTCAAGCTCCATTTTCATTCGAAAAAATGTTGTTTTCCCCATGTTTTTGCGAGTACGATAAAATATTAACATTAAATTTAACTAAAACAGACGACATTCAGAAAAAAATTCTAGTCTCTGGGATAACGAAGTTGATTACTTACCTAATTTATGGTACTGTTTCTTTGTTTATATGAAGATTAATTTAATTTTCGGAATTCTTTCACTGCACCTCTCCAATTAAACTGAGGTGTGCAATTTCGCTGCTAGAATATTTCTTGTGTAGATTTTACTCCAAAGGATTTCCTCTGAATTCACACATTTGTGGCTTTAAAGAAAAGAAAAAAAACCTTTTTCAATATACAATAAAACTAATCTAACTAACCTAATGGTAGTAGTTTTATTTTTCAATCTTTATGGTAAATTAAATCCTATGATCAACTTTTTTTCGGTAAAAATGTATTATTTTTATTTTGATTATAATATCTAATTTTTATTACGTTTCAACTTTTAATTATGGTGATTAACTTTGTCAGTTATTTATGCTTTATATAGTACACTTTTATGTAATTATTTTTATAAACCTATGTACCTCATCACTTGTGAAATACGTATTTAGAGTTGGTGATTTAAATCTACGTTTCTTAGCCATTTTGAGTCTGCGCTCTCTTCAGAGACGCCAATAACGCTGGGTCATATAAGTTGAGAAACACTGGTTCTGAAACGTGATTCAATTCGATAGCTTTGAATAAAACAAATCGTCATCTGAGTATATTATAATTATAAACAACTACCGATTTCATACTTATAAATTCGTAATGTGAAATGTAAATATAATATGTTACTTCCTGGATAATATCTGTACATAATAATATAGTGTATTATTTTAGTCGATTTTAATTTTCTCTTTTAACTTTTCAATGATTTCAATAAATATTTCTTGTACTGCACTTATATTTTAGTCTTACCGTGGACAATTGTAGTCAACTTTCATCGTTTAAAAAAACGTATGATTTGATAGATCTTTAATAGTGTAAATATTATTATTACATTTAAACAATTATTACTTTCTCGTTCAGCAGTGTTCTTGATCTTATCGTGTTTTCTAATTCATAACAAAGTAATTATTATGTGCTGTACGAATAAGTTTCATGAATATTTATTTTTCGTTTCCACTAAATGTCATTGTCGCATCATAGTCGGATATAATAAAGCAATATATTACGGTAATTTCCATAGCACGAGTATAATTATTTTTGTAATAAATTACAGAGTTGAATTTTTAATTCGTGTTAGGTAAAAAAAAAAAAAAACAATTTTATTTTCCGCGTTAGAATTGTCCGTTTGTACATTTGTCGTTTATTTCGGTTGGTTTTCATTTGTTTTCAACTTAAATATTTTTATTAGATTAATTTTAACTCCAATTAAGCTATATTATATTATAATACGCCTATCTGGTGTGTGCCGTACTAGAGTCTAAATAGGCAAACAATACTACATTACAGCAGTGGTTTAATTCGTGTTTTATCATGGGCGGCGTAGATTATTTTTACGCCGCATTGCTGATGTATGTGCATTTTTTTCACTCTCCATTCTTAAATGGTGCGTAATAAACTAAGCAAAACAAATGCAAAATAATAATTTACAACTGAAATACATTTTAAGTGTTATTATATTATCCTACGATATATTTATTAATTTATGCACAGTGGATTCTCGTCATTACTTGTACGAATCTATATATAATCACTCATCCAATAAAGTGTATATCCACGTACATTTTCATTCATCAAAACAATTGATAATCACCCTAGGCCTTAATCAAAAGGTAAATGTAAATGCATTAATAATTCGCCCTTCTGCAGGCATAACTAATGTAAAGTCGTATTTTTTAAAAAAAAAATTCCCATCATTAACAATAAATATTTAGTGGGAAAACAAAAAAAAACGAGTTGAAAGCAGAGATCGAATAAACACTGAGTGAGATTGAGATTGTAGTGATACATGTGTTTGCACTATAAGTACGTTAGGGCGCAATCAGTAATATAATAACTGAAATGTCATTCATTTCAATAACACCTTATAGCTGTTTTCCTTCTGATATAGTTAGTGGCGCCAAACTACTCTTAAGCAAGTGGTGCTAACACAAATTTTAACCACCCATCCACCCCTACCTAGAAATACTTAAAAATATTATTTCCATTTAGTTTTAAGGTCCATGTCCATTCGTTATATATTTTTATATTTTCATGAATATTAAGTTGGTACCTACTACATAACACCTACTGGTTACTAAGTACCAGTTTTTCAAAATTATAGTGACTAGTATTATTACTTTATTTGCGTTACCATATTAAATAGTACCCATCATCCTTTAGTCTGCACAATACAGTGTAACCGCTACATCTCAACCACCATCATCACACGGGCATCGTCGTAACCATTAGACTCTTAACGTGCACGTGACACTAATGTTCTTACACGATATTTATCAATAAAACGCGCGCGTATTGCTCCGGGTCGTATAAACAGTACCTATTGTCTTACATCACGCAGTCATTGCAATACGATTCCGGTGCGATCGGTCGACGTCCACGCACGCTTTTGCATAGTTCGGCATAAACATCGTCGTGTGTCACGCGTATACGCGCATTAATACCGCGATGACGCCATGGCCTCGTCCCGTTCTACATTTCTGTCGTCAGCGCATAACCAATGACGGTGCGCCAAAAACCGACGACGTGTCATCGGATCACCCTCGCAGCGCTGCGTCGGGGGGTGAATGTTCCCTTCGCGCGTCACCGTGCACGGAATATCGTGTTTCGGCCGGGGACGGCCGAGCGGTAAAATCCGAGATTTCCAGGGATAATCGACCGTCGCGATGTTCCCGAGTGGTTTAAAAAATAAATAATAACTACAATCCAAGTACGAATCCGCATCGCTGCCATTCACGCTCGGTACGCCAACGGAACTCGATATCCGTATGTCTGGACTATGGTGCGTATCTGTGCACAGGGCTCGTGTGCGTACCGACGACACGGCCGGGTCGAGTGATCTGAAACGTATACTACTTGCCGGTAATAACAACACGTTATCTTGCTACGCTGCACAAAAATCGTATAACACGTATTACGTTGTATCATGAGCTTCGGCGGGATGACGTGATGTCTGCCGTGCGTTACGGTTGCAAAACCGTCTCTGCGTGTACGGATGAATGTGCGCGCGCGCATCGGACGTTTCTTCTCGCCACCGCCGCCCGCGGGAAGCCGAGCAAATGCTGCGAAACACGCGGTCGGCGTATTATCGGCGGAACGGGGTGGGTGGTGTGTAAAATAGACGACGGAAACAATAAGAGTAGAAATCGTGGAACGGCTGAGGAAGGGCCTACGAACGGGAGCGACGGTGGCGGGCAGCGTACACTGGTCGACAGGAGTGTTTAGCGGCACGGCGCACGCGTTCACAAATTTCTGCCGATTCTACCGCCACCGCCGCCACTGTCGCAACCCTTCCGAAAACCACCGACACCCTGCGACTTATAGTATGTCCCGTGACGTCCCGTGGCGGTCGTGTCGTTTGTCTTCTAGCCGGTATGTGCAGGTTTCAACCGGGTGTGTGCGTGTTTAATTGCTGTTGTTATTTTTGTTTTCCTCGAAATTTTCGATAAACCTTTCCGTTTCGCAACCGTTGTCGTAATACCCGTAATAATTCGTCCACGGGCTTAGAATGTTTTCGCACGGAACACGACCGAGATTACACTTAATGCAGACGTAGAACGCGACAGCTTTTTATTACACTGTTTACGTGCTTTCGTGGTAAACCCGGAAGACTGAAAAAAATAACAAATTAAATTATAATCAAATAGAATATTACAATGAGTTTAACAACAAGTAAGCGTTTTACTATATGCGTAGGGCGTGACTCGAGCTCAGGATATTACAATGTGTACGGGGGAGGTACGAATTATATATGTATATATTGCATAATATTCGGCTTCATCGCATCGCATTTAGAACAATATTATGCGTAGAATGTTTGATTGTTATTTATCGCGGACGGATTTTACGATACGATATACTTAATCGTTGAACAATGAAAATGTTCTTGTAGGCCTACCAATTATAATATATTAGTGTTATTGAATTCCGATCGTTGGAGTGGCGAGGCTTATTTTTCATTTTGTTGTGTATCATAAACGCTGTTTTCCAGTAGTTTTGATAATATTTTTGGCGGTTTCATGTACAAGTGCACATTATCATAACGGTTGTTGTCGAACGTTATACCTATAGACAGTAAGTCTATCGGTAACAATAATGTTATATCAGAAAAAAACAAAAATCGGGATTCAAGTGTGCTCGAATCAGGTCAAGGATCACGTTGCCGAGATGTATGAATTAAATACTAGCGCAAACGTACGTGCGGCCGCGGGTATTAATATAGTATAGGCTTTTTTAAGGGCGACATTTTATTCCATCGTGTTCGGTCGCGTTCGGTCTTCGTCGCCGCTGCAAACTTATTGACCAAAATTAAAAGAGAACTTTTTTCATTTTCAATTTCGATAATGGTTTCGCAATGTTTCGAAATTCCGTTTTCAAGTATATTATCGAAATAATGATTTCGAGTGCAAACCAGACTTTGGATTTATTCCATGGTCGCGCATTTCAATGCTGTTTTCAACTTGTATTAAGTCGTAATCCGGACACGCGCTTTCAACATGATATGTCACGATCGTATAGTTTTTGGTTATGGTAACCCGTGAACATTTTTCTAACCATCGTTTTAATTTTCGTTTGCGAAATCATTCTATATATTAGGGAAATACGGAAAATCGTTAAAACCGTACAGTTATTGCATTGTCTCGTATCTATATCATGTATAATTTAGTTGTTGCCGTTGGTAATTAATATCAATAGGTAACTCAAAACGATTTGTATTGTTATTAAACGTCATTGGCGTTTAAAATTCACGATCCTTATAATATATTTCTATCAAATTCGTTTACCAATCGGCTTCCCTTTACCACGTGAACGTAACCTAATCACGTATAGATCCGAACGATTATAATTTTTATTGCTTCCTAGTTGACCGACTAATATAATGTACCCAAGTCTGTATTCGCATAATGGTATACATACTTGTTATGTATATCGGCAATTCGGCGAATAAACCTTCGGACGTATACTCATCCTGAATGCGAATTACTCGGGTCATCTTATACAACCACCGAGGACGTTTCGTTTACTTATTGAAACTCGGGTTTTGGGACATGTTCCCACAACGTGTCATTGACGCGTTTCTCATTTAAACCAAGATCATATATATTATCACCGCGTGTGTATAATGTCATAACATTTATCATTAGATCCATTGGAAGATTCCAGAACACAAACGAACGATAAATTCACAACTAACAACGCTATAATAATAGTAATAATACAGTCTTCTAGTTTTGAACAAAAGCCTCATGGCGTTCGTTAAATGTTGCTGCAGATGTCGTCATCGGTGTGCGCCAAAAGTCACGATACGTCCGGTGGACCGTGTTAACCGACTACGACGATGCGGTTCGTTCATCGTCATGTTTACTTTTGTCTAATTATTTTGACAAAAGGCGCCGCGTAGCGTATTGCTATTCCTTTTCTATGACGATTTCTCCGTCCGAACGTGTTTCGGAATCAATTCGCGTATTACGTGTCATACTGTATCATCCGAGGAAATACAAATAAAGAAAAATAGTAATAGCCATCATACGCGTTTGAAAAAATAACCCAATGGATGTTAACGAGACTGAATAATAATTATACGCTGAAACTGTAAACAAATAATAAATGTATAAGGAGTATCGTCGTCGCCTTGAAATTTCTTTGATCTGCGATGAATAGCAGTAATTTAGTGTTGCTAATGTTTCGAGGGTGTAACTCCCATCAGGGACGGTAAACGCGTAAATTCAAAAATTTCAGATTGAAATCGTTATTAAGAAGTTTTCTTTTGTGCATTATATTATCCGACCGCGGTCGAATCGAAAATCCAACTTTACATTCGTAAGTTATACGTAATTCAGCACGAACGATGTAAAGAAAGAAAAATATATTTTGATCAATACCGCCGTCGCCGCCCACGCGAGCACGTTGCGGGCATACCGAAGTATTCGTCGTCGATTACACTAATTATCTCTTTTTCCGTATCGATCATTTTCATTGGGAATCACAGTACCTATTATGTTTCTACCGATTTTTTCCGCCACCCCGCATCGATCTGTTCGCGTGCGTAATGCGTTATTATTTAAATAATTTAAGAACCGAATCAAAGAGAGTACAAATTTCTCCGTGTCATATCACGTGTACAGCTTCGAGGAACTTAGACGAACACGGTAATTAATCGCACCGACTGTACTCATAAAGCGTGTAAGACCGAAGGGTGTGTGTATCGCTAGCAGCAGTAATAGTTTTTACGGTGTTACGTACGTGTGTTTACGTGAATATGTACGTGTTCACGTATTGTAGGATCTACTAATACTATTGCACACACACAAACAAATGCGTTTAAAAAAAATACTGTGTACGCGCTCCGTTCGAATTTTCTCGCATTCTTCGACCGGCGAACAACCATATAATTATCGAACCCGAAACGAAATTATCATAAATTTTATTCCTATTACGATGGCTACCAATTTATTTTAAACGGTTTAATAATTAACATTGTCTCTAACTGTTGAAACCGTCGTCGGTGTTGTTGTAAGTTAATTTTTTTTTCGAACAGTACACTTTTTTTTATTTTTTCGCTTTACATAAAACTGGTTCATCGTTTCATAATTGTTTACCTTCGGTTTTTTCACGCGTTATAGATAATATCGTCAATTTTCTAATTGTAAAAGTTTATAATTTACTCTCTTCGATCTTTCAGGCCAGCGCGCTTAGACTACTCGTTTTAATTGCCATCCGTACTACGTTCAATCTATTGCGGTTTACCGGTACAAGCTTAACTTAATGCGCGATCCCCTCCGTCAATCCGATGCAAGCCAAATTTAAATTCTTCAGTACGATTTGCAATGGATCAATACGATGACGTGGACGGATTTCTCGGAGTCGATCCCGGTTCGAAGACTAATGTTTAGTCGAGGTTGACAACAATAATCGTATACGCCTGTGAACTATTTAAACGGGTTCTCTTGATGGAAATCGAATAATAGCGGTAATACGAGCACGTTTTTTACTGACCGAATATACGCAGTAGAGACTGAGAGCTGTATTTCGTCCCAACACGGTGTTTAAGTCGTCAAATATCACGTTTACGGGGCTATTAGGCAAAAATCTATCCGATTCTGTTATTATAATACTGTCCTGAGCTCGTTGTTTTGCCCACGCTGAAATCCGAGCGAATCGATCATATAAGTTGTGTGTGTATATCTGGCGAGTGCAGGTGGTGACCGCCGGACGTGTTGCAGTTGCATCTGCTAAGGGCATCGGTTGCGCAGGAACACCGGAAGCGACGAAAAGATCGTTTTCCGGGCGGCGTCGAGAGGTGGTCGAAAACCATTTTTGTTTTTTCCCCGTTCTCTCTTTTGATAAAACATACGCGTACGACGCATCCACCATGGCACGCGAACGATCGCGACGTCGAAGGCGGCAGGTGGTGAGTCCGCGGTGGTGGTAATGGTGATGCCCTGTCCGCGGCCGCGGTGGTGGCGGCGATCCAGAGGTCACACAGCGAACGCGAAGGCGGCGGCAACAACAGCGGCGGCGGCAGCGGCGGAAGAGTCCGCGGCTGCGGTCGACGCGGGTCGCGGTGGCGGCGGCGGTGGACGTTGATGGTACCGCGGCCCGCCGTACCATTACTGCTACAACTAGTACGGGTGCTCGCACGCCGCTTCGAACACAAGCGCTTCAGAATCGGAGGAGACGCCAGCTCACACGCTCACACGCCGTCGTAAGCTTTGACTCAACCAGTTACTCCGCCGCCGCCGCATCGCCAGCGCCGTCTTCGTCGTCCGCGTCGTCGCTGTTGAACCACCGTTATTACCCGCCCGACACTCCGTCTCCGAGACGCGTCGAAACCATGGTACTGCTCAGAACCGACACTCACCGGCACATACGCGTGGTCAGACAGGAAAACCAAGCCAAGTCGACATTGAACGCATCGCAGGTACTGTGCCCGACCGAGACCGCAAATCTCTATCTATGCACCTATGATTAAAAAAAAACTGTTACTATTGATAATGGCGTACCGATTACGGTTATTGTACTTTTATGTATACCTAATACGTGTAGCGCGTAGGAGCGAGATAATTTCGAATTTTCTCGGTCCCCCAGACGTGATTTAATGTTAAATATCACCAAACTTTGCAGTATTGTTTACACCGATACCAAGATAAGTTAAATTATAGAATGTGTGCAACCGCCACTTAATAAGCACGTTTTTTTTCACATTCTTAAACTATCAAGGTAACCCAACCCCGCAAACCTTCCAGATTGGAACAGATCCTATCTCGTTCTTAACGCATCGTCTCTGTGTACGGAATCGTTTTCAATATTTTCGACCCTCGGCTAATAATGCGCGTGTGTTCAAAGTACCCCTAGTTGGTTAAAAGTTTTTATGATGCATATCTTTATCCCATTGCGTTATTCTCTCGTAGCGTTTTCTTTTTTTCTTTTTTTTATCATGATCCCGATAAAGCTTATTTTTTTAAACAGCATTTCGTCAATTCTCCCACAGATACGCAAAACTTCTGATAAATATTTGGTTTGTACGCGGCACAGATTTTCAAAAAAAAAAAAAAACCGTTCAAGGGAAAAAATTACGCGTGTTTCATGTTAAATGTATATTTTTTTCACGACCAAATCAGACCGTATATCTTTTGGTGGTGTTTACGCTAAGGCGGCATTGCCATGGATGTACGTGTTTATATTGCAAATAAAACTACGGTGTAATTCTGTCCTGGACATGAAATATATTTCGATGTGCATGGTTTTCATCTTTTCTGTTAGTTGGCACGGTTTGGATTTTATTTTAGAACTCCAAATTTTGTTGATCAAACAGTCTAAGAAATGTTCAAAAAAAGCATTAAAGGTATTGAAGGTAAATTAAAGCATACAAAATAATACAATGTTAACACTAACTTTTAATTTCATGATACATATTTTATGTTGTTGCCGGGAGTATTGATTTGTGTTAATATCGGTGATAGTAGTATGCACTATTTTAAGTTAACCACGTGTGTACGACATCTATGTTAGGTACTTCAGAATTATGGCAAGTGAAATGAGTTAAAAAAAAAAAATTGTGGAAATAATGAAGCCTTACATGCTTTACATATAATACAGCCTCGGCAGGACGATTTTATGACGTTTATTATACACACCATAATGTAAACCATCCTCGGCGTACATGGGTTCCCAAACGATTACGTTAAATTTGTGTTGATGGCTTATCAAAATCTATGTTTTTACACTTATCGAAGAATAAAACGTATTATTGTATGTATGTACAATATATTTATTATAATATATATGTTCAAAGCTCCAAATACTCAATTCGTTTTGTATGTGTATTCGTTACCTAACGCCATTTAATATTTATTACTGCACCGTCCGTCCATCCGAGGTAAATACGGCCGTAAATGTGTGGAACGTGATTGTATACTATAACTATTTATTATTGTACACATATTATTTATATGAACACGGGTATGATATATTTTTCGTTTGTTCGCGCAGGTAACCATTTTTAGTCCATCGACCGTCTTAGTCAGTAAATTACAGTAAAAAATAATAATTTACTATTATTCAGATGTATTTCGATTTCGCATAAATGAAATAATAACAACGTTATAAAATTATTCGAATTTGTTAAAATGCTTTAACCTACATAATATATATAAGTGTATAATTTGTAACTACGGTATGATTTGGATGTATTCATTTGCGCACGGCGTAATGTTAATTCGGTTCTAGTTGCGATTCGTGTGTACATAAAATTCGTGTTAAATAATATATTGAAAACGGAAAAGAAATACCGACTCGAGACCATATTTTCACGTTTTAAAATGTATAATATAATATTACACAATTAAATCATGGTGTGTTTTACAGATGAGTGGATAAGATGTTTGTTAAATTGTCGAGAACTCGAAACAAATCAACCTTTTATAATTTTTTTTCTTAGAAAATAAGTTCGGTTTATGATTTAAAATCTCCAATGACTTGGGTTCGTTTTTCACGCCTCGGGCCTTTAATTATCGAAATCCCATTACATCCCTAACCGTGCAATATGCGAAAATGCTCATAACAAAACGTACACCTTGAAATCAATTGCATCATTTTGAAATAGTTTCGATCCTTTATTTCTGGACTTTAATTAAATATGAAGTATTTATTTTTGTTTATTTTTTATAAACACAAGTTATTTTGGAAAACTTACATCTCTAATGTGATAAGATGTAAAACATTTTATTTACAAATATTTGTAACTACTGATGTTACTATATCAATCAATTGGTATAGTTAATTGGCATGGTTTCTAACAATATCCAAGTAATTAATCAGATGTATTTCAATACTTTCTAGATACCGATTTTATTTGCTCATTATTCTAATGAAGTTTTATTTCTCGAACGATTTTGATTGTAAAAATGCGTAGTATTTTCTGTTTCATACAATATATATACACATATTATCAGATTTTTGGCAAGTACAGATACTTATTACATGCGAGACATAATTTTATACGGATTCGCAGCCCACATTTTCTACTGCATATTCTCCCTTATGTACGTACAAAGATTGCGCGCCCACATTTCACATGCAGTTTCTCTTAGCTGCCACTACTGCGGGAGGTTTGTGTAGTTTCATTATGTGTCGCTTGATTTGGTCGCCTGCATAGCGGATAAACGTTTTTCGCCCTCTCGCGGCGTAAATGCCGAAGTATAGTACATATATCTATACGTGTGTGAGTGTGTACTGAGACGTGTGACGAAATAAAAACGCAGCAGAGAATAATGTAATAATAATAAAATTGTTGTCACGTGGGGAAGGTTATCGACGAGTGGCAGAGGGTGAACGCGGAGCGTATTCGAAACAGAAACAACAACAGCAGCGTGCACATGACCATCTACAAAATATCACGTCTCCCACCGCGTGTCCCGTGGACAAACGAAAAACGAATACGCTGCAGCAGCAGCTTCACTCTATTAAAATCGAGTGCTGACGACGTTTTCCGCGAAAAAGCTTTTTCTCCTCTCTTTCCTGCAGTGTACAACGTATAATGTGTGATATTATTATGTTAAATATAAGTTTTACTTCTCCATGGTTACCGCAGTGGGTACTCCGTCGAACGCAGTGACACTCTATTCGTGTGCGTGGTATTGAAAAAATTCACTTTCGATTATTTTCTATCACTGTCGACTTAATTTGCATTAGACGCTTGTACAGTCGAGCTTAATCCGTCCGCCGACTTTTATTCAAGTTCATGGAATAATATTTATTCGCTTACATGGGTGTACTATATACCTTTCAAGTTAAGGAAAAGGTAGTGGGAAGTTGGCTCTCAAATTATTTTCTGGGCGAAAATAAGTTTTATCCTCGCGCTATGCCGTTCACCTTATCAATCAATCGAAGTTTTTTCCAGTATTTTCAAATGAACTCGCTGTAATATTTTCGTTATAATTACAATTTTTAATTTTCCACGTGAATTTTCACGGAAATAGGAAATACGGAAATAATCCTTTTTAAAAATTGATATTCTGCTTATAATAATAACGTCGATAGAAACTGTGCAGTAGTATGAAATAGTCGCTTCCGGATAATCGGCGGTGAGTTGCTGCAGGGCGTATCGCAAACAAATCTGAGGGATTATTAAATTTATCGATCGAGCAGTGCAGGCTATTAATTACCATTGCAATGGACGTGTGTTCAGGTGAAGGTGTAGGGCAAAGACGATGATAATGTCAAAGTATGTATTTATTGGAGCATGCCGTTATCGAAAAACCACTCTTGGATGGTGTTACAACTAGTAAATTAAAATCTCGTATAATTGTAACACGTGAACGTATCTATATTATACCTTCTACAGTTCTGAAGCGTTTAAAGTTTACACTCCACGCGCTATTTTATACGTATTAGCATGTTCTTAAAAATGTCGGGCGCGTCATGTAACAAACGAAACTTATTATAACAATATTGACGGAAAAAAACTTGTATGTATATATATATAATATACCTAAACCACGTTATTGTTCAGTCGATTTTTTTTTAACGAGTTGTATTTAACCGCGACGGTGGCTGATCTGAAACGTGGTGTTATTTTATACCATGTGCGATACGTCATACATATAGACAATAATAAGTGCGATGTGAATAAGTTATATATACGAGTAGTTAATGATACTAATATCCAAATCAACTATAAAATATTGAACTGTTGAGTAGTATGCTGTTATGTCAAGATTAACGAATAATAAAATATCTCTGCTCTCTGCTTATTTATACTATTGCATGTAACACCGTTATAGACTGGATATCTAATCGATTCAATATCAGTGCTTCAATCTGATGTGTAACTCCTCGCGGTACCTTTCCATGCATGAAAATACGTCATTTCAGAAATTCATTTTTATGTTTTCAATTCATGTTTAATAACGATTAATCGATTTCGTTGGTAGGCATTTCCAATGTAAATTATTGCTGAGTCCCTTGTAATGCTTCTATTTTTTGTAATTCTTCAAAGTTGCTATAGTTGCTTAACGTTTAATTATTATATATGTTTAATTATACGTTAAATATACGTTTAATTATCAAATATATTAACGTTAATTTGCCATGCGCAGAATCCGGGTCAATATTTAATGTACGTAATACGATGTTTTGTTTTCGCTGCCGATAATTTCCATAGGCCTCTTTTTGTTAACGCTCGTCATTAGTCTTGTTCTGCTAAAACGAATTTCTAAGTATGAATAACGTAATTGAAATAGTTCGTAACGAATACGATGGATAATCGGCTAACGAATGTATCTAAAGTCTGTTAACGCGCGCACCTACAGCCACATATGTGTCCTTTTCGACTAAATGTACTAAAATATATGAGTGTGTGTGTGTGTGTGTGTATTATGTGCTTACACTTTATTTACCGCTTCTTCGGCGGCTTTCATTCGCTTCATTATTTTGTTTTGCGATTTTTCTCTCATTTTATATATATAATGGACGCCCCTCAAGTCTATAACTACGGCGTTCGTCATCCGGGTCCTTTCATTGCGCCCGCTGACCACAATGATTCAATGCCAACAGAAATATACTATATCTGCATTAGGTGATAATGCGTTAGGTTCTGATAGTTTGCGCCGTTCGCCATCTAAAATAACCATATAGGCGTATCATTTTTTGTTTCACTTCTGTTTGTTATTTCTTCGTCGAGGTCGATAAATATTCTTTTGGTGGTAAGTGTATTGATTGAATTGTTAACTCTATTATATATGTATTATATTTATTAATTAATTAATTAACACGTTCGTAGTTTTGCAATGATATATGCGCAACTAATTGCAGTCACCACCGTACATGATCTCCTTAATAAAAATCGTTTTGGTGACGCACATAATATACAGCAGACGCATGGGACAAGGTCTTCGGAAGTGGACGTGTCGAAGGGCGGTTTGCGAATTATTGAATACAATTATTATTGTTGGTTTCAATAACGTCTCGCACATTATATTTAAATTCGCTCTTATGCATTGCGAGCACACCTTTTTAAAAGGATATTTTGAATGCCGACGGTGTGCGCCCACATAATGAAGTATGCGGCCGTGTTGAAAGCAAACAATGAAAAAATACGTTTAATAAAAGAAAAAAAATTAATTAACGGAACACCAGTAAGCCGTGCCTATACGATGTGATTGGATATGATTTAAAACAAAATATATCGTTACATGATAATTTCACTTACTAAAAGTAGATACCTTTTTAATACTGCCCAAATGAAAATAGTAATCAGTTTTATAAATAATATTATATAATAAAAACTGTGGAACGAAAAACTGAGTATCATTATTGTAATCTATAATACTATCGAAATTACCATCTGCGCTTTTCTATATTAGTTGCGTGAGTTCTTTTTCGATATTTTGTTTTTTTTTTTCAAATGCCCAAAGAGTATAAAAATAATTGCACCAAACGCCGACTGTAAACATAAAGAAGTTAGATATTTTTTTCATTAATACGTAGGTTCGGATTAAAATAAAACATAAAGATACTTGATGTTTGAATGTGTTTATTTTATGTACAGATTGTTTGTGTTAATATAATATTAACACAATTGCGCAAAAGAGAGACTTTTTTAAATTTTGTATCAGCACAAAAGTTGATAAGTAAAACTATTAATAACAAAGATAAAATAACGAAATTATGTGGATAAATAAAATGTTATGTGATGGTAAAACAAAAATGAACCAACTCATTTTTTAATATGCCGTGACCGTAGTTATACTACATGTATAAAATTAAATTAAATTAATTCTTCTATTCCTCTTAATTTTAATTTTATTAATGTGTGTTAATAAAATAATGTTAGGGGGCTCTTACTCGTATGTATTACATTTTTCAGTCGTTTGAATTTTTTATACGCAAATTATGTAACAGTTGATTTTAAAACTAACAAAATAAAAAATATCCTTTTAATTCAAAGCCAATCTCGAGGTCAGTGTATGACTAACAGGTTTTATTTGGCACCTATTGTTGGGGTTCTCCCGAGAACACTCAAATGATGATCACGACTGCTGTCTGAGGGCTGACGCGGTATTCGTAGAAACTCCTGTTGCGTTCGTTATCGTAACAAGGCCGATTCGTAAACACCTAAGTTCCGGCAACTGGTTGGACCATTGTGGTCAGTGGGTTTCCGCTCTTCGAATCAAAGTCCGATTGTCCTATAAGTGAAAGACATGTAGAGAATAAGGTTAGACATCTAATAATTCGAGACATTCAGAACATCTTTGTACGAGACCTCGAAATATTAATTTATCATTAAATGTTATGATTTACTCTTTTATTGTACCTCTATTTCAACCATCACGTAAAAATATAATATATATATGTAAGGATATTATATTATTATATTTCTTTTGGTACACATATAATCCATGATAGTTCATGCCTCATACTTCGTATACTTTAAGTTATTTTTATGATTCAAAGTATGTATTCAAACATTGATAATAATACAAAGTTTGAATTATATTTTATTTACGAGCATATTATGCGGTTAGTGTAATGTTATACATTTAAATATAATTTTTTTGTTTACTTAGTCGAATTCCTTTTACCAATTGTAATCGAATGTGCTTTTCTTTAATATCCATGTACGATTTCATGAAATTTGTTAAGAACCGTCTTAATTTTAATGTAAATCTTGCATCTACCACATAACAACCTTGTTTTATACGTTTTCGTATTTACAATTCGTACTCTGCACATATTATTAAACGTTAATTTTCTCATATTTTTTTTCATATGTATACTTGAACTTTTGTACTTGAAATTGTATACGCGAGAGCAATATAATACAACTATTACATTTAACATAGAATAAGAGATTATGGTTTTACGATAAAATATGAAAAAAAATAATACACTCAAAAATGGACAGAAAATCGCAATAATCGAATTAGTATATATCAGATACCAATAATGCGTTTATAAAAGTTATAATTTTAACTTCATGAATATAAACGTCATTGGAATGAATTCCTATATATCGAAGAGAAATTATTTTTATTGGGAAATATATTTATTTATTTAAACATTATGTATATAGTATATACCAGTATATACTGTACAATATACTATATATATACTATATACTATAATTGGTCATTGGAAACCCCTGGTTTTGAAAAAAATAAATTATAAAAGAATGCGGAAAATCATAATATGGTTTTTTATGATCACAATAAATTTATTTACCATATTATGGTAAATAAATGTATTGTAACATAAAAAGTGTATAATAGTATATTTAGTTACTTTTTATATTTTTGTTCTTGCTTTTTAAATCAGCCAAACAAAGACTCAACATTTTATTCTTATACTGTACATTTGTTTTAAAATTGTATTCGTTGTTATTTAACTCCATATAATAATGAAAATATTATACTTGCTTATAGGTCCTCGCTTCACTAACAGTATCACTATGCTCAATGGTAGTTGGATTTGCGTCTGCCTACACGTCACCTGCCTTACCGTCAATGAACAGCCCCGGAAGTCCGCTGTCTGTAAGCGAAGAAGAAGTGAGTAAATTGTTGTGTTGACATTTTGTCTATCATCTACAATGTAGATTTACTCAATGGTCAATTAAATATTTCTAGGGTTCATGGATCGGCAGTCTCATGCCACTGGCAGCACTTATTGGGGGCATGGCCGGTGGACCCCTCATCGAATCCATTGGTAGAAAAACCACAATTCTTGCTACCGGAATACCTTTTATTATTTGTAAGTAAACATCTTCATTTCAACAATCGTAAATATTAATTTCGTAATTGGACCGACTTTATAGGTCTAGGTCTAGTAGGTACTCGTGTATTTGGTATTAACCTACTTTTTGGATTCCGTAATATCACATAATAATTTTCAAGTACTCGTTAATTCGAATCATTGTTTTTTATTCTATTTATTCACTGTTTATTGATAATATCTAACTAATACTGCATTTATCGATTATTGACTGTTGTTTTTTATTGTTTACAGCCTTCATTCTGATTGCGATGGCTGTCAATGTTCAAATGGTAATGGCCGGTAGGGCCATAGCTGGATTCTGCGTGGGTATTGCTTCATTAGGTCTTCCCGTGTACTTAGGAGAAACTGTGCAGCCTCAAGTCAGAGGAACGTTGGGTCTTTTGCCCACAACTCTCGGTAACAGTGGTATCTTATTATGTTTCATAGCTGGAAAATATCTCAACTGGCAAATGTTGGCCATTCTTGGCGCTTGTATTCCTATACCTTTCTTAGTGTGCATGCTTCTCATCCCTGAAACTCCACAATGGTACATTAGCAGAAGTAAGTTGTGACTTTGTGAGACTTTTTTTGGATTTCAATCGATTTTATACTTAAACACGCTTTAATTTGCACGCGCAGACAAAAACAAGAAAGCAAAGAAAGCTCTTCAGTGGCTGAGAGGCAAAAACGCAGACGTAACACAAGAATTCAGCGAGATCGAGAAAGCTAATCATGTGGGCAAAAATGAAGAAATGCCTGGATACCTCAGCTTATTCTCCAAAATGTACTCGAAACCCTTGCTTATATCCATGGGACTCATGTTATTTCAACAACTCAGCGGAATAAACGCCGTTATTTTTTACACCGTTAAAATCTTTAAGGTATTTAAAGCATCTATGCATTTATATACATTTTTTCTTTATCGTAAATTATACTTTGACGATATTTATGATGTGGGCTCGACCTTATAGAATTACTACGTAGACACGCAGTTTATACTCACTACAAATATTGATTGATTTTTTTTTTTTTTAGGAAGCGGGAAGCACCATCGACGAAAACTTATGTACAATCATTGTCGGCATTGTCAATTTCCTGTCAACGTTTATAGCGACCGGTCTTATTGATAAACTCGGCCGAAAAATATTATTGTATGCTTCCAGCGCAACGATGGCAGTCACTTTGATCACACTCGGTACGTTTTTCAACTACAAGAACAGCGGTGCCGACGTTTCCCAGTACGGATGGCTGCCGTTGGCCAGTTTCGTGTTTTTCATTATCGGTTTCGCCATCGGTTTTGGACCGATCCCTTGGCTTATGATGGGCGAGATTTTGCCAGGTAAATTTACGATTCAATATATACTATCCTAAACCTTGACTTGACATTTTATGACCTCTTCCTTCAAAACTAGTAAACTCTCTATATTTTCCACTAGTGTATTTATAATATTTTTATGGTTAAT
The DNA here is from genome assembly GCF_003268045.1 of Sipha flava. NCBI lineage: Eukaryota > Metazoa > Arthropoda > Insecta > Hemiptera > Aphididae > Sipha > Sipha flava. Next base: position 3,550,366 of record NW_020273306.1, read on the forward strand.
TTCAGCTAAAATTAGAGGTACAGCGGCTTCATTGGCAACAGCTTTCAATTGGGCCTGCACGTTTTTAGTAACCAAGACATTTTCCGACCTTTTGCGAATTTTCGGAGCTGACGGCGCGTTCTGGCTTTTCGGTGGCATTTGCTTACTGGGCCTCGTGTTCATCATATTCTGCGTGCCAGAGACTCAAGGCAAGAGTCTCGAAGACATCGAACGCAATCTAACTGGTGTCGGCAAAGGTCCAGTGAGACAAGTGAGAAGAATGAGTTCCATAGCGCATTTGAAACCACTACCGATGGCCATTTAAAAAAATAGGACAACACATACATTTTTTTCTTTGGAACATTTTTGCGGCATTACATTTTTGTGATGACAAAAACGGGCTTATTCTGAGTACCTCTATAATTTTACATTGTAAATTAACGTTTTTCATACATTTTAATTAATTGTTTTGACCATTTTTAAAACGCATTAGACTACACTGTTCTAAAGTGTATTTTATAATGGTGCTAAAATATTTCAGACAATAATTAATATAAAAACAATTTTATGTTATAAATACCTGAACAATAATCATTGATAATGATCGTCATTGTTTCCACATTCCGGAGAGTTGGTAAAGTTCCATTTTTTAAATTATTTTTTTCGTGCTGTGATAGAGACAGAGCATCCCTCCCTCCAGTGATAATGTTTACATCGATACACATAGCTAAACCGTTTGCGTTTTAATTTGTAATAATAATCCCTCAACAAACCCTTGGAAGATTTCTTATTAAACTTAAGAATAGAATATAATGCAATATATTATTTAGCTGGGCACTCGTTATTGTACTTACAATTAAATTTTCATTATTACACAATATGTCAATACGCTTAAGCCACATTATAGGGGGAGGCCTTCTCATTTGAAGGTGTATGTTTATGTAGATTAACGTTTTTAATATTATTATATAGGTGTAAAGTAATAGTAACACTCGTTTACTAAATCAGTGAACAAATGTTTTTAACTATTTATATTATGTTTTTTTCATTCATTTTACATTGTACAATATGCAGAAGGTATTTTTTTCTATTTTAAATCCATTAAAAATCCATTAATTTGGATTCTGATGGTTTGAAAAACTAAAAAGTATCAAGTTACAGCAATATTTCAAAAACATATACTGTAATGGAAGATGATTTTTATATATATATATATAAAAAAACGTATTAAACTAAAAACCTGTAATAATGTTTGAAACACGATGTCAATGTAAAACATGGTGGTTAAAACTATCGGTATAATTTTTTAAATGACGACTGTTTCCTTTTTTTAAAATTGTTATTGTGATTTGATACTAATTATTCATTAATATTGAAAAGCCTCGCGGTATTCATTTTTTACCAAATAAATATTATTAACTGAAATTTATTAGGGAAATTAGTTTGGTTTAATTCAGACAGGATAATTTTGTGATTTTATTGTTTCTTTAATTACATTTAGTTACCAATATAAAACTATAATTTTTATTTTTTGTTAGGACATTATTTATTAAAAAAAATTCATAGATTTTCCGATGATATGTTATTTATTTCTAGATTTATTTTATTTAGAGTTCAAATATATACATTTGAAATTATAGTATTGTCAATTAAATTAATAAAATTAAAGCAATAGATAAGTTAATGAATTAACAACACATTCCATTTGACAAAAATATAGTATTTTATCAAATGTAAAATATAAGTTTTTTTTTTTATATGATACATTTCTGATTGTAACAAAAAAATTGTGGCTTAAGTATGTTTGTTAAAATGTGTTGTTTCATTATATTTATTATATTATAATATTATATACATTTTAGAGACTTAACCTTTTTTTTATAAAATGAGCGTATGATAAAATATTGTTTTATTTATTTTTGTATTACAAAATTATTTGAATGTTTAGTGTTATAACATTATTTAATTTATGTGTACAAATAAACATTATTTGTTAAAAATATTTATTTTATTTATTTATTTTAATGTTAACTTCAATTCCTAACTACATACTATTTATATACTTATCTAAGCTTATCTTCAGGACACAATGTGCCTATATCCTAACATGTTTTAATCAAATTTTACAACATCAAATACATATGGTAGTGTATTTATATTGTAATTATTGATATTGATTATCACTTTAGAATATTTTAATATTATGTAATGTACTATGTATGATTTGAGAAAATAGTACTGCAGTACTATATTCATGGATGCTATTATTTTAATAGTAATTAAAAGGTTTTATTCTTATTTCTTCTGATAATAATATTCAGTTAAATTTACAACTGTACAATTATTCAAAAATAATAATCAACAAAAAATACAATGCAACTAATTAAATGAAAATAATTAGGTATTTGATATTAAAAACAATTGTGTGTAATATATACACTCATATATAAGTACACATCAAAGCTTATGTTCATACTAGGCGTAATTAATTTCAGTGGCGATTTTATGGGGGGGGTCACATGTCTTGAACCCCTTCTTTACCAGTCGAAAAAAGTGATTTATAAGCCATAAATTACTTGCTAAGAGTTATAGAGAAAGAGAACATTAATTTATATCATGAGTTTATTAATACTCTTACTTTATTTTTACTCTTCATTTGTATTTAAAATAATAATATAATATAATTATTAATTCATACCTTATATGTATTTAATCCCCTCCTCAAAAATTTAAAAATATGAAACTAGTTAAGTTAATAAGTTATAAAAAAATTGTTAATCATAATTCAAATAATATCGAATAAAAAATATAAAGTTTAATTCATACAAAAGTCATAGTCCCTTTCTTATCCTCAAAAACGATAAAAATACTATTTAAAACAGGTAGGTAACTAATATATATTTATAATTCTTTATAATATGTTACAATTTTTTTTAATTAAAAATATACAGTTAAAAAAATGTCTTGGTTCCAATTTTCAATTTATAGAAATGCCACAAAAAACATATTTTCAAATTATTTTAAAGTTTAATTATGTATTGTAAAAAAAAACAAAATACTCGTAGTTATAATTCAAAAATCATTACAATAAAAATTGATAAATATGTAAAAATCACTTTTCGTAATATTTTTTTAGTTTTATTTATTTTACTTATGAGATCACGATTACATAAATAGTAATAATTATATATACGCATATACTTGGATCTGTATTTATTGTGATTATTTTAAAATTTTGAAAAAAATGAGTCATTGAAATAATATTGTTATATATTGTTATATATTTATGAATACGTACATGTATATGAAAGTAAACTTGAATATACTGCATTATACCTTACTTAAATTAATAATGTCACGATATCATTATTATGCATGTTAATAAACATTATACATGTAACGAGATTGAAAAGTTGAATAAATTACATTTTCGTAAAATTAATTACCAGATATTATACTTTATAAAAATGTGTCGCATAAACAAAATATAAAACCTTTGTATATTATAATATGGAAAGTCGTTACCCGTTGAATAGAAATTAAGGGAAATTATTTAATATGAATTTTTAAATTTTATTTTTTGGTATTAAAATATCTAAGTTTTACCGTTTTAGTCTTTAAGACATATGTGACATAACCTATGAAGTATTAAGAATTATTAATAATATCACTTTGAAGAAAAATCATTGTTGTATAATTTGCTGTATAAAATATTAGAATTGGACGAGTACTAAAATTTTTATACATATTCGACTCAAATCGACAAAAAAATATTTGTACTTAAGTTTATTTAATTAATTTATTTAAAAATTAACGTTAAAATTATAGAAAAAACTGGGATTTAAATATAATCGGTAGAGAATATCAGGAAGGTTGACAGTTTGAATTAATAACAATATATTATTATATTTTGATAATTTATTATTATGATAACGACATTTAATAGAGATTGGTAACTATGACATTTTTTCGTGTACTCGAATTTTGAACTCAGCTCCACTTGAAATAATTAAAACTCGACTGAACTCGACTAGACATAAAAAAAAAAATACTAATTCAACTCTATAAAATATAAATACAAAATCAAATTCTTTAAAATAAATGGATATTGTACGCATATAATACGCTGACTTTAAAATAAAATTATATAATTTAAACTAGGTATTTTAATAATAATGTAATGATTGCGTTATAGTAATATTTACATTCAAATAAAAAGTTATAATTAAAAAACTTAAGAAAGATAAAAAAATCATAAATAGATACTATCGAGTTATCTACACGAAAAAAAATTGTTTTACTAAAATTAATTAAATAATAAGATTATTGTTAAGCGGCCCTCACATGATCAATATAATTGACAGTAGTCCTCAAATGATGATCAGTACAAATTAGTGACAACACTCAATATGTTAATACACAGTAATTATTTTAGTTTATCTGTGTTTGATTGTGTTCATCTACATTTATTTTCTATTTTTATTTATTTTAATAAAATAATTACTATTGAACATGAGTTATCAGCAAAAAACATGCTTAAAAATTATATATTCCATCCGTTCCAAAAAAACGAGTTTTAAAAAAACGAAAACGATGGGTGAAAGAATGAATTTCTAAGCGGAAGCAGTACACATGGTAACTGTTTTAAACGAGGTACAAATTTCAGATCCAAAGGACTTCAACAATTATTATTCTGAATGAATATTAACAATTATTATCAAATTTTAAAAAAAGTAACACCATTGATCATAAAAATAAATACTAATGTGCATAAGAGTATTTCTAAAAATTAACGTCCCTCATGGCTGCATAAATTATACTGATGAACTGTCATTATTAAGGTTAGGATATTTATGACCTTAAAAATACTGGAAAATGTATGCAAATATGCCCTTTAAAAATTAATTATGACATTTAAAATGTTTATTATTAATTAAAAATGTACAATTTTTTAACTAAAATAATGCAGTAAAAAGGTAAAAAATAGTAAACTATTAATTATTTATTATATAACAATTTAACTATTAATAATTAATTAAATTATTCCATGATTTAGCAATGGGTAGATAATATCTATTATATCAATATATTGTTTACTCAATTAATTGATAGCATGATATTCGTTTCAAACCAATGTAATTTAAAGTTATAATCATGATTGACAATACACCAATATTTATAAATTTCAATATAAAAATTAAATTATAATTTAATATTAATCGTACGAGTATTAATAATCATGCATTATTTTAGAAAGGCGCAGTCCAATTACGAGTATAATTATTATAAAAGTAAGGAGTGCAATCGCTCACCCTGACTCTTCCCCCAAAATGACACTCCTGTAAAGTAATATAATATATCAAATATATTTCAGTCTGGGGGATCAAAACACTAGGCATCACCCCCTGGATCCGCTACTGCTCCAGAGGGTACGTTTATACTAGTTTTCTTAACCATTTCAGGAACACCCTGTATAAAATATTAATGTACAAGTACATCGATATTTTTTGTTTTCAAATTATATTTGTAACGTTTAAAATGCTTTTGTTCGGATTGTTTCAAATTATATAATTTTCCAAATTATAATAACGTTATTAATAATTATGATACAATATTATTTGTGTCAGTACTGACAACCGGTAACTGTAGAGTTCATAATGGATTTACATAATGAAAAATGCAAGTTTTATCCTAACTATAACGTACTTAACTAACTCGCAATAGAACAAAAATAGCAGCCAGCGAACACCTACGATAAATATCTGTTGGAATACAGAATTTACTATAGTCAGTATTAAAGATGTTCATATCACGCGCACGGCTCGAACAGCCCTTGCGGTAGAAGTCGAGGGGTATACTTAACTATGCATACTGTTTGCGGTTACCCATAATAATTGGTATAGGGTTATTAACTACACCACAATGTACGCTTACTAGGCGCCGAGTTGTGTGTCATAACGTTATACAATGTATTATTATATTATTATTATAATATTGAAGTTTCCAAACAATATACTATTTATTTACGATTTTTTTGGTGGTGTCGATTGTCGACTCGTTTTGCAACGGTTATTAAATGTGGTGAAAATCATTTCCGGAATCAACTAACATACTATTTTAATTATTAATATTCCTATTTATCAAAAAAAACCAAAATTGTTTATTTTACTAATTACTGCATTAGTGTGGAAATAACACGCTTATTAACTGATGGATTAGCTGGTTGAAGAACTACAAAAAATATTCGAATGGTACGCAGTGTCACCTCCATCTAAATCCACCCTTGATCACAACACATTACTGTACTGTGAACTTTTAGAGTACTGGAGTTTTCCTAAAAAAATATGACTTGATTGTTTATATCAAATTGACCAATTTTTTTTTTTTAATTTTCTTAAATAAGGCCCGAGGTCAAATACGTTATTATCGGAACAAATAACTTTGTTTTTAGTGTACCTGCTTGAAGTATTCGAACATTATATATTATGTACAAATTATTGTCTTTAACATTATTTAAATAATAAAAAAACATTCAAAATATATTATTCAATCTAAATGACTAATATACAAGTATTACATTATACATAAGACTAAGACTACAATGTTGCATGATTAATAATATATGCCTACAATAATTGTAGCTAATTATTAGCGTCACAAGGTATAAAATGAGATGACAACAATGCCTTCATAAAGTAATTATAATTAATATTATACGTTATTGTCCTTAGGCTTTTTTCCAACAGTATGATCGTATTATTGTAACATTAAACATAATAACATGCTAGTCTCGTTTTAGTAAAAACTAATAACTCTTAAGTAACGCACTGCATATATACCTATGTCAAGGATATTTACAATGATTATTTCATTATAATATAAATAACAGAGTACATGTTTTATTAATTACATGCACTGTTTATATACATATACATTTGCATTTATATAGAATATAAATATAGATTAATAGACTATAGCGCAATTAAAGGGGTGTTTAACCCTTTCACAACCTAAAGCACTGCTTAACGGCATGCCCAGGTGACGCGTTATGATAGATGTATTGCCGATTTTTTAAAAAAAAAAAATAAATAAATAAAGCAGAGGGTGCATAACCCTTATTTGAGAGATTTAGTATTTATTGCCGATACAATTCACTGGTTTTACAGAATTTCAATAATTTATTTTATACCTACATATTAATTTAAAAAAATGTATGTATTGTAAGAAAAGAGTCTTCAATTGATTGAAATATTTCATGTTCAACCAGGGTCGGATTTATGTGGGGAAATATTTTTAAAAAGTTAATAAATATAGTAGAAATTAAATGAAAAGAATCATGACAATTTTTAAATATCTTATGATAATATTTTGCCATTACATAGATATTTCATAAATAATAATATCTAGTCATTAGTCACTGTAGCATACAATTTTGAGTCGCATATTTTTCTACTGCAGCGACAAGACGAACCTATAGATAAAAAAAAATATATATTTTTTTATGTTTCTAAGAATATTTAAAAGCATTAGTGACATTACTTGTATTTTTATAATTATAACATTATGAGCGATGTGTTGATGTAAACATTTTAAATTAGATGATAAAATAATAAGAGAGTAGTGCATTACCATTTTTTAACCTTTCCTTTTTTTATTCCTTTTTTAAATAAGTTTTAAAATTTGACTTCTAAAGCTATTTTAATAAAGCTGATTTATTTGATTGTACAACTTAGTCATATCTACCTAATCAACATTATTATGGATACCCTATATAGATATATATACCTATATATAAATATATTTATAATGTGTAGGGCTGGGATTTCAATGCACTTTGCATTTTTTGCTGAAGCTTTCTGTACGATGCTCGTTTTGATACAAATATGTTTTAGGTATTTTTAAATTAGAATGAGAAATTTTATTTTGTATTTTTTTTGCATTTTATGACGATTTTTGATTTTAAGATAATTTTTCTCATTTTCTAGGGCATTTCAGGGGTTTTTAAGTAATTTTTGGTGTTTTTGAATTTAAAATTATAGACTATAAAGTATTCTACCGACAGATTAGTGTTGTTGTGTAAAGTATGGAAGGTATGCAATGTAAAAGTTGCTGTTGAAAAACGTTTTACCAAACAACAACATATATCAAGCGAAAAACTTAGTAATGAAATACAACGAAAACAAATTGAAGAACATGAAAAAAATATGTGTATCTACAAAAACTTATTGGGGAACAACAGGAGACACGCTCTCATGATTTATTGTAACAAAAATAATTATTTTTTATTTTTTAATATATAAAGTAAAATAAAATATTTATTTAAATATTTATGTAATGTAATTTTTGTAAAATTTTAAAGGCATTTTTTAATGCACTTTTTGAGTTTTTTCCGTTATTTTTGCTTTTTTTAAGTTAATTTTTCATGATTTTTAAGAACATTAAAATCCCAACCCTAATAATGTGTAATTGTAAATTAAGAATTTATAATTTATTATAAATACAAAATATACTTATATAAATACAATATACTTGCATATACTTGTATTAATTCTAAATTACAGATGTATCAAGATTAATTAAATATTATTTATTTTAAAATGTTGAAAGATACAATAGAGCAGGGATTCCCAAAATGTGTTCCGTGGGACAATCTCAAAGGTTCCGCAACATTTAAGTGAATATTAAGAGTAGTACAGGGGCGAATTTTATCACTAACAAAGGGAGGGGCTAATGGAGGATTAAGAATTTAGTTAGTTGACTTTTTAAATCTATATAAAATTTTAAATTACAGAATATGTTTTTGAGTCCCTCATAAGTAAGTCATTTTTTTCACAATAATGACAAAGTTTAAATAGTTACACTATTGGTATCAATTTTAATCTGAAACCATTTTAAAATATAGGTAAATACATATAATTCATAACAAAAGTGGGCTATTTATTTATAAAAAAAAATATAAAAAATAGGTACCATATTCATCAATGACCATTGACGATATTTAATTATAATTATTAACATATAATAATACTTTGCTTTGTAAAATAGATAACTTAGTCCCAAGGAGGGGGCTAATGCCCCCTTAGCCACCCCATTAAACCCACCCGTGAAGTAGTAATTGTAATAAACAATAATCATGAACTATCATTAAAACTTTTTTTTGAAGTATTCATTTTTCAATAAATTATTAAAAAATTGCAGCAAAATTAAAGTTAGAAACATAATTAGGTTTCACATAACACAAAATATTTCCTAAGGTTTCCGTGATCGTAAAAGTTTGTGAACGGCTATAAGAGTTGTCACTTGATAAATAATATATGATGTGCTTGTTTAAGCGAGGTCCCGAATCCAAAATTGGTCGGGGTGACCACGCTTCAACTGGTACCGGTTATAAAATATCAATAGCCGTGTAGAGACTAGATTCAAAGACAATATACCAGGCCCTGATTGGACTAGAGCATTCTTGTCTAGACATAAAACTAATTTAACAGTCCATTTATCAGAAAATGTTAAACGAGCAAGAGTTACTGTTTGTTATGATACTTTAGAACAATATTTTAATGAACTTGAAAAAATACTTGAGGGAGTCAATCCAGAACTTCATTAATTATAATGAAACTAACATGAGTGGCGATCCAGGCCGGAAAAAAGTTATTGTACGTCGTGGTGTTAAGCATGCTAAGTACATCAACGACACATCAAATTCCAGCACATCAGTTATGTTTAGTGGAACAGCTTCAGTTGTAGTACTACCTATATATGTTGTGTATAAAGCAGACCACCTTTACAATTCATGGACTTTAGATGGACCAAAAGGAACGCTCTACAATCGTTCTAACGCACTTTCCTACGTGAGCGAACTCAACGCGAACGCGGTGCGGCGCATTTCGCGCGAAAACTCGAGCGATCCAACGTGGCGCGACGCGATGCGGTAACATTGTCCTACGTGCACCACCGATCTTCCGCGACGACCCGCGGTCGATCAGTCGGTCGAAAGTCGGCACTCGCGTACAAACTACAAACACAGTTTTGTCATTTAAAAATTTTTTTAACCTTACCTTGTTTAACCAACACATCAAGAAAGTAATTACATAATAATTAGTACATTCAATAGTACATTGATCATGGACGTACGAAAAGGGTTTTTAATGGAAAATTCGTACCTTAAGTACAAACTCATGAAGAAACACCATCTACGACAAAGAAATGAAACCAACATTATTTTTGGACTACTGTTCGTGATGGTCCATAAAATAATAATATAAAACAAAATAAGTTGTCATATAAAATATCGTCGGATTATTATATGTCACTACTCGTTCAAACATGTTCCGACACGTTCAGATGCGACTATACGTGCGAAAATATCAAACTATTTGATCGCGATCGCATCGCGCCGCAACACATCGCTTCGCGCTTTGAGTGCGTTTGACCACGTAGGCCACTTTCGGCGAAGGCAATTGTTTGTAATTTTCGCGTCGCATCGCGTTCGCGTTGAGTTCGCTCACGTAGGACCCCGTGTAAATGTAGTTGGTTCGATACAACTATATTTGAAGACTGGTTTTTGTCTGTAATTATTCCATATTTTAGGAGATTTAAGGTCCAAAAGAAAG